>NC_090745.1:86733881-86751381 GCF_036898095.1 Palaemon carinicauda
GTAAGAAGTCTGAAAAGATTAGATGTCGTTAAATGAACTGATGCATCGTATATATTCAGTAAAAGGGGTTTGAAGGTAAGGGATGCTGAGATTTAGCAATAATATGACAAAATGTGTACAAATGAAAAGGGCATTCATACTGTTTTGACGGGATTCATATATAGAGTCGGGGAGAGAATGCGAGTTGAAAAGGGAACGTCATTTGGATTTCATGGGAAACAGGAGGCAAGGAAGATAGATACAGGACTGGTTGCGTATATTCAGGAGAGAGGTAAATAACACATTGTATGGTTTGGAATCGACGTGTGTTGCAGTTAGGTCCTCTAGGTATATGTGTGTGGGGTTGCTTTTAAGGGGAAATGGAGTTTTGACGATATTAGTGATTTTTCGTATAATGTGCAGTAAACCATCAAATAAACAGAATTAATTTAGGAAAATAAACTTTGCAGAAAAATCTTTAAAACATTACCTGTCACGTTCTTATATTCAAGGAGTACGCGAGAAACTTCCATCATGGAAGCTGTTCCTGAGGAAGGATTGATTGCACTAAATAACCTTGCATCTCTGTGGTTGCCAGCTACGATGTATCTGTCTGGAATAAAGAGAATGTAATCGATCTACACTGACAGATATCAAATTAGTTTACAATAAAAGCAAAAATTTGATTTTTTAATCATAAATATCGTTCACAGCAAGCATGAAGCTCTTTTATATGCTTTTTGTCATATGGATATAATTGGTTTTTTATAGATTTGGCCCTCATGCAGATCAGAGATCTGAATTTATGTCTTGGTCATCATTGTCAGCTCGATATTGCGGGTTATTACTGATAGTAAGAAAACTGTTTTGTGATCACTAAAAGAGTTAAACACAAAAGTTGGCAACTGTTTATGTTTATACATTGTCAGTCTGATGGTTAATTGAGTGCCGTTTTCATGTGCATTTAGTCATGGTCATCAACATCGGAGATAAACGATTGAAATGGGATGCTGTAATTCAATTGATATTAATTTCAGCACACACTAAGTAATATAAATAGGAAAATTTTCCCTGTAGGAAACACTATTATGTGGCACGTAAGGGTACCTACACACGGGCAAATTTTCTGCCAAGAAACAGTGGTAGTTACCATCTACTGAAAAATTGTCCTTTGTGCAGCACTGCTTTACTACCCCAAATTTACGGTTACCGATATTTTGATACCCCAAATTCTTCATTTTAAGGAGCGTTAACTTTGACATAAGAATTTCTTTGGTATTTTGGTGAATTTGGCATTGACTGCAATATTGCTTTTAAAAGAATATTTCACCATTAGTTATCTTAATCATGATTAGTTTCTTCAAATATGCATCCTTTTATCTGATTTGATGCAAATTCTAATATTATGATATTGTGAACTTTAAATAATTGATTTGTGTTGCAATGAAATTGCAGCGTTTTGCAAATTTACAATAATGTTCAAGGTCAGTGTATCGTAATAATTGCATTACTGTATTTCCCTTTTCATGACAATCTCATTCAGCAAAGCTTCAAATGTAATGGATACAATACAAATTGTGTCTTAAGGTCTGTTAGCTAGTTTTCATTGATTGCAACGTTTGTGTATTGGAGTCAAATTGCAATATTCAGTATTTACAGTACTTTGCGATTATATCTGTAATCATCAACCCAACATACTTAATTATATCGATTTTAGTGACTATTCAACTTTCATCCCCATCCTCTCCCCCACAAAAAAAAAGGTATCCGCTGTTTTTAAGCAATTTTGTTTTGGCTGAAAAGTTTCTAAGTGCAAAAAAAAAAAAAAAATGAAAATATTTCAATTTTCATATATTTGTGATCAATAAAAAAACGCAACAGTTTAATGAGTCGTTTTATTTAGATTATAAAGGAATTAGCAATGATAGTGTATTTTGAACTGATAGCGTCCCAAAAATATCAAATTCAGAGACTACAGATAAATAATAGGTAATGACAATCTTTTCCAGCTATTTATCATTCTAGGTAATATTTTTTATGAAATAGAATCAGACTTGGAATTATAAACTGTTGGAAGAAATTTAATGACCAAAAGTGCTCTTATGAAAGGTAATTGCAAAATTATTTCAAACCACTTACCTGGTTCCTCGGATCCCTCAAGTACGCCAATAACATTGTAAGTTGTTGTTTGGACTAAATATACGTGTATTTCGAGTCCTAGTTTTCTGCCAGGGGTGACAAATCCTGGTCCAATTTTGTAGGTAGTGTCCAAACCTTCTTGCCAGGTCATTGGAGCCGTTATCCCTCCCATCTGACTGAAAAAAAAAAGAGATCAAAGAAAGGGAAAGTTCAGTTTATTTTTAAAGGTCGGTGACGAAAGAATCTTCAAGCCATAAAGGTCATCGTTTACCACGATCACTTGTTACATAGATAAGACGTATCGTTTTGCCTTTTTTCCAGAAATGGAACTTTCCAGCGTCTTTAAAAAAAAAAAGAAAAAAAAAAAGAAAACTTACCTTAGTATTTTCATAGCGTCGTCGAAACGAATTGGTTGAACAGGTATTCTAGGTAACCAAGCCTTTGATAGAGGGATATGATGATCTTGGTCTATAGAGGGATACAAAGAGATTTTTCATTGTAAAAATAGATGAACTGAGGGATGTTTTCCCTATAAAAAATGATGAATTAAAAAGTAAAGTGAGGGTATGTATAAACATTTGGGGAAATATGCATTGCATACGGAATTTTACTAACAAGAGTGGGTAGGGTAATGAATTTTATAAATAGGGAAACTGGTAAGTGTATAAATAAGCATCGAGTCACATATTGTCAAAGGAGTCTATTTAATGACATGAAATACTTCATCAAGGAAATCAAGAAAACTCTTGTAACTGAGATTAGATGTCTTTTCATCAATTTACGAGAAGGATAAAAAAGGCTGAGACTCTAACCAACAGACTGCAAAAGGGGTTTAAGTATATCTCCATTAATGAGCCGGGCGGAATCAACAGGCGAAGAGGAGATTGGTAGATGTAACGAATCCGGATAAGACTTTATTCCATTTGGCCCGTATATCTCGGGGTCAGGATAAAGGATGACTCCCAGTGCACCAAGTTTCTCTGCATTAGATACCTGAAATTATACATATTTGTAAACATTACCATGATGCACATAACAATGTAATTCAGGTCATAAGGGAGGAGAAATAATCACTAGTAGGATTGCATACAATTAATTAAACTGAATTTTAATTTGCATTTGCTTTGATATCTGATAGCCAATAGAGGCAATGGATCCCGTAATGTAGGGATAACGGTGGGAAAGAAAAAGGGAAAAGATCATAAAGGGAAGACCAAAAGGAGGTGTTCGAGGTGATGGGGGAAAGTTATGAGAATATTCAGAATGAAAATAAGCTTCTTGGCCACTAATAACTCACGATATCGGTCTTGAAGTTCTCCCTGTATCTGGTAAGGACGATTTTCCCCTTGACGTCGATGCCTCTACTCCTCAGAAAGTCGAAATCTTGCATCCTCCCAAAATGGACATAAACGACGTCACCCTGAATTGAAGAATCAGAAGATTACAGAATCGAGAGTTTCTTGTAACAAACAAAATGTCCTTCATAATATTCAATTTGAAGAAGTCATATAGGAAAGCAGTCAAGAAAAGAAAAGTTACATAGGGAAGTTCTAGTTTATAAATCAAATGAACATTTTGGAATTCATGTGTGGTTAAGCTAGCTTTAATGCAGTATTCCGTAGATTTATACATTTCAGTATTTTGTACCCAAAAGAAATTATTTTTGACCGCAAAATCATATTAAAGGTAGGTTAATTTTATCGAATCTATGCAAATTCTACCTTTGAACATCAGATGACTCTGTAGACTTTTTTTTTTTTTAAGGATAGATAACACTTCTTAAAGCACCTTGTGTCAATACTCATTATTAATTATATTTATCTTTTTTAAACAGGGTATAATGTTCAACTATTTTAGTTAGTGCCTCATTAGTTTGGTCGTTAATTATTTATTATTATTATTATTATTATTATTATTATTATTATTATTATTATTATTATTATTATTATTATTACCAGCTAAGCTACATCCCTAGTTTGTAAAGGAGGACGCTCTAAGCCCAAGGGCTCCAACAGGGAAAAATTGCCCAGTGAGAAAAGGGAGTAAGGAAATAAATAAACTACAAGAGAAGTAATGAACAATTAAGTTAAAATATTTTAAGAACAGTAAATACATTGAAATAATTTTTTCATATGTAAACTATAAAAACTTGTATAAAAAAAACAAGAGAAAGAGAAATAATATTGAATTGTGTGCCCTAGTATACCCTCAGGCAAGAGAATTCTACCTTAATACAATGGAAGACCATGTTACAGAGGCTATGGCACTACCCAAGAATAGAAAACAATAGTTTGATTTTGGAGTGTCTTTCTCTTAGAAGAGCTGCTTGCCATAGCTAGAGTCTCTTCTACCCTTACCACGAAGAAAGTAGCCACTGCGTAATTACATTGTAGTAGTTAACCTCTTGAGCGAAGAAGAATTGTTTGGTAATCTAAGTGTTGTCTGGTGTATGAGGGCAGAGGAGAATGTGGAAAGAATAGGCCAGACTAATTGGTGTATGTGTAGGTAAAGGAAAAATTAACTGTAACCATAGAGAGGGATCCAGTGTAGTAATGTCTGGCCAGTCAAAAGACTTACTCTCTAACGGCAGTATCTCAACAGGTGGGTAGTGCCTTGGCCAACCTACAACTTGGAGTCGTTGCCATGTGAATCCGATATTGAAATGATAGAGCAGGCTATTATTCCTTTCTGCCACTCATATCAACGAACTTTTTTTTTCTAGGTTTAATATTATCAACAAAATTATTTGCAAAATGTCTCTGCCCCATGTCCCTCTACAGAGTTGTTGTTAATCATGTGTATGAATTTTGTTTCAAGTTATTGGCTACGCGTTTGTATATTCAACATAGGAAAAATAATTCAAATCTGCTTTGATTTAGGTCAAATATCTGGATATCATTTCCGCAGAGTTTAAAAGGTATTGACGATAATAAAAACACATTTCTCTCCATATATTTTTTTCCTGGTTGTAACAGCGATAATCTTTAAACAATGGAATTTATTTACAGACGTGTCTTCTTCCTGCCCGGTGCCATGCACTCCCCCTCCCCCCATATAAGTATGTAGAATGTCAGTGTATTGTTCTGAGCTCCGGGACTCCAGGCAACGCCCATGGGACCAGGACTTATGTCTCAAGCTTCTTATGACTGTTATTTTCATGTGATGTGTATATTAGTAATCATGCACAAATTAAACAGACCCTCTTGACTGGAAATATAGGGTAAGACTTACCTCCTTCAGGATTGAACAGCCCTGCAGTGGGAATCCAAGTTTATACCGTACAGTACAATCACTCGAAGAAACCGTAATAAAAGATAGGAAGCAGATATACTACTACTTACATGCAAATAATAAAAAGAAAAAAAGATGAAGGTAAGCGGCATTAACAAGTAGAGATAAGGATTTGCACAAACCTTTATATCTCCCGATGCTAGATACGCATTAAAATCCTTAAAAGCATCCGGTGAGAATTCCTTTCGAGTGTACAGTGGTTTGATCCATCCCTGGGCTGACCAGGCCACTTGCCCATTTGGGTTTATCAAGCGCACCTGGAGTCACAACGGTGTAACTTATATTAGATAAAAAAAAAAATCTATCAAAAGAAAAAAAAATAAATACAGAAAAAAAACACGAAATCACATTTTTAATGTGTAATTTCAGAAACAGAAAAACTTAGTTTTATCTTTGTTGTTATATACTGTAGTTCAGGTAGGAAATTAAATGACTTATCTTGAATGCTGAATCAGTATTTAGAATTTATCACCTAATTTTCATTGCCGAGTTTATAACTAATCTCTTAACTTATATGAAGTAGGCGTTAGTGGTATATGTATACATTCTATACATATATACAGAGAAAATAAGAGTTCGTGAAAATCAATTAGATTTAAATATGATAATGAAAAAAAAATACTTTTCTGTTATTCTAACTTTAGCATGGAGGTCAAACAAAAGAATATTCTAATCTATTGCGATACAAAATAACATGCTTGAAACATTATTCCAATTATTTACATAATAACTAGGTTAAAATATCGAGTAAATTACCACATTTGGAGTGTCTCGTTTGGGGTAAGAAAGCAGGACATTATAGGGGACCAGATGTACTTCATCCATACCCTGCTCTTCCCAAGTTTCCTGTACCCAAACTGCTTTTTCCCATTCTGAGTCGGTTCCGTCTCCAGTAGATTTCGATGATAATTGTCTACAAAATGGGAATAGAGAGAGAAAAGAAAATTGTAGGTTATAGGGGACAAACATTCTAGTTTTAAACTACTGTTGTCTACATTACGTCACGTTAAATATTTATAGCACTTTATATCAAGGGCAATATTTATATTTATTTCAAGTGCAATATTTACATTAATTTATTTCAATTGCAAGATTTATATATTCTTTATTCATTCAGATTCATTAAACTTGGCTCCCGTGGTCTATAGGAAATCATGATAATCAAGAAGATAAAATAAGCTAAATAGAATGATACCAGAGCTTTAGGAACCGTGATTAATTTATTTATAGGAGTTTTGTATTTTATTTCCACACTCCAAAAATGATTGTTTTTTTTATTTTACTTTGAAATCAAGCTCATGTATTGAATTTGATTTTTCAAGCTACATAGAAATATATATAAAAAATATTTTTTTGCAGCCTTCACCATTAGTAGTTAGCATTTTCCAAAGACTTCAAATGGCCCTTATGAAATGAATGTAAATGAATTGATATGAACTCGAGAGCATTCCCCGTAATGGTGAAACTACTTCAGGTTATCATTTATTTAAGGAATAATTCCCTTAGAATTCAGGACTAAATAGCGGAAACTTCTTATATATAGGAAAACCATAAACTGTCTTAACTAGCCTAACCTTAGATGATTCCTTATACTCTCTGGGTCGACTTCATCCAAGATGAATTCTTCAAGTGTAAGAGGAGAGTACGTAGGTTTTTCGTCCAGTAACTCTGGTGCTGTTTGAGGTTTTTCGTCCAGTAACTCGGATGCTGTTTGATTTCTTTCTAACTGAAGCCATTCGTATAACCAAACAGGTTTTAAAGAAGCGATGACTTGAAAAAGAAATTTTAATTAAGTAATCACTAAGAATACAGATTGACACGTTAGTATTATCATTAATAGAAGTTATCATTCTGATTGTGTTGTCTGTAACATACGAAATGTTTTGTTTACTTTCCTTATTTGTTGTGAATCTTACTAAGGGTTTATAGTTATGAATATCTATTATGGAGGAATTTTTTCACAAATGGATGATAATAGATTCTCTTCCACCATATGGGTATTGCAGTGTGCACTGTATAATACAATATATGCAGAAAACTTCAAGATTCTATATATCATTTGGTTTCAAGTAATGTCACGAATGTATGTATACGCACACACACGTATATATATACAGTATATACATATATATACAGTGTATATATATATATATATATATATATATATATATATATGTGTGTGTGTGTGTGTGTGTTTGTGTTTATATTAGTGTTTCATTTATCTGTATACCTTACGTGTTAGATTGCAATAAACGTACAAAAGAATTATAGATTTTCCAATGGTGCCATACTTAACTAAAACTGTTTGAATTACGCCGTATTAATATGTGATGACTAATTAGTTAAATTATAAGTACCCAGATTATTGGAAGATTCTCTCAGACAAAACAAAAATAAAATGATTAAAGACAAGTAATCAATGGACTAAAGACTTACTAATTATAGTAGCACAAGCGGTGACGATTATGGAACAAAAGAAACATCCTATAATCCTCCTGCAGTTCATCTCAAGCTGAAATGGAAGAAAGACATCTGTTAAGTCAATATGCAAAAAAAAAAAAAAAAAAAAAAAAAAAATAATGGCTTAAATTTTTTATCGAATGTAATGCACCCCATTAGAAAGATAGATTTTTAGAATGACAAAATTATTCATACGTTGGGCTAATCAAAGAAAACACTTGATGTTTTACAAATAAATAAAAAAAAAATGAGAAGTTTTGATACATGTTATAAATATAAACTATTTGAAGCTGAACTTTCATTGTGAAAATTTTAAAACCATAATGATAGTAACCACACATGTAGATTGAAAGTATTTTGATATTTAGGAACAATCTAAGAACCTCGACCTTGTCTTAACTCTTGCTGAGTACAATCTGTAACAACTTAACTACCATAAATGTGCTTACAATAAGGACCCACTAAGAGGGCCCTGGCAACCTCATTAAAAAATGGGACTGCAATCAGCATTTCCGGTATTTCAACACCCTCCGTTGAATTGAAAAGGGCTTTTCAGACAATCTTCCACATTTGACCTCTCAAGCTTAAGGTGAAGATATATTTACAGACGTGATGGATTGTTTATTTATTCGTGGGGTATTAGAACTTATGTTTTTTTTTTTTTTTGGGGGGGGGGGGCGGCCGGGTTAGGTTTATGTGGGTCGGTTAGTGTATTGATTGTTTTAGGGAGCATGGCGCTTTTTAGTGTATTAAAGTGTCCCACCACTTGAATGCAAAACCTCTCAATATTTATACTCTCGTTATATAACAGCGGTGTGATAAAGAAATAAGCATTAGTAATAAATTATTTTTTTTTTCACTGAGGGGTTATGGGAAATTAATGAAAGCCTTATATTTATGGTAACCCAGAATCATTAAGCTTTCTGTGCTGTTTTCCAATAATTCTTTTAACCAGGATAGCGTGAGCATGTTGGTATACTGTATATATACGAGGGCAATCCAAAAAGTTCGTGGAAAACGTTAAATAATTTTAAATGATCGGTTGAATTTGAGACAAACTGTGTTTAAGAATCCTTCATCCTTTCTCGTATTGGAAACCAGAGTATAGTTTAATTCGTTATCGCTAACGTATTTTAAATACATTGACAGTAACCCCTAACTTAGAGCATTATGGAGTGTTCCAAATTGGAGTGGAAAACCAACGTTAAATTCCTAACAAAACTTAATTGGGAAAGTAAGCAGATAATTGAGGCTTTGCACACTGTTTATGGAAACTATGGCCCTAAAAAGAATGTGGTTTACAAATGGATTAAGCGATTCTGAGAGAGTCGAATCGAGTGCGACGATGATCATTGAAGTGGGAGACCGTCCACATCAATAACCGAAGAAAGAGTAGCTGCTGTTAGGTCTCTTTTGTAAGAAGAACAGAGAATTACCATTGATTACATAGCTAGTGCAATGGGCATTTCACGTGGATCAGCAAATTCTATTCTGGTAGATAACTTTAGTTTAAGCAAGCTGTCAGCAAGATAGGTGCCAAGAGCGTTGCGGCAACAACATATGGATCGGATGGCAGATCTTTCTGTAAGCCTTTTGAATGCATTTGAAACAAAATAAGATGAATTTCTCAGCAAGATTGTAACTGGTGATGAAACATGGATTTATCTTTTTGATCTAGGGAACAAAATGCAGTCCAAAGAGTAGTTTCCTAAAGGCTCAGATGGCCCAAAGAAATTCAAGGCAGACCGATCTGCTAGGAAATTAATGGCCACAGTGTTTTGGGATTCCCAGAGCATAATCTTAGTGGACTTCCGTCAAGAAGGGAAAGCAGTTACAGTAGTTTATTACGCGAGTGTTCTAAGGAAGTTGAATAAAGCTCTTGTACAAAAAAGGCCTGGAAAACTTCATAGGGGCATTCTTTTTCACCATGATAATGCCCCAGCCCATTCCTCAGTATTGACAAGAGATGTTTTAAGAAAATTTAGGTGGGAAATCTTGGTTCATCCACCATACAGCCCTGATCTGGTCCCCTCAGACTTATTTTGTTTCCTAAATTAAAAGAACACCTGAAAGGAATGCGGTTTCCTTCGACTGATGATGCCAAAAGTTTGAAGTGCTTCCGATCTAAAAGTTTTGAATTCTACAAAGATGGACTAAAAGCCTGGAAACATCGTTTGGAGAAATTCATTGCTAGGAATGGAAGCTACGTTGAAAAATGATAACACTTTGTAAGTCAGCATTTGCTAAATAAAGTTTTTTTCAACGTTTTCCACGAAATTTTTGGATTACCCTCGTGTGTGTGTGTGTGTATATATATATATATATGTATGTATGTATGTATATATACAGTATATATATATATATATATATATATATATATATATATATATATATATATATGTATGTATATATATACAGTATATATATAAATATATATATATATATATAGATATATGTATATAAATATACATACAGAGAGAGAGAGAGAGAGAGAGAGAGAGAGAGAGAGAGAGAGAGAGAGAGAGAGAGAGAGAGAGAGAGAGAGAGAGAGAGAGAGAGCATATATATGTATGTGTATATATATATATATATATATATATATATATATATATATATATATATATATTATATATATGTATGTATGATTGTGTGTATGTATATACAGTATATGTATGTATGTATATATATATAAATATATTTATATACATAGTGAGAGAGAGAGAGAGAGAGAGAGAGAGAGAGAGAGAGAGAGAGAGAGAGAGAGAGAGAGAGAGAGAGAGAGAGAGAGAGAGAGAGAGAGAGAATTGAAATGCGTGTGTTAAGGTAAAATTACCTCAGGTAGTATTACTAATCAAGAATGTAATTATTTTTCCCCAAGAAAATTTAATGTATTGTGACTTTTGTAGAAATTCCTTATGAGATTATTAAATAATTAACCTGCTACGGAAGTAAGACTAACGAGTTTTATTCGTACAAATATCAATGTTATCAGAATTATTCAGTAGGCTAAAGAAAACTAACATCAAAATTTTTCCAAACACTGTGAATTTGTCGTATTGGACAGTTTTTCAGGTCTTACAGATATATATCTTAGAAAGTGGCTCACGTTAAACCGATGCTTAGTGGGTTTTCTAAATACCAGGATTAAAGTTCTTGACAGAGTGTTTCGCGTTTTTCCTTCATGTCCAAAATGTCAGAATCTGATTGGGTTATAATCATCTAGTTATTTGGTGAGATTAAAACTTTGTCAAATAATTAGTCAGCGTGTGAGCAATTAAATTCTAAGAAGACTTATATACTCAAGTAAAATTAATCTCTTAGAAATTATTGATGAACTAAAATGTGGTATGTTGGTTTTATTTGACTTAGGTGCAGCTTTTTATACGTTTTTGCGTGACCTGATCACAAATAAGTTTGTGTGAATGTAAGAGAGTGGTCCTGCAGTGGGCTCTCTCCTAAAAAGGGACCTGCTCAACTAAAGCAAAACTAAGCATTAAAACAATAAGTTCAATTTGATCCATCGGTATTATTAATGAGGCTCTGAAGTATTTAGAATATTTGCATGGCAGAAAGTACTGTATAGGCTACGCATTCGAAATTCATATTTCTTATGAAATATTCATATACATAACATGTACGGTTTACGCGACGGTATGTTTACGCATGGCTTGGGTTTCTTAATTTTCCTCTACCAAATTATATCTTTATTGTTCATTCAACTTCTATTAATGGAATTTTAGTGAACTAATTGGAATGCTCAGAATCAGAAAACATGCATAATTAGTTTGGTAGCTAACTTTCCTTTATTAATTGCTCTTATCTAAGTTTTAATGAATATTCTTAATTTAAGAGTTGTTACCTGGTTCTATCACACAAAGGATTCCTACAAGGTGTGTATATCGTATATATTCTTAGGTATTTAAAGTAATGCAATTAAGAGTTTTAGGCATGGTTGTTTGCAATATTGAATATCAAGATATTTTTTCCAACATGGCTTCAATCACAACCAAGCTCCCAGTCTATGATCATAAAAGAATAATGGGACACATAAAATGTGAAGATTCACCTTTCGAAAGAATGCAAGGCCATTTTATTGTCTTCGTGGGGTTAACCTGTTTTCGGAGACTGACTTGTATTGATGAACAATATTAGTAAACGTCAGAATGGTTATTCAGCTATTCACTCGTTAATCTCTATATTTAAAAAGGGATGTTGTAACAAAAACATTTTTTTCCACAAGCCTACCTTAACAATAACCGCTTACTTGATTAATTAGAACAAATCCTATGGATATATCAATAATTAATAATGGTATAATTGTATGTTCTAAAATTATTTTGTTTTTGGAAGTGGCTGATAATCATAAAATAGATAAGGTACATTGTAAAATGCGTATTTAAAATTGCTGATGGCATGAAGATATAAGATTTCTCTAATTCTTAACTATAATGCATCCATATTTTATTTCTTTATTTTACATATGCCTCGTGATTAAAAGATATGAATATGTACTAGCACTCGTTATGTTTGTATTCCATACACCGTCGTTAGTATTCAATCCTTGAACTGGTAGATTAGTATAGCATATCCTGCAGTGTAATTAATATTTTGAACAGTTTACGTAATATTTTTAGATAGCTGTTGTATTCGACATCGATTCTTCCAATAATTTCGCTACTATTATATGTCGAAGTTCTGCAAAGAATTTGTTATATGTTATACGATTGACGCAGTAGACTACTGAAACTCAATTAAGTATAAGTTACCTTATAAGGGATCTAAGAAGCTGACAGATATACTAAATAGCACAGCAAGATTAAGAGATGCGTTCGAAATCGGGTTACGATTACCCCTGGGTTGTTTCAGTTGTACTGAATGCCTATGTAGTAGAATGTTTTGTTTTTTTAATAGAGAAAATATGATTTCTAATAAAACACATTATATATACATATATATGTATATATTATTATTATTATTATTATTATTATTATTATTATTATTATTATTACTAGCCAAGCTACAACCCTAATTGGAAAAGCAAGATGCTATAAGCCCAAGGGCTCCAATAGGGGGAATATATATATATATATATATATATATATATATATATATATAAATATATATATATATATATATATATATAATATGTATGTATATAAATTTAATTCGACTAAAACTGCTAAAGATTAAACATACTCAAAGAAAAGATAGTAGGTTGGCCAAGGCACCAGCCACCCGGTGTGATACTACCGCTAGAGAGTTATTGGGTCCTTTGACTGGCCAGACAGTACTACATTGGATCCCTCTCTCTGGTTGTGGCGGGATGTTTAAAAAACAAGCCCCACACCCTTGAATCACTCTAACAGACAATTATCTCCACAACACAAACTTTCCCCTTACTTTATCAACTGGACTCTTGGACAAAAGGACAAACAAAACAAAACATAACCTTAAAACTATATATTTCTTACAAACTATAATAAATCAAACCAAACCATCCCAAAAAACTTTAAACTCATCAAAACTTAACACTTTAAACTAGAATCACCAGCATCAAAAACTTTACACTATATATACCATAAACCCCATCCAAATTAACGCAAAAAAAACCTAACAAACTTAAATCTAAACCGCACACCAACTCAAAATATATGTTTATAAATATTGCGACACCAGCACTGACGCCACACACAAGCCGAACTGTCTTTTCACGGCAAACTACCACTATATGGTAAACAGGAGTCTCTCTCTCTATGCCATATCGGCCTCAACACCTTGAGTCACAGGTGCCAGTATCATCATCATCATCATCAATCCAAATACACAGGCCAGGTCGTCAACAGTTGAGCAGTCAAATGAGCAGTACAAACAAAATCTTAATACAGGCCAGGTCATCAACAACAAATCCACTTTCAAAATTCGGTCTCTCCAAAGGAGTTAGCCTCACCAAAGGAGGAATCGCAGCCTGCTAAAATAAAAAAGAAAAACACTTACGAACACTTCTAGCTAACTGAACTATCGCACTATAATCAAAGATAAATAATAAATTGTTCCTATCATTCACAATCACGACAAGCAAAGATAAACAAAACTGTACTTACTTTGAAAATCAAAAAAAACACTTCCACGCTGGTCGAAAAAAATAAATGTAATCCAGCTCTCACACAACTGCCTTATGCTGCAGTCAAATAAAAAAGCATTCGCTCCGAAACATTCACCACTGTCGTAACCTAACTAAAAAATGTAAACAAACAATCTCATTTGTACCAACAGTCTTTCTCACCCCCCAACGATCATTCTCTAACTACCACTTGCTCTTCGGCGCACACCGCAGTCACACAAACACACAACCAAACACACAAACACACACTCAAACACACACTCAAACACACACTCAAACACACACTCAAACACACACACACTCTCGCGCGATCTAGAAAAACTAAAGCAAATGAAATTCTCTCTCTCTCTCTCTCTCTCTCTCTCTCTCTCTCTCTCTCTCTCTCTCTCTCTCTCTCTCTCTCTCTCTCTCTCTCTGGATTTGGCAAAAACAAAAAAATAAAAATAAAGTAAAAATAAATCCTCCACATTCCTCCCCCCTTACTTTGCCAAATCCTTCTCACACAACACTTACATTATTTTTTTCATAACCCAGTCGCAGTCGGGAACGGGACCTCTACTCCGAGTAACTGGGCCTCCATATACTCTCTCATTCACTTCTTCCTTATCACAATCATTCGCTACATTAACACTATTCCTATCTAAATCCCTATCATCTAATATATCATGTACAATCATATCTACCTCGTTCTCATCTGGCCCTATAATTACACTCATTTCTGTAAACAGTTCATCCATTTCATCAAAAACATTCTCAACCTTAGCAAAAGATTCATTCATACTACTTATCATTCTCCTGTCTCTCATTCTTGCGTTATTCATTTTTTCTTTTACATCATCTAACGAAAAGCCACACACACTATAAGTATCATTCATACTCAGCCACGTTTCATCTGTATTAATACATTTATCCTCCACACTCACTTGTACATTTACACCCTTGTCATACTTTTTTCTATTCTCACTTTTACTTATAAAATTTTCCCTTTTTTCATCCTTACTTAAAACTTTCAAACGCCTCTTTTTCCTATATTCAACTAACACTAATTGTTTATTTTCCAGCCCTAACTTTTTATGCATACTAGATTCATACTTGCTCATTTCTAACCAATTATTCATCCCATTCTCACAAACATTGATCCTATTCCTTCCACACACACAGGAGGACTCACCCAGCTGAACCCTCTCACACTCTAGTTTCCCGAACATCCTGGCTGACTTACTCCCTTCTTCCTACATACTCTAGCTACATGCCCATCTGCACCACATTCAGTACACTTACCCCGTGGCTCCTTGCACATTCTAGCATAATGCCCATCCTTACCACAATTACCGCAAATCACATTTGTACGATTACTCCGACATCCACTCGCTATGTGCCCTGTCATACCACACCGATAACATTTTACCCCTTTCTCTTTCGTGCACTCGCTAATTCTATGCCCTACCTCACCACATCCAAAACAAGCACCAAGAGCCCATCTACATTCATTCTTCTTATGTCCTACTTTCCCACATCTATAACACTTCTCTTCACGGATACAACTACCTGACCTATCTTGCGGCGCACTAGCACTCCTATCCCTCCAAACCTGATTCCCTTGCCTAAACCCTTCATTTGTCCTTACAGGTATTCCCACATTACTCGCCCTAACACTCCTATCTACTACATTATCAGCTACCCTCATTGGTCCTCTCAAAATTGCGTCCTTATAACTACCAAATTCTATTACACTTTCTTCCATTCCAGTTCTTACACTCACAGATTTACTTTCTTTCATGCACCTATCTAACTCATAATCCTCAACTATCTCTAGTATATCATCCCATGTCAATCTCTCTTGCGTCCACCTCATTTTCTCTTTGCGTTTCAAATTAATAAATTCACACACATTCTCAGGTACTGTTGCCAAAAACTTCCTCATTAACTCCTTATTCTCATTTATACCTTCATCCCCATACTTCTTCCTAGCTAAAGTTTCCAACCTACATACGTACATTGATATAGCTTCTCCTGCATTCATCCTTGCCTCATCAAAATCATTTTTACGCTTATACTTAACACTCCCTTTCATACGTTTTACCTGCTCAATTATTCTCGTTTTCACACTTTCATAATCAACGTCCCCTACACTCATTATCACTCCATACATCGTCAACAAATACCCAGTCAAATATTCTCCTAACTCCCTAGCCCAAACTCTTTTACTATCACCATACTTATCCTGACAATACCTCTCATACTCCTTGAAAAAATCATTTACATCCCTACTGCTATGCTCATTGAACCTTTCACACCGAGGTACCTCTCTCATAAACACAGTCTTACACACATCACGTTCATTCTCACTGCTATCATCACTGTCTACTCCCTTGTTACCTTCTTCCTCATTCGAATATAATGAATCCACTTCCACACTTAAATTCCTATCCT
Source organism: Palaemon carinicauda (assembly GCF_036898095.1). Classification (NCBI taxonomy): domain Eukaryota; kingdom Metazoa; phylum Arthropoda; class Malacostraca; order Decapoda; family Palaemonidae; genus Palaemon; species Palaemon carinicauda. The sequence goes on from NC_090745.1 coordinate 86,750,305, forward strand.
TAACCATTCCCTTCTTACCCTTTTTCTTACTTACCACTTTCACCCATTCACGATCGTCCTTGCTATCAGCCTGATACTTTTTCTTCTCTTTCTTCACATCACTTTTACCTTTCCTTTCATCTTTCCTCTCCCCTTTCTGTTCATCCTTACTATGCCTAATTCCCTTATCTTCAATATCACCATCACTATTACTACTATCACTATCACTTCCTTTCCCATTATCACCTACCTTAACCTTCTCTTTCACTACCAACCCATTACCCGAAGCTGAGGACACTCCTCCGACTGCACCTTCACCCATTATAGTTTTCATCATCCCCATGACTTGCCCCATCATATCTTCCATTCGTTTCTCCATTCGTTCTTCATTCTCTCGCATCCTCATCTCAACACATTCTTCCACTCTCTCTACTGTCCCCTTTAACTCCCTAAGCTCCTTCTGCATCGCCGCATTCTCCCAGTTCAACCTCTCATTCTCTATTAGCAACCTCTCCTCACGCTCCTTACTCAGCCGCAATTCCTCCTTCAGTAACTTGTTCTGCTCTTCCATTTTTCATCAACCTTAATCCTAAATTCTTAACCTAATTCCGTCCTTCGTCCAACAGTCCAGCTTCTATCCCACCTCAGCAGTCCCTGTTCGGGCGCCAAAAATATGTGGCGGGATGTTTAAAAAACAAGCCCCACACCCTTGAATCACTCTAACAGACAATTATCTCCACAACACAAACTTTCCCCTTACTTTATCAACTGGACTCTTGGACAAAAGGACAAACAAAACAAAACATAACCTTAAAACTATATATTTCTTACAAACTATAAATCAAACCAAACCATCCCAAAAAACTTTAAACTCATCAAAACTTAACACTTTAAACTAGAATCACCAGCATCAAAAACTTTACACTATATATACCATAAACCCCATCCAAATTAACGCAAAAAAAACCTAACAAACTTAAATCTAAACCGCACACCAACTCAAAATATATGTTTATAAATATTGCGACACCAGCACTGACGCCACACACAAGCCGAACTGTCTTTTCACGGCAAACTACCACTATATGGTAAACAGGA
>NC_090745.1:86761381-86843747 GCF_036898095.1 Palaemon carinicauda
TTTATATAATACACAAAGGAAAAATACCAATTGAGTCTACACCTCCATAAGCATCAAGGTCCATCAACAAAGCTTTAATTTCACGAGATCGAACAGGTAAACTAGTTAGTTTAGCGTCAGGAAACAGGAATGAGGAAGTTCGAGTTTTCGAGTTTCTCATTACTCTGCTTACTGCCAAACACATCAGCCAAAAGGGTTGCCTTTTCCTTTGGACAGTGAGTGACTGAGCCATCTGGTAAAAGTAAAGGAGGAACTATTGCATCTACACCAAAGAGTGCAGATTTAAGGGTAGCCCACCACTTATGTTCCTGAGTTGCACTAGAAAGAGTTTCTTTTGTGGTTAGATCGCATTCTTTACAGTTGAAGCATAAACTCTCTGAGCAAAAGCTCTAAGCTGAGTATAGTTATTCCAGGTCAAATCTGATATGTTACCCTTCCAAAGATGATAGGCCTCCTGCTTCTCCAAATAAGCACGTCTACAATCATCTTTGAACCGTGGTTTGTCCTTCACTCGGTACCTTAGAACACGAGAAGGGATACGCCTATCATTTATGTTGACTAGATTCTCATTCAAAGGGACAACATGATCAACATTACTATACAATTGTGACCATTTCAAGCCCAAAAGATCATGCAAAATCCCATTCCAGTCTGCTTGAGATTTCAAATAAATCTTACTAGAGTATGATACATCAGGGACAGGCTGCTCAGTCTTTACTACTAATGAAATCAAGGCATGATCAGAGGTCCCTACTGGAGAACCAACCTTACTAGTTATAACCCGGGGAGTCAGCGTATACGAGATCCAAGCAGTTTCCACACCTGTGAGTAGCATCACCTACGATTTACTGACAGCCTGATTCACAGGCAAAGTCTAAAGCTCTTAAGCCATGGCGATCGGTAGGAGAAACAGAACTTAACCACTCCCTATGGTGAGCTTTGAAATCACCAACAAAGACAAAAGAGGCCTTTCTATCGTCTTGTATCTTAGCCATAATGGTAAGAAGACAATCGAAGATAGAACCATCCATGTTTGGATTCCGGTAGATTAAACACAAATAGAAGTTGTTATGCCTGCCACAAACTTTTATTACCTGAATCTCATGACATCCACATTCATACCAGGAATTATGAGAAGCAGGGTATTCAGTCCTAATATACACCGCCATTCCCCTGGCCCAAGGGATGGCATCACGTTTCAACATTATTGGCTTCTTAAAACCAGTTATAAGGAGCTCAGATGAGTGTCTCATATTAGAAACCAAAGTTTCTGAGCACAAAAGAATATCATACTGTCTGGACGCAACTGTAAGATCTTGAATATTTGCATGAAGACCGCGAATATTGCAATAGAGTAGACAACATTGACGAAATCTAGGATGTCCTGATCCTGGATTTCGCTCAATGTCTCCAGAGAGGATAAGAATTAATGGTAATGAAATAAGAGACATCATACTTAACAACTAAATTAACAAGAATGATAACAAAAAACAATCTGTTTTAAGGAAATAAATTGATTGAACAAACCCGTTGATGAAGTGTGGGACAGAGGTAGATGGAGAAAGCTGACCAGAAACATCGACCCCACATAGAAGTGGGAAAAGATGTAGACAAAGAAGAAGAAGACCAAACCCATAGACTATAGAAAAAAGTCGGAAAAACTGGTCAACATGGAGGAGCCGATACAACCTGCAAGGCTAAATACTCTCCAGGATAGCCGCTTCAACTGAAGGGAGGACAGTAAGGATGGGTTTGAGAAGAATTAGAATCATATAAGGAAAAGACAACCTCTTGATTAACCACCAGGCATCCATGGCCCTTCTATTAAGCCTGCCCAACACGCCATTAAAAAAAAAAAAGAGAGAGAGAGAGAGAGAGAGAGAGAGAGAGAGAGAGAGAGAGAGAGAGAGAGAGAGAGAGAGAGAGAGAGAGAGAGAGAGTGCTCAAGTATACCCTCAAGCAAGAGAACTTTAACCCAAGATAGTGGAAGACCATGGTACAGAGGCTATGGCGCTACCCAAGACTAGAGAACAATGGTTTGATTTTGGAGTGTCCTTCTCCTAGAAGAGGTGCTAACCATATCTAAAGAATCTTTTACCCTGTTATCAGGTGTATGAGGAAAGACGAGAATGTATAAAGAATAGGCCAGACTATTCGGTGTATGGGTAAGCAAAGAAAATTAACCGTAACGAGAGAGAGGGATCCAATGCATTACTGTGTGACCAGTCAAAGGATCCAATAACTCTCTAGCGGTAGTATCTCAACGGGTGGCTGGTGCCCTGGCCAACCTACTACCCTTTCTGGGCTAGAAAAAAAATAATCGGTCACCACTTTCATCAGCATTTTCATTAAGATGGGAAAATGAGGCAATAAAACAAACTGAAGATTATGATGATACGGATCATGGCAGGTGTGCGACATTTAGCTTAGTAATAGACCTGCTCATAAAAAGCAATTAAGCTTGTTGACACAATTTGTCACTAATTGCTGCTTAAACTGAACCAAAGGATAACTAGTTTGCAAGGCCGTTCCTATGGCGGCCTTTCCTTCAAGGTTGTGCTATTGCGAATACAAATCGGTCATTTCCTAAAACATGAGAAGAATATCCTGCCAAGATCAGACATTTGTAAGGAAACGATGGTCTCAGAATGTTTTATCTTTGGAACATGTCACGTTCTTTAGATGGATTTTTAGTCATCTGAAGTTCTACCGTGGATAGATAGTCACGTAACTATTATCTTGTATTTTCTCGTCTCTCTTTTACATCAACTGTCAACTTCATACTACGAAACAATGTTTTCATCTCGAGTTTCGAGCTTTTCTGGGAAATATCTATCCGTGTACGTTTTAGTGATAGAAACGCGAATTACGAATTCTGAAGAAATAAATATTTAGTTGAACAATTATTAATTGATAGTTGGCGATGCTGATTACGCATGAGCCCTGCTGAGGATTATTTGCAGAAGTATCTTAAAGCGTTTGATGATTTACGTAACGTGTACACAGAAATGTGGATGTTGATAAACACAAGATTATCGACAAAATGTATGCTTACTTTGTATACTGATTTTGAACAGCAGTCGTCATAAATGTGTAGGTCATTAATGAAAAAAATAATCTCAATTCATTTTTATAATCATAAAAGAACAACACTAGAACAATTGGAAGTAACTTTTATCAGATATAACACATTATTTTTTGTTTTTAAACTAATCTATATTCCTGAAAATAGAATAGCAGTAGGAGGAACACTTTTTATACACAGAGAACAGAGGTCCGCTTCCCTTTTCGAAAAACTAAGAATTTTGACACAGAAATATAAACCGTCGTGATTTTTATTTTATTTTTCAAGGGAAGTCACGCAGGATGTATATACGTATGAAAGTATAATGATGTGCATTTGTTATGCAATGGTGACCAGTACTTTGAGTCTACTGGTTTATTTTTTACGATTCAAGGAAATTAAAAAATCTCGGTAGAGTCATGGTTTAGTACGCATGGAAGCCCTTTGGAAGTGTCCTTTGATGGTCCCAGGTGATTCGAAGGTGAGACATAAAAAAAAATAACTTTTTTACGCGTGCTGCAACACTTGATTGCCTCTGCTGTCATTTCTTAAGTTTCAGGAAGTCCTTTTCCTTTTCCATACTAAAGATTTTCATACATATATGATTGAAATTTCAATCTTCGAACAATCATTCTTAATTCATTTAAGACAGTCAGATAAGTTTATTGTCTATATTTATGTAATGTTTTGAATAGAACAATTTCGGGCAAAGGTTTTTGTTAACAGAAATTCCATTAAAAATTTGGCATATCGAAAACTGTTAATGAGAGTAATATTGGTCATCCATCCACGAAAGAGATAAAGCATTGTTATAAAAGCGTATCCATTTTAACACTGCTACTTAAAACAAATCAAAATGGAACCCATTCCTTTTTGGGAAAAGAAAAGAAGAAAAAAAACCTCCATGTAGCCTATAAGTTACGAGACATCAACTTTATCCAAGTATTTTTCTTATCGCGCACAGTAACAGAGATGCTACGTTTTCGTTTGAGTTCTCTGGAAATATTTGCTATAATCAGTTGTTCCTTAAGGACTGGCCAGCTAACAACAAAACTTAGTGCAAGAACTTAACCTGAATGAAGATGCGATTTTACTGCTTCAGAAGTATCTTGACTGAAATCGTTATGGTGGATATCCTCTAAATAAAGTAGTCGAGACGAAATTTGATAATGGTAAATGTCTCATGAATAATCGGGAAGCACAGTATAGATATAAATTAAGATTATTAATTATTGAATACCGGGAATGTATTTAAGAAAGGTGCATGTTTACCATGTTTTAGGTAATAATTCTTCTTTGCGTTATTTTTTTAAATCACCCATTATCTTTGGAATGTAGGAAAAAAATCATTTCAAGGTCATTAGTTCAAGAAAATAATGTTTCCTTGAATTTTGACAAGAAAAAAAACCGACCGACTTCGCTTTGTTACACAATTCTACAGTTAAGGAACCTTTTAAAAAGTTGTTGTAGACTATTTCTCTCTCTCTCTCTCTCTCTCTCTCTCTCTCTCTCTCTCTCTCTCTCTCTCTCTCTCTCTCTCTCTCTCCCTCTCTCTCTCTCTATATATATATATATATATATATATAGAGAGAGAGAGAGAGAGAGAGAGAGAGAGAGAGAGATAGGATTCAATGCGTATTGATATTCAGATAAAACTATAGGAAACACTAATAAGGGTAAATGGCAGATAGACTTTCCAGTGTCTATCTATCTATCTATCATCTTTGTCTGCATCTTTTCCCACCTTTATCTATCTATCTATATATCTATCTATATATATTTGTATATGTGCATATATATATATATATATATATATATATATATATATATATATATATATATATGAGAGAGAGAGAGAGAGAGAGAGAGAGAGAGAGAGAGAGAGAGAGAGAGAGAGAGAGAGAGAGAGAGAGAGAGAGAGAGAGAGAGATCAAAATCTAAAATAGTCTACAACACAATTTATTGAAATGTTGTTCCTTAATTGTAGAATTGCCATTTACCCTTTTGGGTGTTTCATATAGTTTTATCTGAATACCAATACCCATTGAATCATTAATGAGGCGATTTATTATTTCATAGAGGGATATATTAGATTATTAATTATTTATAAACCTTGTAAGTCTTTCTACACCCTCTTATCTTATATAGATGTGGGATAATTGGGTTATCTATTCAATTATATGTTAGATTTTGTTTTACTATTAGGGTCTCAATGTCTGCTTTTCAGTTAACATTGTTCCAGCGTTGTGGTGAGTTTATCCAAGGTTTGAAATATTACGATAACCAATGCTGCCTCGTTAATATAGTTTATATATATATATATATATATATATATATATATATATATATATATTTATATGTGTGTGTATATATATGTATATATATATATATATATATATATATATATATATATATATATATATATATATATATATATATATATATATATATTGCAGAATTTGAAATGAAATAGGGGTTTCCTTCAATAGTCCTATAGAAGGAGGTAGAATTAACTTAGTAACTGCTGGGGAATTAACATTATCACTTGAAGTTTTTAGAATTCTTATTTATACATAAAAACACTTGTATATATTTATATTTACATTGAGGAAGGGAACACATCACGAGTTTTAATTGGATATGTAACCTCCTCATTACCCGTCTCTTTTTAACCTTTATGCACAACAGTATTTGTTTAACCTTTTGTCGTTAAATCAATTCTAGTGCAATTGTCTACTTGGCGTTACTTTAGAATGTTTGAGAACAAGAAATATATCTTTCATGACAAATCAGACACACTTAAATCAGGCAGATTTTGCAACTTCACCTGTCAGTTGAGAAACCTGGCTATTGACGAAGTATGCCAGTTGATAATGTACTTGCTGACCTTAAACTAATATATAAATTCTTTTAAGATCTTGTGAAATATTCATATTTAATCTAGATATAAACTGGTTTCATAAAGATATATAAACGTTAAAATAATAAGTGAAAATTTTCTGATCATCATATCATTATACATTTTTTATCAGAGAAACTTTCATAATTATAATGATGTTCGTAATTTTTCTCATTAATATCATTCCCACATAAAATTAATGTGTCAGACCTACTTTGTCATAAAGCACACGTGGAAAGGCCGAGAACGAGATCGTGTACTTAGAAGATAGACTTCGTGCATGCACGAGATGCTCTAGTTAAGTCTAATCTTGGTGATCTCTAACTGGGAATAGAGGAGAAGCATCTGGAACAAGAAAGAGCGGGCGACCTTTTGCTGGTAACTTCTCAGGTCAGTAAAGGTATCCAGAGTAAAAGTTATTCATCTTTTATAACAGGATATGTGTATAAGTTTCCCTTTTTGAGTCTTTTTTTTAGAATTGTATGTAACTAATACCTTTAACGTATTTCTAATGTTTAACCTATGGCTAGTTTTTTTTTTTTTTCAAAATTCAATGTCCTATTTCGTCAAACTAATGTGTGCTATTTTCTCCTTAATTTAAGTTTTATAAAAGGGTTTAATAAATCCAAGTTTCTTTCTTTCAATATTCGCATCATTTCATACAAAGGTATTGTAAATATTATATGGAATTAATGAAAAAAATGTCCGTAACCATACACCTTTACTTGATCTAACGAATTTATAGATGGTAACTTATATTAGAAACAAGATCTTTTCTCCTTTACTTTACACACATTTTTAAAATGTGACGGAAAAGTGCAAGTGAACTTCCAGCCATATAAAGCAAGTTACGTATGTGTTATAAAAAAGTGGAAGAAAGAAAAAAAAACTATGCAGTCGGGTAAGTTTGTTAAGGGCAGGGGGTGATGGCCGCTACTCTTTCTACAGTACTCTCGTTTTCTGTTGGAGCCAAACAGGTGATGATGTCACGAATGCGCTATTGCCTCTTCGATAACTACTTTCTTGCTTGTTTTGGGGTTATTTTCATTTACTAGTGTACACGATCCATCAATGATGACGCTAAATATCTAGATAGATATGCATATACATGAACCTCCCTCTCATCAGGGTATGGCTACTCCCTCCTACCCAAGGGACGGGGAGAGCAGAGCTTAACCGGAAAGATACACACACACACACACATATATATATATATACATATATATGCATATATATATATATATATATATATATATATATATATATATATATATATATATATATATATATATATATATATATATATATATATATATATAAATGTGTGTGTGTGTGTGTGGGTGTATCCTTACACTTGCTCCTTATTATACAGTATATGGGAAATTGTCTATTGCTTTATCTTTTTCGTTTTTTCGTACATTCCGTCTCATCATTAACGAACTTATTGTTTTATTTACATTTCCGAGGAAATTTCTGTATGTATTATGTCAGCTAATTTGACAAGTAATTCACACCACTTACATTGACTGTGCTGTACACCATTAATTCTTTTCTTTTAATTAAATGCTAAAAATTTCACAATGTACAAAACACCAGTATTATCTCAAAGCAAACATTCCTGCATGCTACACAAACACGCGCATACACGCACGCACGCAGCAAGAAGCGTACGTTATCAAATACAAAAGGTCGCAGAAAGGTCACCTTAGTCCTGTTTGGCACGTGAGTGATACGGAAATAAACATCAAATATTGGTTGTATCATAGACCTTGGGTTGTATAATGATAAATAATACATTCTCTCTTTATTACAAACCATAACCCATTTTATTTTGTGGATCATTCTGATATTTAACCATACGTAACAAAAGTGAATCTCGGTAGCTCATCTTTTTTTTTTTTTTTTTTTTTTTTTTTGCATACAATCAAGCCGGTCATGGTAGAAATTTAGTACACGGTGATGTGTAACCGTGGCCACGGTGTAACCCCATAGATGAAGAAGAAGAAGGAGAAGAACAACAATAAAAAAAAAAAAGCACTCATAGCTGCCGCCTTCAACCACACCCACAGTTGCCACACAAGTTCGTAATTAAAGAAACTGCCCCCGATCTGTATCAGGTTTAGGACGACTTGGAGTAGGGTTCAGAACTGAGATATATTAACACTCCATTGGATATCCGATATATCTTCTTGGATTAAAGACATTTTGAGGAACTTAATAATAACACTTATAAGTGACCCCAAAGTCATTCAGAGATGAGATTTTTTTTTTCGCTTGGTAACAAACCTGAATGTAGATCCAGATCACACAAATTTAAAGTTCATAACTTATTGCTGTTGCTTTAGAACCTCTTAACAGATGCCAATATTTATTATCGTGGACAGAAGCATATGTATGATATATTTTTGAAAAATACTGTTGCCAAAAAAAAAAAAATACAAAATCCGTTCCATCTAACCCAATTGAAGCATACGAGCATCTCTCCTGTATAAGAAAGAGCAAGTGACCGACTACTTTATATACATATATATATATATATATATATATATATATATATATATATATATATATATATATATATATGTATATATATATATATATATATATATATGTATATATATATATATATATATATATATATATATATATATATATATATATATATATGTATATATATATATATATATATATATATGTGTGTGTATGTATGTATGTATGTATGTATGTATGTATGTATGTCCCGTCACCACCAGCTCTCCCCATTCGTGGGATAGAGGGGAGTGAATAGCCATACCCTGGTGAGAGGGGATTGCGTGTGTGTGCATATCTATCTGAATAGTCAGTCAGCTGTATTTTTGACGGGTTGCGTACACTGGTTAATTTATAAATCCACTGAAGTCCAAGTAGTTATCACTATAGTTGAAAGCAGAAGTTCTTGAAAGAGCAAGGATTTCGTTTTGGTCAATTCTCCAAATCACTATTCGGTGGACCTTTGCAGATTCACATAACTCGTGACATTACCTGTCATCAGCTGTGCACTCGAGTGCAGGCAATCATAAACTATAGGCGTTTAATCTTGATTTGCTTGGTGACTTCAACGGTTCTCGTGTTCAGATAATGCTTTGGGAAAATCATATACTGCACAAACTTCTTAGCACTTTAAACTGACTGCATTAATCGTTGTAATTTTCAAGGTGCATTGTTAAACATGCCGAGTAAATTGAATGATGTCGAAGAAAACATGTCATTGCGGCAATTTGATAGAGTAATTTGTAGCACAGCCCACCAAAACCCAAAATCTCTGCGGGAATTATTTTTTACCGAATTTAATCTTAATGAGGCAACGCATTAGATAATGTTGGGTAACAAAATCCCTGAGCATCAATGCAAGTTTTCTTTTGTAATAAAGATAAAATATTGTCGCCAGAGTCATTATCACAGACGTGATAAAACATTTCTTGAGATATGACTGTACTCTTTGTAAAACAAACATTTTGAAAAATAGCACATTATAACAGAATTTATTTGAAGACATTACGTCATCTGTAATTATTTTAACTGGTCCTTTTCCTGTCGTTTGTTCGTTTAAAGTATGACGACTACAAATTCGTATACTCTTGTACAAGCTGGTATAGTCCATTATAACGGTCGTCTATTAAAGACAAAATAAGATTGTACTTACTATTAATGTTTTCAAGAATGGCTTTCATAGGTTGAGCAAAGTTCCTCCAAATTTTTGGGAATTAATTTTGATCCTTGTGTGCGCATGCATACTGCACGTTAGAATTTGATACAGAGATAGCATTCATTACACTTTAGATAAAACTAATATCTGTATTCACATGTTTACACTGTATCCTGTGCAACATGTCCTTGTAAAAGTCCAGGAATGATAATAAGACTTATTTTATTATAATGACATTTATACGATTTTCTTCTACAATGAAACTGCAAAAGAGGATTGAGCTATCAACAACCGGGATGTTGATAGGGCAGCGGCTGAAACTGTACTGCTGAGTGCTAAGAGATGATCAAGCGAACGACATTCTCTCTCTCTCTCTCTCTCTCTCTCTCTCTCTCTCTCTCTCTCTCTCTCTCTCTCTCTCTCTCTCTCTCACCGTAAACAGAGGATATCACGATGTTTTCGTAGGTCAATATAATTGCTGAACGGGAAATGAAGACTACTTCGAGCGGAAAGATTAAGCTTGGGATTAGGAGTAGGGTGCCTGGGTGGTTATAGCCCCCCACCCCACTTTTTTGCCAAAAATTTACTTGTCCATCTTTTACTTCAGAAAATATGAAAAGATGTTAGAATTCATAAATTTAATAACTCAGAAAAGATTCATATATATTAAATTGCATATATATAGCAACTCATTCTTTATAAGAATTATCATTTAAAAATAATTTCTTGAATAGAAGGTTTTAGTTGACATGCATTTCCATGTTGGAGTAAGATATTATGCTTCTTATATGTATATATTTACATTATATATATATATATATATATATATATATATATATATATATATATATGTGTGTGTGTGTGTATGTATGTATGTATATATTATAAATATATATATATATATATATATATATATATATATATATATGTGTGTGTGTGTGTGTGTGTCTGTGTGTGTTATAATTATATGTATTCGTATGTGTATATAATTTTATATATATACATACACATATGTATAGGTATATACTACCGTATTTGTGTATATATTATATATATATATATATATATATATATATATATATATATATATATATGAACATATATATATATACATTTTTATATATATATGTATATATGCATACATACATATATATGTATATGTATATATATATATATATATATATATATATATATATATATATATATACAGTATATATATATATATATATATATATATATATATATATATATATATATATATATATATATATATATATATATAGGCCTATATGTGTGTGTGTGTATGTATGTATGTATGTATGTATGTATATCAGCAAAGTTTCTGAGCTCGCCAATCCATCGACTTCTCTTCTTTCTCCAGGTTCGTTTGTAATCTTAAGGGATCCATTCTGTGATTTAAGGGACCCATTCTGTGATTCTTTTAGTCCATATTTCATATGTCTTACTCATTATGTATCCTAATCATGTCCATTTCTTTTTATTGTTGTAATATCTTATACTTTAGTTTGCTCTTGTATTCATGTTGATCTTTTTCTGTCCCTTAGTGTTATTACCATCATTATTTTTTTCCATAGCTCTTTGAGTTGTAACTAGCTTATGTTCTAAGGCTCCAAGTTTCTGATGCATAAGTTGATACTGGTATGACAATCTGATTAAATAGTTTTCTTTTTAGAGAAAGAAACATTTTACTTTTTATTGTCTCCTTTGTTTTCTAAAAGATCTCCATCCTATGCTTATCCTTCCTGTCAATTTCGGTCTCCAACACTTAATGACAGTCCTAAGTACGTACATTCATTAACAATCTAGAGGTACGTCCTAAACCCTTATTTGTTATGTTTTGCATTTTCATTGAACATTATTTTAGTTTTGCTCATATTCATTTTCAGTCATACATTTCTCCTTTCTCTATTCAAATCTTATGTTACCTTATGCACTAACTTCCATGATCCACTAAATAGAACTAAGTCATCTGCAAATCTTAAAAGATGTTAATGTATTCCCTATTAATGTTAATTGCTATTCTATTAGTTGCACGTTGAGAATAAAAGACACAAATTATAATGTCTATCAGATTTATGCACCACGAGGCCATACACAAGAGGAAAAAGATAGTTTTATGGAACTTTTAGAATTACATTTGGAGGGACAACCAGAAGGCATCAATCTATTACTAGGAGATTTTAATGCATGGGTTGGTTGTGAGAGAAGAGGGATAGAGAGTGTAATAGGCCCATTTAGAGAGAAAACAAGAAATGCTGAAGGAGAAAATCCAATAGATTTTTGCATAAGAAATCAGCTAAAGATCATGAATGGACTCTTTAAACACCAGGACTCACACAAATATACTAGATGTAGATGGAATCAAACAACAGGGCAGTTTGATAAAAAAAATCAGTAATTGATTATGTTGTTATATCAGATAAGAGGCTTGTAGAAAATGTTAAACTATTGCCAGGAGTCTTTCTTGATTCAGATCATAGACTAGTCATAGGAAAAATTTGCATTCCATCCGTAAGAACAGAGAAAACAGAGTAGAGAAAAATACTAAAAACAGAATCCTTGAAAGACTCGGATATCAAAATGAGATTTCAAAACAAGTTTACAAAGAGGTTGCAGCACCTGGAGCAGCGAGATTGGAAGGGACTAAAAGAGAGTGCCTTGGATGTAGGGGAGAAGGAACTTGGCTGTAGGTTTGTTGGAGGTGCTAGGAAAAGACGCACAATTTGGTGGAATGACGAAATAAAAGGTGCAATAAAGATGAAGAACAAAAAGCACAGGAAATAGATGAAAGAAAGGAACCAAAAGACTAGAGAAGAATATGTATCTTCTAAGAATCAATCAGAAGAGATTAAGAGAAGATCACGGATAAATGCATGGATTAAACAAGGAGGCGAATTGAGGGATGATCTCAAGAAAAATAAGATCTTTGCAGCTGCAAAATCATACAGGAAAGATAATAGAAAACAATATAATATAAAGGATGAAAATGGAAACATTATTGGCACCGCTACAGAATTTCATGAAAAATGGACGACTTATTTAAATAGGTTACTAAATGTAACTACAGAATGAAATGAAGAAGAAGAATATATCGATCAGTTTGACAGAGAAAATAGGGATGATGTGATTACTTATCATGAGTTTGAAAATGCTTTAAAAAAATGAGAAATGGGAAAAGGCCAGGATATGATAATATACCAATTGAGTTATTCAAAGAGGGAGGGGACCTAGCAAAGCAAGATATTATATGACCTGACCTTGTCATTATGGTTAGAGAGCATGGTTACTGAAGACTGGGGAAAACACATTTCTGTACCCTTTTATAAAAGTAAAGGTGATCCAGGCAAATGCGAGAATTATGGAGGTATAACGCTCATATGTCTTGCAGCAAAACTTTATGAGAGGATTTCAGATAAAAGGCCGCGACACATCATTGAACCTCAGCTAAGCGAAGAACAGCAGGGATACATAAAGGAAAAAAGTACATCAGATATCATATTCACCTTGAGACTTGTTATTGAAAAATCATGGTAATACAATAGGCCACTGTATACAGCATTTATTGATTTGGAAAAGGCATTTGACTCGGTACCTAGGAACAAATTATGGAGGTGATTAGGAGATGTTTATGGACTCGACGGTAGATTGGGAGCTGCAATAAGGAGCATCTACGAACCATGTATGAATAATGTAAGGACTGGATACAAGAATGAAAATTGGTTCAGAGTAACAACAGGTGTAAAGCAGGGAAGCGTTCTTTCCCCACTCTTGTTCATTGCATATATAGATGTAGTTTTAAGGAAAGAATAAATATCTCGGGAGACATCAGGATTTTTGCTGATGATATTGCTCTCTGGACTTATGATCGGGAAGAACTGGAAAGAGCATTGATAGCCTTAAACGATTGTTTAACTGAAGCCGGACTGAAGATGAACATTGGGGAAAAAAAAAATAACATTCACAAGCAACAACAAGGAGTATCTCCTATGTTGAACAAGATTGAGAAGGGACAGCTGAGATGGCTGGAACATTTAATTAGAATGGATGGAAATAGAATAACAATGAAGAGATGGGACTGGACACCTGGTGTGAGATCAAGAGGTAGACCACGTAAACGCTGGAAGGATGAAATTGACGAAGCACAACATGCCAACAATTGAACAACTGAAAAGAGAGAGGATTTTTGGAAACAGAATTGAGTGGAGAAGACAACTGATTCCACTGATAGGCCAAAAACCTACCTGGGAGTGGAAGTAAATAAGTAAGTTAATTCCTACATTTTCCCAATCTAAATTCTTAAAAGTTCTTCTAGAAACGGTATAAATAATTTAGGAGAGATAGGAGCTCCTTGTCTAACTCCTTTTCTGAATTGAAATTTTCTCACTAATTTGATGTAGTTTTAGGATTTCTTTACTACCCATACATATATATCTTCAAGTGTTCTAACATATGTATCATCTATTCATCGTCTTTGAAGGGCTTTTATTACTGCTAAAGTTTTGGTAGAATCAAAAGCTTTCTCGTGGTCTTTAAATGCCAAATGCTTCTTCATAGACTTTAAATGCCATACATAGAGGTATGTCATACTCAGTTGATTTTTCCATTAACTGCTTAATTACATGGATCTGGTCTGTTGTTTAATATCCGCTTATGAAACCTGCCTGCTTTCTTGGCTGATTGAAGTATAGCTTTCTCTCCATTTTGCCTAATATGATCTTTGTAAATATTTCATAAATTATTGAAAGTAAACTTATTGGGTGGCAATTTTTTAGGTCTTTTGTGTCTCCCTTTTTGTGAAATAATATAATTATTTTCTTTTCTAAGCTAAAGGTATAGAGCAGCCTTGCTAACATTTTGTGTAAAGTTCAGCGTAATTTGCTACCATGAAATCTCATTTTATTATTAAATATTTTGTTAGGCCATCTTCTGCTTTGTCTTTTTTCATGCCTTTAATGCTTTCATTCTACTGTTACTTTCGGTACCGGCCCAGGTGTTTAATTATTTCTTTTAGCAAAGTTATTTCTTATATCGCTATTGCATAGCATTGTATAGAAAACCTGTTATTTTTATCACCCGATCTCTTTTGTTGATAATATTTCCATTTTCATCTGGTAAAGCAAATATCTGTTGGCACCCTATTTCAAGTCTTCTTTTCATTAACTTGATGCTTCTTCCTTTCTTTAGTGCTTCCTTAAATTTTGTCTGATTGTGTTTACGAATGTCTTGTGTTTTTAGTTTTTTTTTATTATTAATTTTGATAGTTCTGCTAATTCTATTCTATATCACTTGGATTTTACCCTCATTTCCAATGTTTTCTTTATTAGATATTTGTTCGTATTTTCTGGTAGTTTTCCTTGATCTTGGTTTGGAACTTTTCCACCAATCTCTTGTGCTGATTCTAGTACAAATTTTGTTGAATCACTGTTCATTTCTCCCTTATTTTCTTTGATTTCATCACATAGCTAGAAGTACATATTTTGTATTGCTAAACTGAACTATATCATAATTTTCTCTTATTACAGGAGTGTTTATTTTCTTTCTTAAAATTATTTTTTTCTTTCCTTCCTTGGATCTAGACAAGTTTTACTCCTCGCACTTCTATGGTGGCTTACTTTAATTTGTTTAAGTGTTACATCTTTAACTAAATTAACTTTTTCACTGAGAATAAAATCTATGTCGCTTTTCTGTTCTATATTTGGACTTCTCCATGTCCATTTTCTATGTTACAATAAAAAACTGTTCATGATTATTAGATTGTTTTTCAGCAAATTTTACAAACATGCCTCCTATGATTTCTCTTTTCCCAACTCCAAATTTGCCTACCGCTGATTCCCTTATTTTCTTTTGACCTATTGTACATAGAAGTCACCCAAAACGAATGCAGATAGTGTCTGTTAATTTTTTAAGATTTCTCTGGATCTTCATAGAACAGTTTCCTTTTCTTCCTCTGTATTGGACGTTGTTGGTGGATACGTTTGAATAATCTTCATTTTAAATTTTTTTATTTAGTTTGATAATCAATCCTGGAATTCTATCACTGACACTACATAATTCTTCTGTTATCTGCACGATTTGTAATAATGAGAAACCCCACTTTCATGTTCTATGAAGCAAAAGACGTGACCCTCTTTTAACTCTATATAAGGTTTCCCAGTTCGCTCAATTTCACTCAATCCTATTATATCCCAATTTATATCTTTCAGCTCCTCGAATTTAGTAACACAACAAGGTCCTCTTCCCTAGACGTCTTGACATTGTAGGTTGTTGCTAGGTTCAGTTTCCAACGGCTGTCTTTTCTATTCCACACACAAACGAACAAACAAACACATACACACACACACTGTATGTATATATATATACATATATATATATATATATATATATATATATATATATATATATATATATGTGTGTGTGTATATATATATATATATATATATATATATATATATATATATATATATACACACATATATATATATATATATATATATATATATATATTTTTATATATATACATGTATATATATATATATATATATATATATATATATATATATATATATATATATATATATATATATATATATATATATATATATATATATATTTAGTCTTGTTAATTGAACGGCATTTTACAAACCTAGATTTTTTATGACCATTGCAGTATTATCAAGTCTATGAAGTACTTCTCTGCTTGTGAGGTTCTCATCTTTATACCGTATCACCATAGTTTAAAACCAAAGGCAAATGACAATTATCAATTAAAACATTAGATAATTGTCTTCTATAAACTAGAAATTAGATTAAATTAAAATTATAAACACCGTTAAAAATTTAGAGATGAAATTGGAACTGAAAAACAAATGATAGATATAATAAATCGTAAGTAGAAACATAATTGGCTTAGAAAACTGATAGCCCTTAGTCGTTATTGGGAATGAATTTATGCCAAAGAATTAACATAGCATGATTTTGGTTAAATTCATCAAGTTGGCCGACCGGTATTTTATGATAGTCACTGTGTACAAATTGAACTTTACTCCCCCACCCCACCCAAAAAGACGTCCCTACGCCCCTGTTAACGGGACAAAGAAATAGTTTTTTACACTTACATCTAATACAGTTTTCAACTCGGTAAAAAATTTCATTCATAGTAAATTGAGCCTTGAAACGAAATTTTTTTTTTATGCAAATGCACAAAACATTCCTCCTCAGGGTAGTTATCGTATTACAACAAACTGCCTAGCCAGCATTTTCTGGTGGAGTATTTGGTTGCTCTCCTTATTTTGGGCCCAATGGACTGGATTGCAGCGCTCTGTTTTATTTTGCAAGGGATTGATTTCAGCTTGGCTTGTAATAGCAAAATGATGATAATAATTATAACCATAAGTAAAGATGCTCTCTCTCTCTCTCTCTCTCTCTCTCTCTCTCTCTCTCTCTCTCTCTCTCTCTCTCTCTCTCTCTCTCTCTCTCTCTCTCTCTCTCTCTCTCTCTCTCTCTCTCTCAAGAACCTAATGTCCCTTGTAAAGAAACAATCTTATTTTTGTAAGAATAATAAATGTTTTATCTTTGCCTTGAATGAATGCTGAAGTCTTTCCTCTTGCCACGCGACACATTTTCTATGTCAGAAATTTAGTTTTATATATCTCGCCTGTTATCCATCTATGACTTGATAAGGATGAGTTTATCCCCTTCTTGTCGTACTTATGCTTTTATGCATTTATAAACTTGTCCCCATTCCTCTTTCTCTTTTAAATGCTTCCTTTCAGTGGTAAATATTTTCCTGGGAAGAATATCCTTATTCTGGTAACTCACCCTTTTCCCTTATTGACTACATACGTTATATGTGAGTTACATCACCACCTTCTTGTCATTCAAAGTTGGTAAACATTGGTTTTAAAGGCTTTTCTCATTTCTTCCGGTTCTGGTTTTGGACGTAGGAATTAGCCTTTTCATTCTTTGAAATCTTTTGGTTCGCGTAGCTATTTTGTAGCCTACTAACGATTTTTAAGACTTTATAATTATTGCAAGGACAGTTTCCATTTCTTTGTCATTACTTTTATCCATATGCTTTGGAATGATAAATGCATTTCTTTCACGAGATGACTCAGCCTTCATAATGCTCTTCTAACTTAATTTCACGCTTTTATTCCTTTCATTTTAAGAATAAACTGAATCAATTTGAAGAACAAGTTATTCATAAAACTCGAAATTGTAACAGACAAGAAATGTACCTTGCCAGATGTAACTATCCAAAAACAAATAAAGGCGCTTCATATGAGGTGCAGTTGTAAAGGCAACCCAGCGTATGTCAGAATTTGCCAGGCAACTTGTTTTCGAGAATTTTAGAACTTGTCAAGTTTTTGAAGACGAGATTTCATTGAAGATGGACCATTCACGAAATGTCGTAGTGATAAGGCCTTATAAAAGTGGCGACGATGTGGTGGTGAAAGATATTATTACTGAAGCCACAATGGAGACAGTTGGAGCTTTTTTTTGGGGTGGGGTTTTGTCTGAAGTTTTCCCCCAGGTTGGTAACTAGGGTGTAACTTACTTGAGTTTGACCAATACTTTTTGCTCTACCTTTATAGAATTAGATTTTAAGTTCAGACAACTAAACCTCCAGTGGGGGTTATCAGTAGGCCTATCCAAGCCAACTCAAGGCTTAGAAGGGATTCGCTGTGGGAGATTAGCCTAGGCTAAGGTAGGAGCCTTTGTATATCGACGGACGAAGCCTTCTGTGCGTATCAGACTTGAATATTTCTTCGGACCCTTTGTATATCAACGGCCAGTTCCTCACGCGTTGATTGAAAATATACATCAACTAACATAAACTTTCCCCCTTAACCTAAACTACAAACCGTGTCCTTACCTACTTACCTAACTGGGGCTACACCCCCTGTGACCCCCCTTACATTGCCATATTTTAAGTTAGCTGTAATCATACATACAGGTAGCCGCTATCATGCATACACCTTGGGCGGTCTTCTGTGCGTATAAAACTGGAATATTTCTAACCATGTTTCTAATTAATCCGTAGCCGTTGTACTGCAAAACCCTTTACCTAATTAGACGTATTTATCGGTATATTGGTTCGCCAAATTAGCATGTTTTAATTCCTTTGGGATTTGCTCCGCCATGGCTTGCTTCTCTCTTGCAATTTAATATTTCATTGCTCCTCTATTCTGGCAAGTGGTACATATTGCATTACACACGTAAGCTGTGTTGGTGCATTTCTTGGCATTATTTAATTATCTAATTAATCACTTAGTGCAACTAATTTTTGCTTTGCTATGGCACAGTTTAACATTACCTCACTGCTGTTATGGTTTAGCAAGCGGTACATGGATGTACCGCGAACGCCAGCTGTTTGGGCTAGTATTTTGACATTATTTTGAGGTTCCTTTGTATGTCAGCGGCCAATTCCTCCAGCGAGCATAAAATATGGACACCAGCTAAACTAAACTTCCCCCCCTAACCTAGCCTACAGCTGTGTCCTTACCTACTTACCTAACGGGGGGCTAACGCCCCCTGCGACCCCCTTTACGCTGCTGTATTCTTAGTCAGGTGTCATCATAAATACAGGTGGCCGCTATCATACGTACCCCTTATTTTGATTATCTTAATCACTCTGTTCAATATATATTAACATAAACAAATATAATTGTATTTACATTATTCGAAGTCGCTGAACTCAGAACCAACTTGATGTATCGCATTCTTCTTTCCAATGGACATTTCCTCTTTTTTATGGTGGACAGGACGGAACAGGACTCAGTAGGTGAGTATGTGGTTGAATATACATGGAATCACAGGTTGCTGTTCAAGTTTTGAGGAATATTATATGCAGAATATGTTATGTGTAAGTTTAGATTGTTGAAAAAAACCTCCACGTTTTATTGCAACTTTTCTAAGGCATGAACTGTTTGTGCAGTGCCAAAAGAACATGTTCTTGCCATTGTGAGTTGATCTGTTGGTTCTATTGTAGTTTATTACAGGATAATGTAACCTAGGGAAAAAACTATTTTTTTTCTATATTTCACCATCAGAACACTTGGTACAACAGATAATAAGTCATTAAGCAGTCAATGCTTAAATAAATGTGAAGTAAATTTCCTATGAATGGTAGAGAGTATGAATTTGTTTTTTCATGCCATTAAATGTATCTCGCTTTTTGAAAGGACAGACTAGGTTTCTCTCAGAGGTATATGTTGCAATCTTCGCGTATGAGCTGCTAATAATCAGCAACGCTGCACCATGCTTGGCGTTCCCATCACCCAGCTTGAATTTTGAGTTATTAACGACAGTACTGTCCTTTCGGCTTTGGCCTCTTTGTCATTCGGCATAAGTACATTCGACATCATGTCCTCACACAAGCTGGCTACCCCCTGCTAATTAATGGGTCGGTAGTTATACCTCGCTTAGAAGTCTTTATGGCTAGTCTTCCAGCTTCGCCGAAAGTATAATCCCTATAAATAGTGAAAGGTTTTATATTTAGTGTCGGAACAAAAATAAGTTTTGCTAGGAGTATCTCCCCTTTTCTCCCAAACAAGGGTAAGGGTGGCCAAATGTAAATAAACCCATTTCTTCAATATGACCATACAGATAGACAACATATGCTCCACACTGATATAGGTTCTGTCTTGACTGTGTACCAGTCCATGATAGTGGTCAAGTCTAATACTTGCCTTATCTTCATGACCAGGTCATAAGGAGGTTAACAGGAGTCATCACTTTTGCTCCTGTGTAGGACTGAACTGCATTGACATTTCTGGGAAAGTAAATCAGCTAAGGATAGGTCTCCTATTAAAGCTCAAAGGTTTGTATTCATGTAGGAACAAATCACAGGTTTTTAAAGTACAGTACAGTAATACCTTGAGGTACGAGTTTAATCTGTTCCAGGACCGAGCTCGTATTTCAATTTTCTCATACAGTATCTCAGATGAATTTTTCCCATATAAATTAACTAAAAACAAATTAATCCGTTCCCACCCTCTGAAAAAAACCCTAAAAACAGTATATTACAGAGGAAAAAAATTTTTTAATGGTTGTCATCAACATCCTATGCTATCAAAATAACAAAGGCTATGAACTGGTTATGAAATGTAACTTGTTCCGTAACCGAAATACAAACCACGCTATTTACATGGGGTATTACTTTCGGCGTAGCTGAAATGACGAGCCATTAGATTTTTAACGAGGGTTAACTACCCTCTCGCTAGCTAGCGAGGGGGTTGGAGAGGGGTAGCTAGCTACCCCTCCCCCCTCACACACCGGTGAACTGATTCACTTCGCTTTTGGCTCGGACGGTGGGCAGACGTGTCTGTTCCCGTCCTTGCATGGCAGCCATTAATGTTTTGTATTTACTTAATTACTTACTTGTTCCAACACGGAAACTTACCTCGAACTACTTTCTTAGGAGTACCTGGAAATCTCCTCTCATCCGACCAGAGTTTTGTGTAGTTTACCCTACTTCCGTTTTCTGTGAAGGCTATCCTCAGGCGGAAGGATACGTGCCCTGAGGCTAGTCTCGGGTCAAGGAGCGTGCTAGCTTGGGTCTCGACCCTCAGTAAGTTCTCTGGTCGCGTCGTGATATCATCTCGACGCTCTCCTTATCTCAGTGCGACCCTTTGTGTCCCCGACTCCATTGTGTCCCGCATGGTTCCCACGTGGTATGCCTGTGCTTTCCCTTTGTGTCCCCGTGTGGTTACCTTATCCTTCCCTTGTGTTCTCATGTGTTATCCTTGTCCTTATTACCCTTTCCCGCTGCGTTCCTGTGTCTTGCGGTGTTGCGATAGTGCGTGATGGAGCATCCCCGCCGTTGTCCTGGGCCTAGAGCCGGGAAATCGTGTGGTGCGTTTCTTTCTAAGCCGGAGGTAGACCCTCATTCCTTGTGCTCGTCGTGCAGGGGTAGTGTGTGTTCTCCGTCGGACACGTGTCCGGAGTGCGTTTCTTGGAGTGAGGTCCGTGGGTATGATTCAGTTCCAAGAGAAAGAAGTCTGCCAAGCGTTCGCCCAAGAAGGCTAACACCTCTTCGCCCTTTATGTCTCCAGAAGGACCGTCGAGTAGGGTCTCCCTTCCATCTTCCCCTACCCAGAGTAGGGGACGAGGTAAGTCCGTTGCGGGGAAGAAGCCAGAGGTTCTTCCCCAAGAGTCTTTTATCCATGATAGTGGGGTAGCAGCATCTTTCCACCCAAGTGGGGGGCCTGAAGGTGAGTTTAGTGGGGGTCCTAGAGACGATGCCCTGGTGCACGCGGGTCACGTCTCTTCGGATGACCCCATGTGGAGTAAAACTGTCCCTGTCTCTTCGCCCGCTTCATGGGCAGGTTTTTCAGGTACCTCCGCAGCTGAAGGCGCCCCAGAGAAGGAAGACTCACCGGTGGCGGTTCCCCTTGAATGGGTCCCTCCTAGGACGCCCTGTAGGTCCCCGTTGAGGTTGGAGGAAGGCCTCGGATCCTGGTTCCCCAACGTAGAACTTCCACACTCTCCCCCAGCACCGCCGTCGTCAGTTCTGGAAGTGTTCCTGCAGCCCGCGCTCTCCGTAGGACAACACGCCGCTCAGACGACCACTCTCCGGGCCCCGGCCCCTCGGACGGGTTATGAAGAGTCCTCCGATTCATCGGTTGCTACAACTCCCTATTCCTCGGAAGGAGAAAACCCAAGGAATTCCCGACGGAAGCGTGAGAGATCCCGGAGGAGGCACTCCCGTTCTCGGTCATGTTCCAGGTCTCGACATGGGAGGAGGCGCTCCAGGTCTCCTAGGAGAAAATTCAGGAGGAGCAGATCACCAGAGGAGGAATGGGTGGTCATCCCCCGCAGTAAGCTTGTGGACCTTACTTCGGTCCTGAGCACTTCAGGCTGGCGACCCAGAGACAAGTCCCCGGGAAGGTTCTCCTCCAGCCACAAGCTAGAACCACGGAGGGACCCGGCCTCACGGACCTCCTCCGACAGGCGTAAGACCGCGAGGGTTCCGACTCAATCCGCTCAGCGGAGGGAGTCGCCCCCTCGGACGGGCAGCCTCGTCGTGCCCTCAAAAGTGGCACCACGGACCCTAGAGAAGGAGAGACGGCTTCCTCCGTCGGGCAAGCCCACGGAAGCCGCGTCCTCCATGACTAAGGACAGACAGAGGACGGAGCCCCTCGCCGGCACGGCAATGCCCGTCCTACGTCCAGAGCCTTATGCGGAGGCATCCGCCTGTGGGATTCCCTCTAGAGAAGTAGGACGCCAGACGGAGGACATTGACAACGACGTGGAGGGCGCCCCAGTGGAGGACTCGGCTTACAGGAGGGTGATAGGCCTCATTAGACGACACCATCACATTGAGGAGCCTGAACCCTCCGACGAGGATCCCTGGCGCTCTAGCCTCAATAGACTAATGGAGGTCCCCGCCCAGCGAAGGGCTCCGTTGGCTCTTCCAGTGGCCAGAGACGTGAGGCTCGGTAGAGCTCACGTCAACAAGATTGTGTCTGGCAATGCAGAGGCCCCCAAGTCTCAGAGCTCCTCGAAGTTGCTCCAGGGACTGAGGTCCCAGAGTAAATTCTACCTTCCGAAGGCCAAGGGGCCCCGGAAGACAGGGCCTCATCAGCCCCAATCTGCTTCTCCCAGTCAGAGGCGACTATGATGGAGGAGATGGCAAAAGACCTTGCGAACGTCGCCTCTTGGCTAGATTGGTGGGCCTCCACTCTCGTAAGTGTTCAATCCTCCTACGACCTTTCAGTTCCGGGGAATCAGGCTCTCCTGATGGAGCTAATCATCTTGGGAGGTAGGGCATTAAAGTTCTTGTCCTACCAGTCCCCAGCCCAATCAGCCAACTGGGTACTCAGGAGGAGAGACACTGTCCTGAGCAAGCTGTCGAGGAGGATACCGGACAGGGAAGTGAGGGCCCTGAGAAGCCTGCCCCTATGGGAAGACGTCCTCTTTCCCCTGAAGGAGGCAGAAGAGATCATGGAGAAGGTCTTGAAGAGGAAGGAGGTGAGTGCTCCTAGACCTCAAGCACCGAGGAGGCCCATCCACAGGAGGCCCGCGTCCGATGGTCCTGCTACTCCTCGAGCCTCGTCTAGCCAGCACAGGAGAGACTCCCCAGCTGCTCCTTGGTCACAGCTGTCTCAGCCCTCCCGTAGGGGAGCAGCATCAGCCCCAGCCTCCTTTAGAACTTCCTTCTCGGCCTCCAGGAGGGGGCGTACAGATCGTTCCTCCAGAAGAAGATAGGGAGAGAGGCCCCTTACTCCTGTCCAAGCCTCAGGTGGGGGGATGCCTCAGACTTTTTTGGCAAGCATGGAAAAACCACGGAGCAGACCCGTGGACAGTAAGTGTTGAAGGAGGGGTACAGGCTACCGTTTCTGGCAGAACCTCCGCCCCTGATCTCGGGCGGAGTGGTTGGCTCCCAAGGACACCTTGAAGAGAACAGCCTTACAAGAGGAAGTTTCCACGATGATGGTGAAGGGAGCACTGGAAACGGTACGGGCCCGGGCTTCTACAGTCGGCTCTTCCTGGTGGAGAAAGCAACGGGAGGTTGGAGACCGGTCATAGACCTCACGGCTCTCAACAAGTTTGTGTGCAAAACCAACTTCAAGATGGACACCCCGAAGTCAGTCCTAGAGTCCTTGAGGGAAGGGGACTTCATGATGTCCATAGACCTCAAGGATGCTTATTTTCAAATCCCAGTCCACCCCTCCAGCAGGAAGTACCTTCGGGTGAAGTGGGGTGCCCAGACCTTGCAGTTCAGGTCCCTCCGCTTCGGACTATCCACGGCGCCTCAGGTCTTCACGAGGATCTTCGCGACAGTCTCAGTGTGGGCTCATGAACGGGGCATCCGCCTGATTCGTTACCTAGACGACTGGTTTCTCCTTTCATCCTCAGAGGAAGTTTTGAGGGATCAAGGTGCGAAGCTTCTGCAGTTCTGCAAGGTTCTAGGCATCACCATCAAACTGGAGAAGTCTCATCTGTCACCCTCCACCAGGATGACTTATCTAGGGATGGTCCTGGATTCCCGTCTAGTGAGAGCCTCTCCGTCGGAAGAGAGGCTGACCAACTTGGACAAAATCCTCCTCCCCTTCTTGGCGGGACATCCCAGGAAAGCAAAGGACTGGCAGAGGCTAATAGGTCACCTCGTGTCATTGGAGAAACTGGTTCCCCAGGGGAGACTCAAGTTCAGGAGTGTCCAATGGAACCTGAAGGGACTCTGGAACCAGACGGATCTCCCCCACGAGGTGGTTCCAGTTCTCCCGGAAACGGAAGAAGTCCTAGTGTGGTGGCTAGACTGGACAAACACCCTCAAGGGGATGACCTTCGCAGCCGAGCCCCCCGAGATGCTTCTCTTCACAGACGCTTCCAAGGAGGAATGGGGTGCCCATCTCCTCGGAAGGTCAGCAAGAGGCAGTTGGACGGAGGAAGAAAAGGCACAACACATAAACATCCTGGAGATGAGTGCGGTTCGAAAGGCGTGCCTACAGTTTGTCAACCTTCTACGGGGAAAATCCATGGCGTTGATGTGCGACAACGCCACAGTAGTAGCATACATAAAGAAGCAGGGAGGACTGAAGTCGAGGGAGCTGTGCGATCTCACGTTAGAACTTCTGGATTGGGCCACGACAGAACAGATCACGATCGCAGTGAGGTTCATTCCAGGGAAAAGAAACGTCCTGGCCGACGGGCTCAGCAGGATGGGTCAAGCGGTGGGAACCGAGTGGACCCTGCACTCAGAGTTAGCCAAACTCATCATCCAGAAATGGGGTTCGCCAGTGATGGATCTCTTCGCAACAAGGCTGAACGCACAACTCCCCGTATTCTGTTTTCCTGTCCCAGACCCAAAAGCGTCGTTGGAGGATGCCTTTCAACACCGGTGGGACAATCTGGATGTATATGCCTTTCCCCCTTTCGCGTTGCTCAGACAGGTGCTCAACAGGGTGAGGACGGCCCACAACCTAAAGATGACTTTGGTAGCGCCCTAGTGGCCGGAGAGAGAGTGGTTCGCCGACCTAAAACAACTAGCGTGTCTTCCTCCGTGGCCTCTTCCAGACAGACCAAACCTGCTGCGGCAACCCTACTTCCAAAGGTTCCACGACGCGTGGAGGTTCTCGAGCGTCTCCTAAGGAAAGAAGGCTATTCCTGGTTGGTTTCCTGGTCCTCGGGCGGTTATGCTCTTGGCGCTGAGCGACCGCTTTTGTAACCATGCTCAAGGGGCTGAGCAGCTGCAGGAGCTCCTCTTCGGAGGGTTGCTGTTTATAGGTCAGCTTGCTGATCCAACGGCCCTAAGGGGCGCCTTCATCAGTTCTTCTTGTCTCTGCTACGAAGTGTTCACCTCTCTCGTTGGCGAGAGAGGACACTCATAGAGACTCCTCTTCGGAGGACTCCTCCTGCTGCTGTTGCTGATGTTGCTGAAGGCTCAGTTCCCCCATCCGAACATCCTTCGAGGGGGCAGCTGAGTCCTACATTCTCTCCTGCGAGTGCCTCTCCCCCTCAGGGGAGTTCACTAACAGAGACTCCTCTTCGGAGGACTGATGATGGTGCTCTTATCCGTAGTCGTCTTCATCTTCAGCCCCGCAGAGGATCCTCCTCGACGAGAACAGACCGTTGCAGCTGCTTCGCTAGAGCTAGACCTTTCGGCAGATCGTTCGCGATCTCCGACACCTGCCAGACCTTCTTGTCTTCCATCTCCGTTCCTGGACGCAGATGCGCAGTGGGCGCCACTCCACCCCGTTTTCTAACAGGCACCGGTCCCTTCGGGGCAAAGGGCTTATCTCACAATGTGAGTAAGTCCCTTTAGTGCCAGGTTTTTACCTGTGCAACCTCGTTCTCCTGCTGTGCACCAGACTTCTGCTGAATCAACACTCCAGCGATCTCCTATAGCTGAGTCTTGCCATAAATCTCCTGATCGTCAGCGCCCACGCTCTCCGGATCTGGGCGCAGGCAAGGAGATTATTTCTTCGCTGAACTCCCACGTTCGCCTGCTCTCCAGCGCACATCTGCGCGCCCTTTCCTGATGTGCGCAATGCGTGCCAACGTTCGCCCACGCGCCCACGATCTCTGGATCTGGGCGCAAGCAAGGAGATTATTCCTTCGCCTCCACGCCAACGATCTCCTGCGCTCCCTCAGAGCTCACCGTATCCGGTGCGCACTTCCAGACTTGAACGAGTCTCTGCGCGCCCACGAGCGTTCACCCTTGCGCGCAACCTCGCCGTCTTGTTCTGCACCCTCGCTGAAATCTTCTGGCCGCGCAAATGCGTGCCAACGATCTCCCCGGTTCCTGCCTCGTCGCGCGCAGTTCAAGAGGTTCCTACGCTAGCGCACAGGCGCTCACAGGTTCCTCTGGACTCGCAGCGCCCTTCTGGAGTTTCGCGAGAAGCGCGCCCATGCGCAGTTCCAGTCCCATCGCTCACGCATTCGCCAACGCGACAGCACGCTTCCACATCACAGCGCGCCGCCCAGGAGGCGCCTAAGCTAGCGCACGGGCGCTCACAGGCACCCCAGGGCTCTCCTTGCGTGCCAGCGCGAGTCTTCGCCTGCGCGCAAGCGTTTGCGTTTTTCAACGCGCCAACGCGCCCACGCTTCAGTTCGCCGTAGGTCTCCTACGCGCCCACTCGTTAACTCTCCTGTACGCGATCGGTCGCTACGCGCCATCGCTCGCCAACGCGCCATCGCCAGCCAACGAGCCATCGCTCGCCAAAACGCGCCATCGCTCGTCAACGCGCCATCGCTCGTCAACGCGCCATCGCTCGTCAACGCGCCATCGCTCGCTTACGCGCCATCGGTCTCCCGGCCGCCAGCGCTCGCCCTTACAACCGCGCGCATGCGCACCCACGTTCGCCCGTGCGCGAACCAATGATTTTACCATCACGCGAGCGCCAGCGCGATTTCGTCCGCAATTCCCGTCGGGTTTCGCAACACGGGCAGCCTGGAGAGTCTTCTGGAGCGCGTACTTCCAAATCATCATCGTCACGATCTCCACCCCGTAAACACAGAGCAGCGCACGTGCAGGAGCAGGAAGAAGCTTCAGAGAGGTCTGGACAACATTCTTCTCCTTCTTTTCAGGCAGGCCCCATCATCTCTACTCCTCAGGATCACCCGATCCCCTTCCCTCCAGCGGGAGTCGCTGACACTGCGGCTGCCAGCCGTCAGCAGAGGAGGTACTTCGAGAATATGGGGGAGCCTGGTTTAGCTCTCCCTCTCCACCATTCCGTGGAAGGGCTTACCAGGGACATTTTCGGCTTCGGAGTTCTTGAGCCAGGTGAAGGCCGCAAAGTGCGCCATGCAGGCCACTTCGTGGCTGGTCGTCTGGCTTGGATCTCTGGACATCCTGTTGCGATCCGAGGACTTGTCCAAGGAGAGCACCAGGAAGACCAGGGAACTTTCCTCCTCTCGGGCACGAGCACCATCGATTTCCAGCTCACCAAGTTTCGAACTTGTGGGCAAACTCGATGTTGAAGCATTGAGATGCAGTGACCGAGAGGTTCCTCTCGAAAGTCCCAACCGTGGATGTCGGCAAGCTCAGACACTCTTCCATCCTTGGAAAGAGCTTTTTTGAGCCCAAGGACACGGGATGGACAGCTGAGAGGTAGAGGAATCGAACCACGATTCGCCCCTCCAAAAGGCGCTTACATCCAGATCCTACAAGCCTCCAGCGCCTCAACAACAACAGCCTCGTCAGCCTAGGACATCGGAACCGGCTCCGGCGGCAAAGACAAAGGTGTCTAAACAGCAGGCCCCTCCTGTCAGGGACAAGAAGGACGGGGAGTCCTCCTGGGGAGGCAATAATCCTAGAGAGAGCGGCCAAGGTCGCAAACGCTAGGATTGGCTACCCCCCTGCCCCCCAGTGGGGGTATGCCTAAAGTTGCGCGTTTAGGTGGCAGCAACTCGGGGCCGATTCCTGCACGATCTCCGTGATCAGCCAAGGATATCGCGTCCCGTTCATAACATCTCTACCTCCCATGACAGCGAATCCAGTGTCGCTGAGCTCCTATGCCATGGGATCGGCAAAGGGGCTAGCCCTTCGGGCAGAATCTGAGACCATGCTCTAGAAAGATGCTCTCCATAAGGTCGTCGACGGCTCCCCCCGGCTTTTTCAGTCGACTCCTTCTTGTAAAGAAGGTATCTGAAGGCTGGAGACCTGTCATCAGCTCTGAACAAGTTTGTCGAACAAACTTCGTTCAGCGTGGAACAGCAGAGTCGATCGGACTTGTAGTGAGACCACAACACTTCAGGTGCACACTGGATCTGAAGGACGGGTTCTTCCAGATCCCAATCCATCCGTCTTCCAGGAAGTACTTGAGATTCAGCCTAGACAACAAGGTCTACCAGTTCTAGGTGCTGTGTTTCGATCTCTCCACAGCACCGCAGGTGTTCACCAGAATGTTCACCCTGATATCTTCGTGGCCACACAGGATCGGCATCCGTCCCCTTCGCTATCTGGATGACTGGCTAACCCCGGCAGTCTCGGAATCGACCCTTCTTCGACACCGAGACAAGCCTCTGAGACTTTGCCAAGATCTAGGGATCATGGCAAATCTCGAGAAGTCTTCTCTGCTTCCATCCCAACAACTGGGATATTTAGGCATGATATTAGACATCAACCTCCCAAAGCCTTCCCATCAGACGACAGGATAGCAAGGCTGAGGAGAGTCGCAGAACCTTAACTCAGACGAGGAGAACTTCCAGCCCAATCTTGGTTACGTCTCCTAGGTCACCTTTCCTCCCTGACCTGTCGAGTTCCAAACGTCCGCCTCAGGATGAGATCCCTGCAATGGCGGCTCAAGTCCCGGTGGAACCAAGGCAACGATTCTCCGGACACTCTGGTCCCTAGGGGACCTGCGGAACGAATGGACCCGTAGTGGTGGTTGACCTACGGGAACCTTTGAAAGGGAGTGGATCTTCTTGTCCTTCCCCCGCATTTGATGCTGTTCTCGGACGCGTCAAAAGAAAGGGGGGGGGGGGTACGTTCTGAACCAAAGGATTTCAGGCTTATGGTCAGAATCAGAAGGTACCTCCTCATCAATCTGCTAGGAATGAAGGCTGTATATCTGGCCTTTCAACAGTTCCAACAATCCCTGGCGGGTCACTCCGTGAGCGACAACACCGCGGTAGTGGCTTATTTCAACAAGCAGAGAGGTACCTTTTCATAACAGCTTTCCCATCTTGCAGTAGAGATACTGAGATGAACCGATTCCACTCAATACCACTATCGGCTCGCTTCATTCCGAGCAAAGGAATGTGCTCTCCGACAGTCTGAGCAGAGCCTCGCTGATCGTGAGTACCGAGTGGTCTTTGGATCCTCTAGTAGCCAACAAAGTCCTGACTTTGTGGACCTGTTCGCGACAGCCTTGAACTTCAAGCTACCGCTGTACTACTCCCCAGTCCCGGACCCCAAGGCACTCTGGCAAGATGCCTTCCTACAACGGTGGGACAACATCGACGTCTACGCCTTCCCACCGTTCTGTCTGGTGAGAAGGGTGCTCAACAAGACCAGACTATCGGTCAACCTGTCGATGAATCTTGATAGCTCCGCTACGGCATCATGCAGTGTGGTTCCCGGACCTTCTGCATCCCCTGACAGAACTCCCGAGAGAGCTTCCCCCACGACACGAGCTACTCAAGCAACCACACTGCAACATCTACCACAAAGCCGTAGCATCGCTTTGGCTTCACGCCTGGAGACTATCCGGCATCCCCTCACAGAAAGAGGCGTTCCGCAACAAGTTGCGGAGAGGATGTCTCGACACCTGCGAAAGTCATCCGCAGGGGTCTACCAGGCGAAGTGGAGAGTCTTCTGTGGATTGGTGTCGTGGGAGAGGTATCTCTCCCCTTGATGCCACTATTCCAGCAATAGCTGAATTATTGTATACCTGCGGGAGGAAATGCGCCTTTCGGTCTCGGTGGTGAAAGCCTATCACTCAGCCTTGAGCCTGGCCTGCAGGCTGAAAGGAATAGACATTTCCTCCTCGCTGGATCTTTCTTCGCTCATACGAAGCTACGAACTTACCTGCCCCCCAGTCGGAAGTGAGACCTCCTCCATGGAACATGGTTCGGGTTCTTAGGGCTCTCAAGAGACCACCTTGCGAATCATCACGCCAGGCTTCTGATCGTCACCTGACTTGGAAGACGGTGCTCCTGCTCGCTCTGGCCTCGGCCAAGCGTGCCAGCGAACTTCATGGTCTCTCGTACGACGTCGCCCATTTAAGAGGAGAGGGGGAGGTAACGTTCAGGTTCGTCCCTGAGTTGTTTACTAGACTCAAAATCTTGGAGCCCGGACCATCGGTTCGACTCCTTCAGGATTTCGAGTCTCCGTTCTGTAACAGATGACCCAGATCATCCCCTACTATGCCCAGTAAGGAGTCGGAGGTGTTATCTTAAAGAACAGCTGCAGTTCGTCCTCACGTGCAAGCCCTGTTTGGGAGCACAGGAAGGACAGAGAGGAGGGTCACCAAGAATACCTTTTCAGCCTGGATTCGAAGGGTCATCCATCACGCCCTGAATCCAGACCCTCCTCCGTCACGTCGCCTTAGAGCACACGACGTCAGAGGCATCGCAACGTCCCTGGCCTTCAAGAGGAACTACTCTGTGACGCAGGTGCTGCAAGCTGGAGTCTGGAAGCGTCAAACGACCTTCACAGCCCACTACCTGCAGGACGTGACCCACAGGAGCTTCAATACGTTTTCTATCGGCCCTGTGGTGGCTACACAACAGCTGGTCTAACCTCAGGCTCCTTAATGGACAGGTAGCAGAAGGTTGAGGGCATTGTTACCCGGTTTTGGACTGCATGAATGAAAGAAGTAAAGTATGTCTGGCCCGTACTTCTTTCTTCATCCTCCCCTCTCTTGGGGAAAGCAGCATCCTGGGTTCTCTGCATAGCTGACCTCAAACCTCTGCAGGTAAACCATGCTTCCTTGTGTTCCTAGTATTAAGATAATACTGTCGCGTCCCCCATACCCTGAGGAGGTGGTATTGGGAACGTCCTAGCCTAGAATTCCATCTAAGGCACTTCAAGTCAACTTCCTGGGACAAGTCACACTTCATCCCTCCACACACGAGCTTATGTAGGCCACATGTTCCTTGCGGAGCAAGGAACTTGCGAGGTGCAGGGACTCTTTTTCTCGACTGCTGCTCACTCGGATTCTGAGCCCCCGGGCAAAGCCAAAGCCAAAGCCAGTAAGGCTAGGACTTTCCACCCTTCCTAAGGGGTAAGTCACCCCATGTAAATAGCGTGGTTTGTATTTCGGTTACGGAACCAATGACAAATTCGGAGATAATTTGTATTTTTCCTAACCATACAAACCTTAGCTATTTACACATATTTGCCTGCCAGCCCTGTCCCCCAAGGCAAGTCCTACTTCTAAGCGAAGTGAATCAGTTCACAGGTGTGGGAGGGGTAGCTAGCTACCCCGTTCCTACCCCCTCGCTAGCTAGCGAGAGGGTAGTTAACCCTCGTTAAAAATCTAATGGCTCGTCATTTCAGCTACGCCGAAAGTAATACCCCATGTACAGTAAATAGCTAAGGTTTGTATGGTTAGGAAAAATACAAATTATCTGCGAATTTGTCATATTATTATGGTGTTCTTACCTTCAAGACAGACGGTAGCGGCTAACGGCTGTGTGTGCGGAGGAGGATGGGGTGGAGAGTGATTTGACGGCAACACGTTCGGTACACAACACTTTTGTAACATTACGTAATATAACCTTAACTTTAAATTCAACTAAGATGAAAGTCAACTTTAAATTTAACTTGAATGAAATTAGCTTACTGTACACACACTTGAAAATAACATGTTAATCTTACGTTACACTAAACTTAATTCTACATTGTTCCATAACTGAAATACAAACCACGTTATTTAATATGAGTAATTACTTTCGGCGTGGCTGAAATGACGAGCCATTAGAATTTTAACGAGGGTTTACTACCCCACCCCTAGTTAGCGAGGGGTAGGGAGAGTAGCATGCTACCCCCCCCTCACACATACCTGTGCTGAGCTCACTTTGCTACCGGCTCGGGTACTAGACGGACGTGTCCGCTGTCACCCTCGCCTTACTGACAGCCATTTTGACTGATCTTTTGTTTGCTTTTTCTTTTCTACAGAGTGTTTGTGAAGTTGGCCTCTGGGATGCGAAAGTGTCCCGGTTTACCCGACTGCCCTTGTGGGACTTATATGTCAGCGGTCTAGACGGACCCTCACACCTTACGTCCTTTTTGTAGGGGCCAACGGTGTGATAGAGATAATGTATGTGGTGAGTGTGGGGAGTGGTCTACCTCCCAGTGGGAGAGGTTTTCCCGGTGCCAGAAGGAGACGTCCAAAAGGGATATTTCTCCTTCAAAGAGTTCTTTGAAGGGGGAAAAACCCAAGGCTTCTTCTTCCGTGCTCGAAACCTCCTCCGAAGCTCCCACTCGATCGGTTTCTTCCGAGAAACTGTCGAGTGGTAGCGTAGGCCGCATTTCTGTTGACCGATCTCGGGGTTTGGGAGAGGGAGTTGCCTCCCATAGCGAGGCAGCTCCTCCTCCTCCCTCGGGGGAGGATATTAATTCTGATTTGTTACGTAAATGAAATACAAACCACGCTATTTACATGTGGTATTACTTTCAGCGTAGCTGAATGACGAGCCATTAGATTTTTAACTGATCCACTTCGCTTTTGGCTCGGGTGATGGTCAGACGTGTCTACCTCACCCTCGCATATTGACAGCCTTAATCTTTTTTGCTTTTTCTTACAGTTGTGTGTTCGGAAGTTGGCCTCTACCTCTATCATGCGGAAGTGCCCTGGCTTACCCGACCGCCCTTGTGGGACTTGTATGTCAGCCGTCGAGACGGACCCTCACACCTTGTGTCCGTACTGCAGAGGTCAACGGTGTGATAGAGACAAAGTTTGCAGTGAGTGCAGGGAATGGTCTACCTCCCAGTGGGAGAGGTTTTCCCGGCGACGGAAGAAGAAGTCTAAGCGGGATCTTTCTCCTTCAAGGGTTGCCTTGAAGAAGGAAGGTTCCAAGGACTCTTCTTCCGCTGCCCGAACCTCCTCCGAAGCTCCCACTCCAGGCCGGCGAGTGGTACCGTAAGCCATTCTTTTGTTGACCAACCTTGGGGTTCGGGAGGGGGAGTTGCCTCCCATAGCGAGGCAGTTCCTCCTCCTCCTCCGGGGGAGGATATTAATAACTCTGTGTCTAATCATGATTCATTACAGCTTTGGGCTTCCTTGGGTCTTAAGGGTTCGCCCTCCAGGGAAGCCCTGTTTGACTTGATCCAGTTGGGCGCAGCTGTCAAGCAGTCGCCGGTGATAGCGGAGGTAGATCCTTTGTCTATCGTCGACGTTGTTGTGGCAGAGGGTTCCGACGGGCCGGGTCAAACCCCAGCCTTGGTTGCTGATGTGGCTGAAGGCTCAGTTCCCCCCTCCGAACATCCTTCGAGGGAGGAGCTGAGTCCAAAGGTCTCTCCTGTGGGTGATTCTCCCCCTCAGGGGAGTTCACCGACAGAGACTTCTCTTTGGAGGACCGACGATGGTGTTCCTGCTCCTAGAGGTCATCTTCGCCGCAAGGCTTGCCCTCCTCTCCGCTGTAGAGGTCTTCCTTCTCCCTACGAGGGAGTTAGGAGGCGCCTCTTCGGTTCTTCGCCCTCGACGTCCCCCGCAGAGGTTCCTCCTCGACGTGAGTCGACCGTTGCACCTGCATCTCTGGACCTCTCTGCAGATCGTTCGCGATCTCCAACGCCTGCCAGACCTGTGGATCTTCCTTCTCCGTTCTTGGAAGCTGACGCGCTGTGGGAGCCCACGCACCCCATTTTTCAGCGGCCTCCGGTCCCTTCAGGGAAGAAGGGCTTGTCTCACAATGTGAGCAAGTCCCTTAAGCGCCAGGTTTCACCTGCGCGCCCACGTTCTCCTTTGCGCACTAGCGCGCAAGCGCTCTCCTGCTGTTGTTGAAGACCTTCCCACGCGCCAGCGATCTCCTGCAGCAGAGGCAGAGTCAACTCGTCAGCGCTCTCCTGCTCGTCACCGTACTCCTGTTCGCCAGCGCTCACCTGCTCGCAAGCGCTCGCCTACGCGCCAGCGATCTCCTACTCGCCAGCGCACATCTGCGCGCCCTGTTCCTGACACGCGCCATGCGCGCCCATGATCTCCAGCTTGCCAGCGATCTTCTCCTGCGCGTCAGTGCGCACCTGCACGCCATCGTTGGCCCGCGCGCCCACGATTCCCGGATCTGGGCGCAGGCAAGAAGACACTTCCTTCTCCTTCTTGCCCGCGATCTCCTGCGCGCCCTCGGAACTCGCCCACGCGTCAGCCCTCGCAACTCGCCCACGCGTCAGCCCTCGCCTGCGTGCCATCGTGCGCACTCACCTTTGCGCACTTCCGGAGTTGGACGAGACACTACACGCCACGCGCTCACGAGAAGTCGCCTGCACGCGCCGACGAGCAGCCTCCGGTACGCGCTTCTACACCTGCTGGCCTTGCGCCCCACCCGCCTGATCCAGACCGCGCACCTGCGCGCCAGCGATTTCCTGCGCGCCCGCGCAATCCATCGTCTGCGCGCAAGCACTCTTCAGCGCGCCCGCGATCCTGCTTGCCGAAGGTCACGTATGCGCCCACGCGCTATCTCTCCTGTGCGCGATCACTCACCATCTCGCCCTTCGCGCCATCGCTCGCCTGTGCGCCATCGCTCGCCAACGCGCCGCCGCTCGCCTGCGCGCCGTCATTTTCCCGGCCGCCAACGCTCGCCCTCATGGCCGAGCGCGGCACCCTCGCCCGCGCTTTCATCTCCGTGCGCAAACAATCGCCAGCGCACGAACATTCGCCCGCGCGCGACCCCAAGTGCAATTTCCGACGGGTTTTGTAGCGCGAGCAGCCGAGCGAGTCTTCAGGAGTGCGTACAACCAGGTCATCATCTTCACGATCTCCTCCCCCCCCCCCCTTCAAGCGCGGAGGAGGGGAAGTCTTCAGAGAGGTCTAGGCACCAATCTTCTTCTTCCTTTCAGGCAGGCCCTATGGTGTCTACTCCAAAGGATCGCCCGATCCCCTTCCCTCCAGTGGGAGTCAATGACACTGCGTCTGTCAGTCGACAGCCTTGGTTTGGGTCCCTTATCAGAGCTGTCGTCCAGGCTGTTAAGCCTGCCTTCGCTGATTTGGGTCTCAAACCAACGACAGCTTTGACCCCACTGAAGAGGAAAAGAGGAGTAGAGTTCGTGGTGACTTCTCCTAGGGTCAAACTGGCTCCTAAGAAGTCCGTAAGGAAGGCGCCTTCCCCCCCTCAGACATTCTCTCCTTCTCCTATGGACGAAGCTTTTCCGTCCTCAGCAGAATCTATCGAGGTGAGACCTTCTCCCACCGCACCAATGGGAGAGACCCCACCACGAGTAGGAGAATCGTCGCGTGCTGGGGCGGAGAAGATCCCTCAGACTTCTTTACTGGAGTCCTGCATCCCTCCTAGAAGGGAACCGAAGGACTCGAAGACCATCCCTAAGTCTTCTTCAAGGATTCGACCAGAGCTAGCGAGACCCCAGGAGAACGTCCACGTGTCCCCCCAAGTAGAGCAGTTGGGGACAGGAGACTTTGCTGCCAATTCACCAGGAGGAGAGCAGCATGATTCAGAGCACGCCTTCTGGCAAGTCCTGACTTTGATGAGGCATCTCAACAAGTTCAAGGACCCCGAGACCGCCCCTCGTGAAGGCAAGGATACGGTCCTGGACCAAGTCTACAGCACTCAAAAACCCTCTAGGGCCAGTGCGGCTCTGCCTTGGTCCCAATGGGTGAAGAGTGCCAGAGATAAGGTTGAGGGCCAGCTTTCGGAACTCGCCTCCTCCAGCCGTTCCTCTGCTGGTAACAAGCTCCTCCCACCTCCTCGTGTCCAACAGAGGAGGTACTTTGAGATCATGGAGGAGCCTTGTTTAGCTCTCCCGCTCCACCACTCCGTGGAAGAGCTTACCAGGGGAGTCTCGCTTGAGAGAGACTCCAACCGGCAGGTGACATTCTCGGCAACGGAGATCCAGAGTCAGGAGAAGGTCACAAAGTGTGCCATGCAGGCCACTTCGTGGCTGGATGTCTGGCTAGGGTCTCTGGGCATCCTGCTGCGATCCTAGGACATGTCCAAGGAAAGCACCAGGAAGGCCCTGGAGACCTTCCTCCTCTCGGGCACACGTACCATCGAGTTTCTGGCCCACCAAGTTTCGAACTTGTGGGCAAACTTGATCTTGAAACGACGTGATGCGGTGACCGAGAGGTTCCACGCGAAGGTCCCAGCCGTGGATGTCTGCAAGCTCAGACACTCTTCCATCCTAGGAAAGAGCCGGTTTGAGCCCAAGGATGTGGAACAGGCAGCTGAGAGTTGGAGGAAATCAAACCACGATTCACTCCTCCAAAGGGCTCTTATATCTAAGCCCTACAAACCTCCAGCACCCCAACAACCTCGCCAGTCCAAGTCGACGAAACCGGCAGCGGCAGCAAAGACGAAGGTGTCCACACAGCAGCCCTTTCCTGTCAAAGGCAAGAAGGGCAGAAAGTCCTCCAGGGGAGGCAAGAATCCTAGAGGGAGCGGCCGAGGCCGCAAATACTAGGATTAGCAATCCCCCTGCATGTACACCAGTGGGGGGATGCCTACAAGGTGGCAGCAACTCGGGGCTGATTCCTGGACGATCTCCGGGATCAGTCGGGGATATCGCGTCCCGTTCATAACATCTCTTCCTCCCCTGACAGCGAATCTAGTGTCGTTGAGCTACTATGCCATGGGATCGGTAAAGGGGCTAGCCCTTCGGGCAGAAGTTGAGACCATGCTCAATAAGGATACTCTCCAGGAGGTCGTCGACGGCTCCCCCCGGCTTCTTCAGTCGACTCTTTCTTGTAAAGAAGGAGTCTGGAGGCTGGAGACCCATCATCGACCTCTCAGCCCTTGAACAAGTTTGTCAAACAAACTCCGTTCAGCATGGAGACAGCAGACACGGTCAGACTTGCAGTGAGACCTCAAGACTTCATGTGTACACTGGATCTGAAGGATGCGTATTTCCAGATCCCAATCCATCCGTCTTCCAGGAAGTACTTTAGATTCAGCCTAGACAACAAGATCTACCAGTTCAAGGTGCTGTGTTTCGGTCTCTCCACAGCACCCCAGGTATTCACCAGAGTGTTCACCCTGATATCTTCGTGGGCACACAGGATCGGCATCCGTCTCCTCCATTATCTGGACGACTGGCTGATCCTGGCAGACTCGGAGTCGACCCTTCTTCGACACCGAGACAAGCTTCTGGGACTTTGCCAAGATCTAGGGATCATGGTAAATCTCGAGAAGTCTTCTCTGCTTCCATCTCAACGACTGGTATATCTAGGCATGATATTGGACACCAATTTCCACAAAGCCTTTCCATCAGACGACAGGATAGCAAGGCTGAGGAGGGTTGCAGATCCTTTCCTCAGACGAGAAGAGCTTCCAGCCCTATTTTGGTTACGTTTCCTAGGTCACCTTTCCTCCTTGGCCCGTCTGGTTCCAAACGGCCGCCTCAGGATGAGATCCCTGCAATGGTGGCTAAAGTCCCGGTGGAATCAAGGTCACGATTCCCCGGACATTCTGGTCCCTAAGGGTCCTGCGGAACGGACGGACCTTCAGTGGTGGGTGACGGACGCAAACCTTTGAAAGGGAGTGGATCTTCTCGTCCTCCCCCCGGATTTGATGCTGTTATCGGACGCTTCAAAAGAAGGGTGGGGGGCCCACGTTCTGAACCACAGGATCTCAGGCCTATGGTCAGAATCAGAAAAGTGCCTCCACATAAATCTGCTAGAATTGAAGGCCGTATATCTGGCACTTCAACAATTCCAACGGATCCTGGCGGGTCACTCCGTGGTGGTGATGAGCGACAACACCATGGTGGTGGCTTATATCAACAAGCAGGGAGGTACCTTTTCACAACAGCTATCCCATCTTGCAGTAGAGGTACTGAGATGGACCGAAGTCCACTCGATTCCACTATCGGCTCGCTTCATTCTGGGCAAGAGGAATGTGCTCGCCGACAGTCTGAGCAGAGCATCGCAGATAGTGAGTACCGAGTGGTCTTTGGATCCTCTAGTAGCCAGCAAAGTCCTGACTTTGTGGGGTTCCCCGACGGTGGATCTGTTCGCGACAGCCTTGAACTTCAAGCTTCCGCTGTACTGTTCCCCAGTCCCGGACACCAAGGCACTCTGGCAAGATGCCTTCCAACAACGGTGGGACAACATCGATGTTTACGCCTTCCCACCATTCTGTCTGATGAGAAGGGTGCTCATCAAGACCAGACTATCAGTCAACCTGTCAATGACCTTAATAGCTCCGCTATGGCATCATGCAGAGTGGTTCCCGGACCTTCTGCAGCTCCTAACGGAACTCCCGAGAGAGCTTCCCCCACGACACGAGCTACTCAAGCAACCACACTGCAACATCTTCCACAAAGCCGTAGCATCGCTTCGGCTTCACGCCTGGAGACTATCCAGCGTCTCCTCACAGAGAGAGGCTTTTCGCAACAAGTTGCGGAGAGGATGTCTCAACACCTGCGAAAGTCATATGCAAGGGTCAACCAGGCGAAGTGGAGAGTCTTCTGTGGTTGGTGTCGTGGAAGGGGTATCCCTCCCCTCGATGCCACTATTCCAGCAATAGCGGAGTTTCTTGTGTATTTGACGGAAGAAATGCGCCTTTCGGTCTCGGCGGTGAAAGGCTATCGCTCAGCCTTAAGCCTGGCCTTCAGGCTGAAAGGAATGGACATTTCCTCCTCGCTGGAACTTTCTCTACTCATACGAAGGTACTAGCTTAACTGCCCTCAGTCGGATGTGAGACCTCCTCCATGGAACGTGGTTCGTGTCCTCAGGTCTCTTAAGAGACCTCCGTTCGAACCATTACGCCAGGCTTCTGATCGTCACCTGACTTGGAAGACAGTGTTCCTGCTCGCTCTGGCCTCAGCCAAGCGAGTCAGTGAACTTCATGGTCTCTCGTACGACGTCGCCCATTCAAGGGGATGGGGGGAGGTAACGTTCGGGTTCGTCTCTGAGTTTGTTGCGAAGACTCAGAATCCTGGAGTTCCGGACCCGTGGTTCGACTCCTTCAGGATTTCGAGTCTCCGTTCTGTAACAGATGATCCAGACCATCTCCTGCTGTGCCCAGTAAGGAGTCTGAGGCTCTATCTTGAGAGAACAGCTGTAGTTCGTCCTCGAGTGCTAGCCCTGTTTGTGAGCACAGGAAGGACGAAGAGGAGGGTCACTAAGAACACCATCTCAGCTTGGATTCGCAGGGTCATCCACCATTCCCTGAATCCAGACCCTCCTCTGTCACGTCGCCCTAGAGCACACGATGTCAGAGGCATTGCTACGTCCCTGGT
Organism: Palaemon carinicauda; assembly: GCF_036898095.1. Lineage (NCBI taxonomy): Eukaryota > Metazoa > Arthropoda > Malacostraca > Decapoda > Palaemonidae > Palaemon > Palaemon carinicauda. Next base: position 86,801,349 of record NC_090745.1, read on the forward strand.
ATTCAAGAGAAACTTCTCAGTGACACAGGTTCTACAAGCTGGGGTCTGGAAGCGTCAAACGACCATCACAGCCCACTACCTGCAGGACGTGACCCACAGGAGGCTCGATACGTCCTCTATCGGCTCTGTGGTGGCTGCACAACAGCTGGTCTAACCTCAGGCTCCTTAATGGACAAGTAGCAGAAGGTTGAGGGCATTGTTACCTGGTTTTAGTCTGCATGAATGAAAAAGTATTATCTGGCCCTTACTCTTTTCTTCATCCTCCCCTCTCTTGGGGAAAGCAGCATCCTGGGTTCTCTGCACAGCTGACCTCAAACCACTGCAGGTAAACCATGCTTCCTTGTGCTACTAGTATTAAATAATACTGTCGCGTCCCCCATACCCTGAGGAGGTGGTATTGGGAACGTCCTAGCCTAGATTTCAATCTAAAGGACTTCAGGTCAACTTCCTAGAACGAGTCACACTTCTTTCCTTCACACACTAGCTTATGTAGGCCGCACATTCCTTGCGGAGCAAGGAACTTGCGAGGTGCAGGGACTCCTTATCTCGAGTGCTACACACTCGGATCCAGAGTCCCCGGGCAAAGCCAAAGCCAGTTAGGCTGGGACTTACCACCGTACCTAAGGGTTAAGTCACCCCATGTAAGTGGCGTGGTTTGTATTTCGGTTACGGAACAAATGACAAATTCGGAGATAATTTGTATTTTTCCTAACCATACAAACCTTAGCTATTTACACATACTTGCCCGCCAGCCCTGTCCCTCGTGAAGTCCTACCTCTAAGCTAAGTGAATCAGTTCACAGGTGTGTGAGGGGGGAGGGGTAGCTAGCTACCCCTCCCCTACCCCCTGCCTAACTAGCGAGGGGGTAGTTAACCCTCGTTAAAAGTCTAATGGCTCGTCATTCAGCTACGCCGAAAGTAATACCCCATGTAAATAGCTAAGGTTTGTATGGTTAGGAAAAATACAAATTATCTCCGAATTTGTCATGTTAATGTTAATGTGTCTAACAAGGATTTGTTGCAGCTTTGGGCTTCCTTGGGGCTTCAGGGTTCGCCCTCCAAGGAAGCCGTTTGACATAATCAAGTTGGGAGCAGCTGTCAAACAGTCGCCGACTTTAGCAGAGGTCGATCCTCTGTCTATCGTTGACGTTGTTGTTGTGGCAGAGGCTTCTGACGAGTTAGGTCAAACCTCTGCTCTTGATGTAGCTGAAGACTTAGCTCCCCCCTCCGAACATCCTTTGAGGGAGTAGCTAAGTCCAACGGTCTCTGCTGCAGGTGATTCTCCCCCTCGGGGGAGTTCACTGACAGAGACTCCTCTTCGGAGGACTGCTGGTCAGCTTGCTGATCCTACGGCCCCCAGAGGGCGTATAATGCGCAAAGCTCGCCTTCCTCTTCGCCTTAGAGGCCTTCCCTCGCCCCACAAGGGCGTAAGGAGGCGCCTCTTCGGTTCGTCATCCCCGCAGTCCGCCGCAGAGGAACCTCGTCGTCGATCACCGACCCTGCCAGCTACATCCCTGGACCTCTCTGCAGATCGTTCACGATCTCGTTCGGTGGAAGGTCGTCCTTTGTCGACCTTCCTCTCGCTAGACCTGCTGACCTGCCGTCGCCGTTCCTGGCTGCTGATGCGCTGTGGGCGCCCACGCATCCTGTTTTCAGGCGGCCATCGGTCCCTTTGGGGTACAAGGGACTTTCTCTCCTAAAGACTAAGTCCCTTACGCGCCAGGTATCCCCTGCACGCCATCGATCTCCTACGTTCCAGTTCCAGTTAGATTGCGTCAGCGCTCGCCTGCGTGTCAACGCTCACCTGTGCGCCAACGCTCTCCTGCCCGCCAGCCCGCCACTGCGCGCCCACGATCGCCTGCACGCCAGCGCTCGCCTACGCGCCAGCATTCTCCGACGTGCCAGCTCTCGCCTGTGCGCCAACGTTCTCCTGCGCGCCCACGATCTTCGGATCTGGGCGCAAAGGGAAAGATAATCTCTTCCCCTGCTCGTCGGCGCTCGCCAGCATTGTCACCTACGTGCCATCGTGCACCCACGCGCGCCCTGCACGCCCCCCTATTGCAGTCCAAAATGTGCGCCCTCTTGCGCGCCCGCGCCTAAGGGATATTTCGGCTGCGCCCGCGCGCCCTACGTGTTCGCCTTTACGGGCTCATCATGATCCTGTGCGTCCATGCGCGCACGAACAATCACCGTTATCTTCAGAACGCGCCATCGTTTCCCCACGCGCCCACACCTGCGCGCCATCGATCGCTACGCATGCCAACGCTCGCCCGAGCACCATTGCTCGCCCGCACGCCCACGCGCGCCCTCGCCATCGCCTATGCGCGCCCTCGCCGTCGCCTACGCGCGCCCTTTAGCAATCGCCCGAGTGCGATTTAGCCGGATTTCCATCGCGCGAGCCCCAGAACGACCACCAGCGCAATTGCCAACGCGATCCCACGCGCGAGGCTATGGGACGACAAACGGCTAGGTCACCGTCATCGCTTTCCCCCTCCCCCTGCAAGCGCAGAACAGCGCGCTCGCCGGAGGGAGGGATTTCTCCAGATAGGTCCAGGAACTTGCCTCCTTCTTCTTTTCAGGCCGACCCTGCTTTGGTAACTCCTCCTAGGGATCGAACGATCCCCTTTCCTCCAGAGGGAGTTTCTGACAGCGCGACTGTCAGTCGACAGCCCTGGTTTGGGTCTCTCGTCAGAGCGGTCGTACAGGCTTTCAAGCCTGTTCTCTCTGAACTTGGACACAAAGCAGTGGCAGTCTCGACTCCCCTGAAGAGGAAGAGAGGAGGTGTGGACGTGGTAGCTTCTCCAAGGGCGAAGTTGACTCCTCGGAAGTCTTTGAGGAAGGCTCCCTCCCCCCCAGACTTTCCCTCCCTCCCCCCCAGACTTTCTCTCCCTCCCCCCCCAGACTTTCTCTCCCTCATCCCCCAGACTTTCTCTCCCTCCCCCCCCAGACTTTCTCTCCCTCCCCTTCGGACAAGGATTTCCCGTCCTCAGGGGAGTCCCGTGAGGTGAGGCGTTCCCCCATCGCACCAATGAGGGAAACCCCACCTCGCGCAGAGCTTCCCACCATCACTTCTGGAGTCCTGTATCCCTCCCAGGAGGGAGTCAAAGGACTCCAAGACAGTTCCGAAGTCGTCCTCGAGGATTAGACCAGAGCCAACCAAGCCCTCGGAGAACGTCCACGAGTCCCCCCGAGAAGAGCCTTCGGGGACAGGAGACTTCGCTGCCAGCCCCTCAGGAGGGGAGCTTCAGGAGTCAGAACACGCTTTCTGGCAAGTTCTGATCCTTATGAGGAATCTCAACGGGTTCTCGGATCCAGAGATTCCTCCTCGTGAGGGCAAGGACACGGTCTTGGACCGAGTCTTTGGTACTCAGAAACCCGCTAAGGCCGGTGCGGCTCTGCCTTAGTCCCAAGGGGTTAAGAGTGCCAGAGATAAGGTCGAGGGCCAGCTCTCCGAGCTTGCCTCCTCCAGCCGGTCCAGCGCCGGGAACAAACTCCTCCCACCTCCTCGTGTCCATCAGAGGAGGTACTTCGAGATCATGGAGGAGACTTGTCTAGCTCTTCCTTTGCACCATTCTTTGGAAGAGCTTACCAAGGGAGTCCCTCTCGAGAGACGCTCCACCCGGCAGGTGGCTTTCTCAGCTACGGAGATCCTCAGCCAGGAGAAGGTAGTGAAGTGTGCCATGCAGGCAACTTCGTAGCTGCATATCTGGCTAGGGTCTCTAGACATCCTGCTACGATCCGAGGACCTATCCAAGGAAAGTACCAGGAAGGCCATGGAGATATTTCTACTCTCAGGCACTCGTACCATCGAGTTTCTAGCCCACCAAGTCTCGAACTTGTGGGCTAACACCATCTTGAAGCGTCGAGATGCAGTGTCTGAGAGGTTTCACCAGAAAGTCCCCAACACCGAGATAAGCAGGCTCAGACATTCTTCCATCTTAGGGAGAAACCTGTTTGAGCCTAAGGACGTGGAGCAGGCAGCTGAGAGGTGGAGGAAGTCCAACCAAAACTCTCTCCTGCAGAGGGCTTTAACAACTAAGCCCTACAAGCCTCCAGCAACCCAGCAACCATGTCCTACTAAGACGACGAAACCGGTAACAGCAGTGAAGACAACGGTGTCGAAGCCCTTTCATGTCAAAGGCAAAAAGTCCTTGGGGGGGGGGGACTTTAGGGGGAGTGGCCGAGGCTACAAACGCTAGGATTGGCATTCCCCCTACATGTCCACCAGTAGGGGGATGCCTGCAAAGTTGCGCAACCAGGTGGCAGCAACTCGGGGCCGATTCCTGGACGATTTCCGTAATCAGTCAAGGATATCGTGTCACGTTCATAACATCTCTACCTCCCCTGACAGCGGATCCAGTGTCGTTGAGCTCCCTTGCTATGGGATCGGCAAGGGGGCAAGCCCTTCGGGGAGAAGTCGAGATCATGTTGAAGAAGGGCGCTCTCCAAGAGGACCTCGACGGGTCCCCAGGCTTCTTCAGTCGACTCTTTCTTGTAAAGGAGGTGTCTGGAGGCTGGAGACCAGTCATCGACCTCTCAGCTCTGAACAGGTTTTTCAAGCAGACCCCGTTCAGCATGGATACGGCAGACACGGTCAGACTTGCAGTGAGACCTCAAGACTTCATGTGTACACTGGACCTGAAGGATGCGTACTTCCAGATCCCAATCCATCCGTCTTCAAGGAAGTACTTAAGATTCAGCCTAGACAACAAGATCTACCAGTTAAAGGTGCTGTGCTTCGGTCTCTCCACAGCACCTCAGGTTTTCACCAGTGTTCACCCTGATATCATCGTGGGCACACAGGATCGGCATCCGTCTTCTCCGTTATCTGGACGACTGGCTGATCCTGGCAGACTCAGAGTCAACCCTTCTTCGACACCGAGACGAATTTCTGAGACTTTGCCAGGATCTGGGGATCCTGGTAAATCTCGAGAAGTCTTCTCTGCTACCTACTCAAAGACTGGTATATCTAGGCATGATATTGGACACCAATCTCTACAAAGCCTTCCCATCAGACGACAGGATAGCAAGGCTGAGGAGGGTCGCGAGTCCTATCCTCAGATGAGAGGAACTCCCAGCCCAATCGTGGTTACGTCTCCTCGGTCACCTCTCATCCCTGGCCCGTCTAATTCCCAACGGTCGCCTCAGAATGAAATCTCTTCAATGGCGACTCAAGTCCCGGTGGAATCAAGGACATGATTCCCCGGACGTCATGATCCCGATGGGTCCTGTGGAACGGACGGACCTTCAGTGGTGGGTGACAGACGAGAACCTACGAAAGGGAGTGGATTTTCTCGTCCTCCCCCGGATTTGATGCTGTTATCGGACGCTTCAAAGAAAGGATGGGGGCCCACGTTCTGCACCCCAGGACATCAGGCCTGTGGTCAAAATCAGAAAAGTGCCTCCATAGAAATATGCTAGAAATGAAGGCCGTATTCCTGGCTCTTCAACAGTTCCAATAATACCTGGCGGGTCACTCTGTAGTGGTGATGAGCGACAACACCATAGTAGTGGCTTACACCAACAAGCAGGGAGGTACCTTTTCAGAGCAGCTACCCTATCTCGCAGTAGAGATACTGAGATGGACCGAAGTCCACTCGATTCCACTATCGGCTCGCTTCATTCCAGGTAAGAGGAATGTGCTCGCCGACAGTCTGAGCAGAGCGTCTCAGATAGTGAGTACCGAGTGGTCTTTGGATCATCTAGTAGCCAACAAAGTCCTGACTTTGTGGGGTTCCCCGACTGTGGATCTGTTCGCGACAGCATTGAACTTCTAGCTTCCGCTGTACTGCTCCCCAGTCCCAGATCCCAAGGCACTCTTGCAAGATGCCTTTCAACAACGATGGGACAACATCGACTTTTACGCCTTTCCCCCGTTCTGTCTGATGAGAAGGGTACTCAACAAGACCAGAATATCGGTCAATCTCTCGATGACCCTAATAGCTCCGCTATGGCATTATGCGGAATGGTTCCCGGACCTTCTGCAGCTCCTAACGGAACTCCCGAGAGAACTCCCTCCACGACACGAGCTACTCAAACAACCACACGCCAACATCTTTCACAAAGGCGTAGCTCCGCTTCGACTTCACGCCTGGAGACTATCCAGCATCTCGCAGAGACAGGTTTTTCGCAACAAGTTGCAAACAGGATGTCTGGACACCTGCGAAGGTCATCCGCAGGGTCTACCAGGCAAAGTGGAGAGTTTTCTGTGGTTGGTGTCGTGGTAGGGGTATCTCTCCACTCGATGCCACTATTCCAGCAATAGGGGATTTCTTAGTGTATTTGCGAGAAGAAATGCGCCTTTCAGTATCGGCAGTGAAAGGCTATCGCTCAGCCTTAAGTCTAGCGTTCATGCTCAAAGGAGTGGACATTTCTTCTTTGCTGGAACTTTCCCTACTCATACGAAGTTATGAACTTACCTGCCCTCAGTCGGAAGTGAGACCTCCTCCATAGAACGTGGTTCGACTTCTCAGGTCTCTTAAGAGACCTCCCTACAAACCATTACGCCAGGCTTCAGATCGCCATCTGACTTGGAAGACGGTGTTCCTACTAGGTTTGGCCTCGGCCAAGCGAGTCAGTAAACTTCATGGTCTCTCGTATGACATCGCCCATTCAAGGGGATGGGGGGAGGTAACGTTCAGATTCGTCCCTGAGTTTGTTGCTAAGACTCAGAATCCGGGAGTGCCGGACTCACGGTTCGACTCTTTCCAGGTTTCGAGTCTTCGTTCTGTAACAGACGACCCAGACCATGTCCTACTGTGCCCAGTAAGGAGTCTGAGGCTGTATCTTAAAAGAACGGCAGCAGTTCGTCCCCAAGTGCAGGCATTGTTTGTGAGCACTGGGAAGACGAAGAGGAGGGTTACCAAGAATACCATCTCGGCATGGATTCGGAAGGTAGTACACCTATCCCTGAATCCTGACCCTCCTCCGTCACGTCGACCTAGCGCACATGATGTCGGGCGTAGCTACGTCCCTGGCCTTCAAAAAGAACTTCTCAGTGACGCAGGTTCTACAAGCAGGGGTGTGGAAGCATCAGACAACCTTCACAGCCCACTACCTGCAAGACGTGACCCACAGGAGACTCGATACGTTCTCTATCGGTCCTGTGGTGGCTGCACAACAGCTGGTTTAAACCTCAGGCTCCTTAATGGACAAGTAGCAGAGGGTTGAGGGCATTGTTACCCAGTCTTAGTCTGCATGAATGAAAAGGTATGTCTGGCCCTTATTCTTTTCTTCATCCTCCCCTTTCTTGGGGAAAGCAGCATCTCGGGTTCTCTGCACAGCTGACCTCAAACCACTGCAGTAAACCATGTTTCCTTGTGTTCCTAGTATTAAGTTAATACTGTTAAGTCCCCATACCCTGACATGGTGGTATTGGGAGAGTCCTAGCCTAAAGTTTCCATCTAAAGGACTTTAGGTCAACTTACTAGGACGAGTCACTCTTCAACCTTCACACACAGCTTACGTAGGCCGCAGCCGTTGCATAGCAAGGTGCTAGTGAGGTGCAGGGACTCCTTATTGTTGAGTGCTGACACACTCAGATATTGAGTCCCCGGGCAAAAGCCAATAGCCAGTACTGGCCGGGACTTACCACCCTTCCTAAGGGTTGAGTCACCCATATTAAATAGCGTGGTTTATATTTCAGTTACGGAACAAATGACAAATTAGTAGGTAATTTGTATTTAGCTATTTAATCAAACTTGCCCGCCTGCCCTATCCCCCGTGAAGTCCTACCTCTAAGCAAAGTGAGCTCAGCAGAGGTGTGTGTGAGGGGGGGAGGGGTAGCAAGGTACCCTCCCTACCCCCCGCTAACTAGCGGTGGGTTAGTAAACCCCTGTTAAAATTCTAATGGCTCGTCATTTCAACTACGCCGAAAGTAATTACCCATATTAAATAGCTATGGTTTGTATAGTTAGGAAAAATACAAATTACCCACGAATTTGTCATTTTCTTGGTTAGTCTGGCAACAGCTAAGAGAGTCAGTGAGGTTCATGCTTTTAGCAAGAATATTGGCTTCAGAAACAGCAAAGCTATCTGCTCCTTGCAACTTGGATTCCTAGCCAAGAACGAACGCCTTTCTCATCCATGGCCTAAGTCTTTCGAGATTCCGAACCTTTCAGATGTGGTTGGGGAAGAATTGGAGAAGGTCCTGTGCCCTGTAAGAGCACTAAAGTTCTATCTGGACAGAACTAAAGAATTACGAGGCAAGTCAGAAGCTCTTTGGTGTTCGGTCAAAAAGCCCTCGTTACTGATGTCGAAAAACGCCCTATCATTTTTTATCAGGCTCTTGATAAGAGAGGCTCACTCACACTGCTGTGATGCAGACCTCAAACTGCTGAAAGTAAAGTTGCATGAAGTTAGAGCTGTAGCAACTTCTGTAGCTTTCAAGCAGAATCGATCTTTGCAGAGCATTATGGACACAACCTTTTGGCGGAGTAAATCTGTGTTCGCCTCACATTACTTGAAATGTGTCCAGACTCTTTATGAGGACTGCTACACTCTGGGACCATTCATAGCAGCGAGTGCAGTAGTGGGGGAAGGTTCTACCATTACATTCCCTTAATCCTAGTACCCTTTTTCTTCTCTTGGAACTTTTGTTTATTATGGTTGTCTGTGGAGACTGTTCGCCAGTTTTCCACAATCAATTGATTTAATTGATTTTAGTCAGTTGGTCAATTTTGTTCCTTGAGAGCACCCGGAACAAGGTCATTAGTTGAGGTCCTGTCAGCATAGAGGTATTTACACTGGTTTGACAGGTCTTAGAGGTCTTAAGCCCCCTGGGTGGATCGCTGGATCTCATAAGGAAAGCAGACATAATGAGGCAGAGAATCATTGAAGTCAGCTTCCTTATCAGGTACGAACCCTTAAGTTTGTTTATTAACTCTTAAGTAAAAATTCCAACAATGTTGGCTGTCTCTGACCCTCCAAGGGTGTCAATCAGCTATATTTATATAACCTCGGGGTAAGTCTTGTGTTTAAAAATGTTATTTTCATAATAAAATAAATTTTCGAACATACTTACCCGGTGCTTATATAAATTTTATTCCCACTCTCCTCCCCTCTAGAGACCTATGGGCGTGGAAGATCTGAGGAATCATGGAATGGTTCCAAGTACCTCGTGACAGAGGGCGCTGGTGTTACACCTGGCTACTCAATCTGCGATTGCCGCGAGTTTTGAATTTCTGCCGGACGTCAGGAACTAAAGCTATATTTATATAACCACCTGGTAAATATGTTCAAAAATTTATTTTATTATGAAAATATCATTTTTATAACAATTCTATTTATTATTATTATTATTATTTTTTCAATATTAATCTTACCCGATAATCATGTAGCTGTCAACTCCGTTGCCCGACAGAAATCTACGGACGGGATACGCCAGCGATCGCTATACAAGAGGGGGGTGTACTCACCAGCGCCATCTGTGGTCAGGTACTCCAGTACTTCTTGTCAACACCACCTCAATTTTTCCTCTGTCGTGCCGCCGGAAAGACCTACATGGATACGCTGTTGATTTTGGAGTCTTTGTTCACGGTTTTGGTGAAGTATTGCTCTAAAATTTAGCCTTCGCTATACAGGAAGCCTTTCCCTTAGCTTAGATAGCTTTTGGAATTAAATTGATTTATTGGTTAACGATCTTTGCTTTACTTTGGAATTCCCCCTTGACTGTTCTCTAAATTCAAGATGTCCGACCACTCTCAAGCTCCTAGACAAAGGCGATGTAGTGTTAGGACTTGTAGTAGGCGTCTTCCGAAGGCCTCGGTTGATCCTCACACCGTTTGTTCCGACTGTAGGGGAAAATCCTGTCAGTTGGAAGATCGATGTGGGGAATGTGCTAGGCTTTCGGAATTCGATTTTAATGAATTCCTCAAGTATACGAATAGGTTAGAGAGGGAGAGAGTTAGGAGGAGTTCTTCTCGCTCTTTGGTTTATTCCTCCCCCCATGATCCTCAACCTTTTCCTTCCCCTGTGGTGGTGACCCCCGAACCTATTACGAGTGCTCAGCCTGATATGTCGGATATGTTACGTGCCATTCAGGCTCTAGGTGATAAGGTGGAGTCTTTAGTTAGTGACCACAACCCTCTTAATGAGAGAATGCCTTGACGAAGTCATTGAGCTTCAGCACGGCATTTCATTCCCGTGCTGAATCTTGGTGACGGGCAAGAGGGCTCTCGAACTTCGGGAAATTGCTCCCCCAGTTCGAATCTAAATTTCTCTCTTTCATCTTTTTCTTCTGCTTAATATTACTTCGACCTTCTCCTAATTTTATCAAATTTCCTTTCTTTCATCTTGCTGTCCTATCTCTATGATTATTATTTTTCTTAGTTATGTATATATATGTAGATGTATGCATATATATATATATATTTATCTATTTGTTCATTTATTTTTTTATCTATTTTTTTTTCTATTTTATTTAAATGGCGTGGATATTTCCACATTCGTTATTACTGCGTGCTTAGATGAATGGGAGAAGGGATCACGGTTTGGAGGTATTCGCATTCAAAGCTATATATGAGAGTATTGGATGATCTCAGCCATCCCAAAGATGGTTTGGACCTTTTTGGCGGAACTACTCTCAAGGGTTGGGTCATCGGAATCCAGGGGGATCCAATCCTTGAGGTGGGACTCTTGGCTTTTGGCCGGAAGCCCATCATTACAGATATGGGGAGGATGATTCCATATTACTTTGGTCTCAGTCCTAACAGGCGGGTTTAGCTTACACCTGTGCCTCTATATCTGTTTTGATGCTATCCTTCGGGTAGGGTATGGAGTGGACCATCGGGGAAATATACTCTCATTGTGCCGATAGTGGAGAATGCAAATTTCCTTTCCAACGTGTGATACTTTCTTATAATTCTCAAGCAGGTACCCCAACAAAACAACAAAAAACCTGAAAATCCCACCCTTAAATATGGACCCTTCAAATACTGACTCCCCATCCCCTGGATTTGCTGACTCCCCCCCGGCACTGTTGACGACTTCTGCTACTGTAATTAAGGAAAACTCTGTTGACGACCTTCGAACTAAAAAGGACCACTCTACTGATGTTAAAAAATCTAGCAATTTGGGTAACACAGGGAAACTACGATTCCTTCATGTTTCCCAAATCCCATTAGAGACAAATTATGATGATATATATAGAGCATTTGAGTGCTATGGATTGATAAAGGAAATAAGGATGCGACTTGGAGATGAAAAATGGGACTCTTGGATATCTTTTGAAAGTCATGATGAAGCGTTTAATGCCATAAGTAATATTAGTAGTATCAAAATTAACGAATTGAACATCATGGGAGCTCTTTGTGATAAGGTCCCAAAGGAATTGGATGTGTACAAACCTGCTGATTGGTTTGAAAAAGATAGAAATGTACCCATGCCTTCACAGAGAAAACCCAAACCACCTATGTGGCTCTTAGCTGAACCTAAAGGGATAATAGGGAATTATTTTAAGATATGTAAGTTTATCCAAAAAAAAGTAGGAACCATAGCACCTGGAGATATATCTCGTTTTGGGAAGAACAGTTATCTCATCCATGCCAAATCTTCGACTCAGTCTGCAATACTGTCTAACTTACAGACAGGCAGTGATGAAATTACATTGGAAATGAAACCTCATCTAAATTTTAGTTATGGAAGGGGAGTGGTCTTTAATAAGGACCTATACGAATTTACACAGGAGGAGATACTTTCTATGTGTCCATTAAATGTATGGAAAGTGCATAAGGTTCCTGGAACTTCAATGATTATACTTACTTTCCAGGATGCTGATGTACCTTTCCATATTTTTATTGAAAATGAAAGGATTAAAGTTCGACCTTTCAAACAAAAGCCCCTACAATGTTTTAATTGTTTTAAATTTGGACACCCATCCAAAGTTTGCAAAAATGGAAAAATGTGTGGTATTTGCTCCAAAACTTATCATGGAGAATGTACACTTGAGGCCAGGTGTTCAAATTGCAATTTGAATCATAAATCAACTGATAGGAGATGCGAACTGTATAAGTTGGAGGAAGCTGCCCTAAACAAATCAAGTTTAGAACACATAAGTGTGGGACATGCTAAAAGAATGTTGAATAAATCAACCAGCTATGCAAAGGCCTTAAAATCAAAGGTAAATTTACCACAGGAGACAGCAACCCCACCTAGCGCTGCCAGTAATTCTAAGAAAAGAAATACAACCTCTGATGATAAAGTACTGCATGACAAAGTAATCGTATTGCCTTCTGAGGCTTTGCCACAGCGTATTAAAAATGGGTCATTGCCCATTTCTGTACAGCCTTCGTCCCCCATTACTAACATTAGTACTAACCTCTCCCAGGCCATGTCCTTGCCTGATTTGATGGAGATGCCACCTGACACTAAGTTACCAGGTGCACCTGTATTGGGGAAGGTGCAAAAACCTGGTAGCTCAAAACCTACTAATCGGAAAAGAGAGAGACCTCCATCTCTCTCGCCCCCTTCCATAAGAAATATCAAAATTACGACGTCAAATAAATATGATGATTTGTCTGTTGATATTTCTGATCTGGAAGTCAATTTAAATAAATCAGAAATTCAAGTGGAGGTCCACCAACCTCCTCAACAATCAGATCAAAAAGACAAAAAGAAAATCATAAATTCTAAACCCAATCTATCAAGACCTTCTTTAATACAACCACCTAAAAATAGTGTTAGATCAAAAACTGCTAATGGGAAGACTCCATCCAAGGGGTCTACCAAATTATAAACCATAGTTTTTTCCTCCATTTTGCAATGGAATTGTCAGGGTTTAAGGGCCAAATATGAAGAACTTAAGCTCCTTATTCATGAGCATTCCCCCATAATTATTTGTCTACAGGAGAGCAAACTAGATCATAATACCCCTTGTCCTCGCGAATACATTAGTTATAGGACACCATATGATCACCAAGTGGGGAGCCATGGCGGAAGTCTCATATACGTTCGTCGAGATGTTCCCCAAGTTTCTCTGTCTATTCGTACACCTCTGCAGGCAGTGGTTGTACAGATCGACATAGGGCGAAAATATACAATTTGTTCTCTGTACTTGCCTCCAAATGATAACATTTTGTATGACAACTTAGTGGAGGTGATTCAACAACTCCCTCAACCTTTCCTTTTACTTGGAGATTTGAATGGTAGACATCCTTTGTGGGGTGATGTTTTAGCAAACACGAGGGGAAATATCATATCATCAATTGTGGAAAATGAAGATGTGGGACTCCTTAATACAGGAGAGCCCACACACTTTCATGTCCAGACAGGTACCTTGTCATGTATTGACCTAGCAATCGTAAGCTCTAATTGCCTAATCGACTTTGATTGGAGAACATTAGATGATTGGCATACTAGTGATCACGCACCAATCATTATAAACACCAACAATGGTCCACCTTTACAGGGATCGCCACGATGGAATCTCGACAAGGCAGACTGGGATAAATTTCGTGAGCTAAGCGAAATTGAGGGGGATGCAGGACAAGTTGAAAATATCGATGATGCCATAGACTTACTGAATGGAACTCTCCATACAGCAGGAGTCAATTCAATTCCAAAAACAACAGGGTTATTCAAACGACGACCAGTCCCGTGGTGGTCTTCAGAACTAACTGCCCTGCACAGAGCCACAAGAAGATCTTTAACACGATTGCGTAGACGCAGAACTGATGAGAATTTAATTATGTACAAGAAATGTAGAGCACAGTTCCGTCGTGCCATGAAAGAAGCAAGGCGCCAGTCATGGATGTCTTTTGTTTCCTCCATTAACAGTAGAACACCACCATCTTCTGTGTGGAGGAAAGTAAAAAAGATAGCTGGCAAATTCACCCCCAACCCACCACCAGTGTTGAAGGTGAATGGCCAGTATGTAACTGAAGCAAAGGAAGTTAGCAATGCCCTGGCTAATCATTTTTCAAATGTATCCAGCAAGTGTGAAGGAGCCCCTGGTCACCAGTATAGGAGCGCTGAAGAAAAGAAAATTTTAAATTTTGCAACAAGAAGGGAAGAGTCTTATAATTCTCCTTTCACTGAAAGAGAATTTGATTCCGCACTTGCTCATTGCAACGATACAGCCCCTGGACCCGATGGAATTCCATATGCAATGATTAAACATGTACATTTTAATACAAAGCTATTTATTTTAAGTATTATTAATAGAATATGGCATGATCATAGTTACCCAAGTGTTTGGGAACTAGCCATTATTTTAGCCTTTTTAAAACCCGGTAAAGACAAGTTTTTAGCAGCAAACTATCGTCCTATTGCATTGACATCTTGTTTATGTAAAATCATGGAGAAGATGGTCAATGCAAGGCTGATATGGTACCTTGAAAAGAAAGGTATTTTATCACCGATTCAATGTGGATTCCGAAAAATGCACTCAACGACTGATGTGTTGATACGACTTGAGTCATCTATTTGTGAAGCCTTTGCTTCCAAACAGCACCATGTTACAGTATTTTTTGACCTTGAAAAGGCATATGATACCACATGGAGATATGGTATACTTAAAACCATTCATGAATTGGGATTGAGAGGAGAGCTGCCACTATTTATTCAGGCATTTCTTTCACGTAGAGTTTTTCAAGTGAGAGTTGGGGAAACACTATCTGAGAGTAAGTGCCAGGAAGAAGGAGTTCCTCAGGGTAGTGTGCTGAGTGTAACCCTTTTTGCACTAGCAATTAATGGGATATCCTCAGCCATTCCCCAGGATGTTCTCTCAACATTATTTGTGGATGATCTTTCAATATCATTTGCTGGCACTAGAATGGCAATGGTTGAGAGAAAAATCCAACACACTATTGATAAAATTATCCAGTGGGCTGACATGAATGGATTTAAGTTCTCGACAAGTAAAACTACCGTTGTCCATTTTTGTCGTATCCGGGGAGTACATCCAGACCCGGATATATACATTAAAGGTCAACGGATACCATGTGCAAGAGAAGCTAAATTTTTAGGTTTGATATTTGATTATAGGCTGACATGGGTTTCTCACTTAAAAGCATTAAAAGCTAAATGTGTTGAAGCTCTGAATATCTTAAAAGTATTGTCCCATACATCGTGGGGGGCAGACCGCAATACTATTTTAAAATTATACAAGGCCTTGATTTTTTCCAAAATTAGTTATGGTTGTGAGGTATATTCTTCAGCCACCCCAAGCCGGTTAAAAATATTAGACTCGATACATCATGCAGGTATTAGATTGTCTACTGGAGCTTTTAAAACCTCGCCTATCCCAAGTGTCCTTGTTGATGCTGGAGAGTTACCTCTAGACCTTTACCGAATGTCTTCCATTCTTCGGTATTGGTTTAGATTGCAAAGACTCCCTAACTCTCTCGCCTTTCAGACTGCAAGCCTTGTGAGACACGCATCATACTTTGAGTTCCACCCAAAATCTCCTCAACCTTATGGCTTTCGGGTGAAACGATTATTATATAGTCTGGATTTAATTAGAATTAAGGTACTTCCATTCAAGGTATCACCAACGCCTCCATGGAAGTTACCAGAGATATCTTTTTGTAAATATTTTATTGGAGATAAGAAGAATATGTCAGACCTAGAAGCCAGGTCTCTTTTTAATGAACATGTTAGAGAACATAGAGGATCAACTTTTATCTATACTGATGGCTCCAAATCTGATGCTGGCGTTGGATTTGGAGTACATAGTAATGGTTTTAATTGTAGAGGTGCACTTCCTCTGACCGCTTCCATATTTACTGCCGAACTGTATGGCATATTAACCGCTATTGAGAAAATAGCGTTGGAGAAGGAGGGTAATTTTACAATTTTTAGTGATGCAAGGAGTGTCCTTCAAGCTATGGAAGTTTTTAATTCTAATAACCCTTTAGTTTTAAAGATTTTAGAATGGCTTTTCATAATTGGACGGAGAGGTATAACAGTTCAATTTTGTTGGGTTCCAGCACATGTAGGTGTGTCTGGGAATGAGAAGGCAGATTCACTGGCTAAGGAGGCTGCATCAGAGTTGCTGCCAAGAAGGTATCCCATTCCCTGTGATGATTTCTTACCTGACATCAAGAAATTGGTTTGCAATAAATGGCAACAGCAATGGGATAGTCAAGATGGCAATAAAATGCGAGAGATAACAAATGACATATCTCCTTGGAGGTATAATATGATGCCCCGAAAATGGGAGACGTCTCTTTGTCGTCTCCGTATTGGTCACACTCGGTTTACACACGAGTTTTTGCTGAAGGGCCAACACCAACCATATTGTGACGACTGTGTAGTACCTCTAACAGTAAGGCATTTGTTGACCGAATGTCCCAATTATAACAACTTGCGGAATAGATATTTGTTTGAGGCTCGAGGTGAGGGTGGCAGGTTCATCCTTGCCAAGATTCTTGGAAATGATGTGTCCTACCATGCAAGTGGCATTTTTAGATTTATTTCAGAAGCAGGTCTTCTGAAAAATATTTAACTTTTATTACATTCAACTTTTATGATTTTAATTGAATACTCTTTTATTTTTTATTTTATTTTATCTTTTATTTTTGTATACATAAATTAAATGTTACCGGCGTCAATGACCTCAGATGTCAGGATGCCTGAAAACTTTAAATCAATCAATCAATTAGTGACCACAATCTTCTCTTGGCAGATGTCAAGGAACTTAAAGTGAAAAGTGCAGTGGGAAGTGTTAGTGCCAGTGCTGTGCCCAGTGTCAGTGTTGCGCATGAGGATACTTCTGTGCGTGCCAGTCGTCCTCCCAGTCCGGGACCTCTTGCAAGCTCCCAAGCCCAGGGGAGAAGCAAAGTCGAAGGGCAAAAGGGTTCGGCAGGCCTTGATCGGCGCACAGTTGTATCCTCAGTGGTTGCGGGCGTATCTGATAGAGATCGTCACTTCCACTCCCAGACGATTGAGCCCTTAAATTCCTCGTCTGCGGAAGATGTTTCCAGGAGGAAACGCTGGACCCAGGTCTCACGACCTCTTAAACGTAAGGTCCCAGCCGAGCGAGTCCAACGGCCCAGGTGTAGCCACTGGGCCAGTTCGGACTCGCCGCAGTCATCTGATGACTGCACACCTCCTAAGAGAGGTAAGGCGATGCCTCAACAGGCCTCTGCTGAACCTCATGCTATGAGGCAGCCAACATCTGTTGATCCCAAGTTGTCTATGCTGCAGACAATGCAGTCTCAGCTTGCGGTTTTGATGCAGGAGTTTCAGGCAGAGAAGGTTAGCACACCTCCTCCTGCGAGCGCTCCTCCACCTCTGCGCAGTCCACCCTGCCAGAAGTATGATGTTGAGGCTCCTCCTGCCTCCATGCGTGAGCTGCCGCATTGGGAGTTGCCAGGTACCAGCGCTATGCAGCAACCTCCTCTCTCCTTGAGGCAGGAGCCTCTTGCTATGCGGCAACCTCCTCAACCCTTGAGGCAGGAGCCTCATGCTATGCGGCAACCCCCTCTACCCATGAGGCAGGAGCCTCATGCTATGCGGCAACCGCCTCAACCCTTGAGGCAGGAGCCTCATGCGTTGCGGCAACCTCCTCCACCCATGAGGCAGCAGCCTCATGCTATGCGGCAACCGCCTCAACCCTTGAGGCAAGAGCCTCTCTCTGCGCAGCAACCTCCTCAACCCTTGAGGCAGGCGCAACCCTTGAGGCAGGAACCTCTTTCTATGAGGCAGCCTCCTCAACGCATGCAGCAGCCGCATTCTTCGCAGCATGAGCCTCTTCCCATTCAACACGAACCGCATACCATGCAGCATGAGCCTCATGCCTTACAGCATTCGCTTCTGACCACGCTTGCTCCTCAGACCTCCGCAGAACCTCCTTCACCCCAGCCTCTTGACTTTGTCATTGCCAGCCCTCATCCTCTTCAGCAGAGGCGTGATGATGGATCCTCAAGTGCGCGTGCACCCGTTCTACAGGATTCAGCCATTCAGCATGCCGCTATTCCGTTACCTCTCGCTTCGCAACTCTCAGGAGATGAGGTTTCTGAGGATGAAGCTGCTCACCTGGATGATCCTTCTTCTGATGTGGAAGAACACAAGTCGTCGCCACCTTCATTAGACTTTCGTAAGGTCCTGACTCTGTTCAGAGAGTTATACCCTGAACACTTCGTTTCTGCAACCCCTCGTTCTCCCCCATCTGAGTTTTCTCTAGGCATGCAGCCTATTACGTCTGCCTACACCAAGCTTGTCCTCGCCAGATCATCAAAGAGAGCTTTGAGGGTTTTAGGGGATTGGTTGCAGTCCAAGCAGCAACTGGGAAGGACATCTTTTATGTTTCCTCCTCCTAAGCTGGCTTCTAAGTCGGGCGTCTGGTATGCCACGGGAGAGGAACCAGGCTTGGGGGTCCCTGCCTCTGCCCAGGCTGACTTCTCAAGTTTGGTTGACTCTCCCCGTAGGTCGGCTATGAGACGCTCTAAGGTCTGCTGGACTTTTTCTGATCTGGACCACTTGTTGAAGGGAGTCTTTCGCGCCTTCGAAATTTTTAATTTCCTTGATTGGTGCCTGGGGGCCTTGAGCAAGAAGACTGCCCCTTCTGACAAAGACTCGGCCATGCTGATCATGTCCTGTATGGACAGAGCAATTCGCGATGGTTCTGGCGAACTTGCTTCTATTTTTGTCTCAGGAGTCCTCAAGAAAAGGGAACATCTATGCTCCTACTTATCTACTGGTATCACCCCTTGCCAGAGGTCACAGTTGATGTTTGCTCCTCTCTCCAAGTTCCTGTTTCCGGAGGAGCTAATCAAGGAGATGGCTGCGGCTCTTATCCAGAAAGATACGCATGACCTCATGGCCTCTTCAGCACGTAAGGCTAAAATCGTACCTTCAGTGCCGAGATCTTACCGCACCCCTGTGGCTGATACACCTGCTACCAGATTCATTCCGCCCTTTCGTGGCAGAGCCCCCAGCCGAGGAAGTTCCTGTGGAGACAGTCACAGGGGCAAGTCCAAGAAAGGTGCTAAGTCCACGAAAAGCAAGCTTTGACTTCCCTCCTCTCCAGACAGCTGTAGGAGCCAGACTCAAGACCTACTGGCAAGCCTGGGAAAGAAGAGGTGCAGACGCTCAGTCTTTCAAGTGGCTAAGGGAGGGTTACAGAATTCCGTTCTGCCGCAATCCCCCTCTGACCACATCTCCCATCAACCTCTCTCCCAACTACAAGGAGAAGGACAAGAGGCTAGCGTTACATCAAGAGGTGTCGCTCCTGTTACAGGAGGAGGCAGTGGTGATAGTCCGGGACCATCAATCCCCGGGCTTTTACAACCGTCTCTTCCTGGTGGCCACCCTCTTAATGAGAGAATGCCTTGATGAAGTCATTGAGCTTCAGCACGGCATTTCATTCCCGTGCTGAATCTTGGTGACGGGCAAGAGGGCTCTCGAACTTCGGGATATTGCTCCCCCAGTTCGAATCTAAATTTCTCTCTTTCATCTTTTTCTTCTGCTTAATATTACTTCGACCTTCTCTTAATTTTATCAAATTTCCTTTCTTTCATCTTGCTGTCCTATCTCTATGATTATTATTTTTCTTAGTTATATATATATGTAGATGTATGCATGTGTATGTGTGTATATGTGTATATATATATGTGTATGTATATATATATGTATATATATATATATATATATATATATATATATATATATATATATATATATATATATATATATATATATATGTATATATATATGTATATGTATGTGTATATGTGTGTATGTGTGTGTGTATATATATATATATTTATTTATTTTATATGTTCATTTATTTATCTTTTTTTCTATTTTATTTAAATGGCGTGGATATTTCCACATTCGTTATTACTGCCTGCTTAGATGAATGGGAGAAGGGATCACGGTTGGGAGGTATTCGCATTCAAAGCTATATATGAGAGTATTGGATGGTCTCAGCCATCCCAAAGATGGTCTGGACCTTTTTGGCGGAACTACTCTCAAGGGTTGGGTCATCGGAATCCAGGGGGATCCAATCCTTGAGGTGGGACTCATGGCTTTTGGCCGGAAGCCCATCATTACAGATATGGGGAGGATGATTCCATATTACTTTGGTCTCAGTCCTAACAGGCGGGTTTAGCTTACACCTGTGCCTCTAGATCTGTTTTGATGCTATCCTTCGGGTAGGGTATGGAGTGGATCATCGGGGAAATATACTCTCATTGTGCCGATAGTGGAGAATGCAAATTTCCTTTCCAACGTATGATACTTTCTTATAATTCTCAAGCAGGTACCCCAACCAAACAACAAAAAACCTGAAAATCCCACCCTTAAATATGGACCCTTCAAATACTGACTCCCCATCCCCTGGATACGCTGACTCTCCCCCGGCACTGTTGACGACCTCTGCTAATGTGATAAGGGATAGCTCTGTTGATGACCTCGGAACGGGAAAGGACCATTCTACTGATATTTCTAAATCGAGTAATTTGGGTAACACGAGGAAACTTCGAATCCTCCATGTTACACAAATTTCAATAGAAACAAATTATGATGATCTATGTAAAGCATTTGAATGCTATGGATGCATAAAAGAAATAAGGATGAAACTTGAAGCTGAAACTTGGGATTCATGGATATCTTATAGTAGTTATGACGAAGCATTTAGTGCAATAAGTAATTTGAATAATATTAAAATTAATAACTTGAATGTCGCGGCTGCTCTCTGCGATAAGGTACCAAAAGATTTAGATGTGTACAGGCCTGCCGATTGGTTGGAAAAAGGCGCAGATTTAGTCATGCCCTCCCAGAGAAATCCAAAACCACCGATGTGGCTTATAGCTGAATCAAAGGGGGTTACAGGGAATTATTTTAAAATATGCAAATTAATTCAGAAAAAAGTAGGAACTATTGCACCAGGCGATATATCTCGTTTCGGAAAAAATAGTTTCCTTATCCATGCCAAATCCAGTACACAGTCGGTAATATTGTCCAATATGAAATTAAATAATGATGACATTAAGTTAGATGTCAAACCCCACCTAAATTTTAGCTACGGAAGGGGCGTAGTTTTTAACAGAGACCTATATGATTTTACAGAGGAGGAGATACTGGCCATGTGTCCATTAAATGTTTGGAAAGTTCATAAAGTCCCAGGTACATCAATGATAATCCTTACGTTCCAGGATGCTGATGTACCTTTTCATATTATTATTGAGAACGAAAGGATTAAAGTAAGACCCTTCAAGCAGAAGCCATTGCAATGCTTTAATTGTTTTAAATTTGGGCACCCGTCCAAAGTTTGCAAAAATGAGAAGATGTGTGGTATTTGCTCCAAATCTTACCATGGAGAGTGTGCACTTGGAGCCAGGTGTTTAAATTGCAGCTCGAATCACAAATCTACAGACAAGATCTGCAAGCTATATAAGTTGGAGGAAGCTGCCCTCAACAAATCAAACTTAGAACACATAAGTGTGACCCATGCCAAAAGACTATTAAATAAATCAAATACATATGCTAAGGCATTAAAATCAAACCAACCTAGCACTGCCAATAGCTCAAAAAAAAGTATACTATCTGACAAAATGTCAAATAACGAGGTAACCTTATCACCTCCGGAGGCTTTACCACGGTGTATTAACACTAGGTCATTGCCCATTGCTGTACAGCCTTCAGCCGCCATTACAAAAAGTAATACAAACCTCTCTCAGGCCATGTCCTTGCCTGATCTGATGGAGGTTCCACTTAAGACTAACTTACCTGATGCACCTGTTGTGGGAAAGGTGCAAAAACCTCGAATTCCACCATCTATTAATCGCAAAAGAGAGAGACCTCCATCTCTCTCTCCACCCTCCATTAGAAACGTTAAGGTTATGACATCAAATAAATTTGATGTTTTGTCTGTTGATGTTTCTAATGAACCAGAAGATGGACTGAATAAATCAGAAATTCAAGTTGAGGTCCACCATCCACCTCAACAAATAGATAAAAAGAATACAAAGAAAATCATCAACGTTAAACCCAACATAACAAGACCACCTCTGAAGAAACCTACTGGTAATAATGTTACATTAAAAACTTCTAATGGGAAGACCTCATCCAAGATGTCTTCCAGAAATAATCCATAGTTTTCTCCTCCATTTTGCAATGGAACTGTCAGGGTTTGAGGGCGAAATATGAAGAACTTAAGCTCCTAATTCATGAGCATTCCCCCATAATTGTATGTCTACAGGAAAGTATGCTTGATTCTAACACTCCTAGTCCTCGAGAGTATGTTAGCTATAGAACACCATATAATCAACAAGCAGGGAGCCATGGCGGAAGTCTCATGTACATTCGTCGAGATGTTCCCCAAATACCCATGTCTATACGTACAACCCTGCAGGCAGTTGTTGTACAAATTGATATAGGGAGAAAATATACAATATGCTCTCTGTACTTACCTCCAAATGATAATATTTTATATGATGATTTAGCAGAGGTCATTCAACAACTCCCTCAACCTTTTCTCTTACTGGGAGATATGAATGGTAGACATCCTTTATGGGGTGATGTTTTGGCCAACACAAGGGGCAATATTATCTCATCAATTGTGGAGAATGAGGATGTGGGACTCCTTAATACAGGAGAGCCCACACACTTCCATGTTCAGACAGGTACTTTGTCATGCATTGACCTTTCAATTGCAAGCTCTAACTGCCTTCTTGATTTTGATTGGAGGACATTAGATGATTGGCATACTAGTGATCATGCACCAATCATTATAAACACCAACAAGGGTCCGCCTTTGCAAAGATCGCCACGTTGGAATCTAGACAAGGCAGACTGGGTTAAATTTTGTGAGCTAAGTGAAATCGAAGGGAGAGCAGAACAGTTTGAAAGTGTTGATGATGCCATAGACCTACTGAATGGAACTCTTCATACAGCAGGAGTCAATTCAATTCCCAAAACAACAGGGTTATTCAAACGACGACCAGTCCCGTGGTGGTCTTCAGAACTAACTGCACTCCACAGAGCCACAAGAAGATCTCTAACACGATTGCGTAGACGCAGAACTGATGAGAATTTAATAATGTACAAGAAATGTAGAGCACAGTTCCGTCGTGCCATGAAAGAAGCAAGGCGCCAGTCATGGATGTCTTTTGTTTCCTCTATTAACAGTAGAACACCACCATCTTCTGTGTGGAGGAAAGTAAAAAAGATAGCTGGCAAATTCACCCCCAACCCACCACCAGTGTTGAAGGTGAATGGCCAGTATGTAACTGAAGCAAATGAAGTTAGCAATGCCCTGGCTAATCATTTTTCAAATGTATCCAGCAAGTGTGAAGGAGCCCCTGGTCACCAGTATAGGAGCACTGAAGAAAAGAAAATTTTAAATTTTGCAACAAGGGAAGAATCGTATAATTCTCCTTTCACTGAAAGAGAATTTGATTCCGCACTTGCTCATTGCAACGATACAGCCCCTGGACCCGATGGAATTCCATATGCAATGATTAAACATGTACATTTTAATACAAAGCTATTTATTTTAAGCATTATTAATAGAATATGGCATGATCATAGTTACCCAAGTGTTTGGGAACTAGCCATTATTTTAGCCTTTTTAAAACCCGGTAAAGACAAGTTTTTAGCAGCAAACTATCGTCCTATTGCATTGACATCTTGTTTATGTAAAATCATGGAGAAGATGGTCAATGCAAGGCTGATATGGTACCTTGAAAAGAAAGGTATTTTATCACCGATTCAATGTGGATTCCGAAAAATGCACTCAACGACTGATGTGTTGATACGACTTGAGTCATCTATTTGTGAAGCCTTTGCTTCCAAACAGCACCATGTTACAGTATTTTTTGACCTTGAAAAGGCATATGATACCACATGGAGATATGGTATTCTTAAAACCATTCATGAATTGGGATTGAGAGGAGAGCTGCCACTATTTATTCAGGCATTTCTTTCACGTAGAGTTTTTCAAGTGAGAGTGGGGGAAACTCTATCAGAGAGTAAGTGCCAGGAAGAAGGAGTTCCTCAGGGTAGTGTGCTGAGTGTAACCCTTTTTGCACTAGCAATTAATGGGATATCCTCAGCCATTCCCCAGGATGTTCTCTCAACACTATTTGTGGATGATCTCTCAATATCATTTGCTGGCACTAGAATGGCAATGGTTGAGAGAAAAATCCAACTCGCTATTGATAAAATTATCCAGTGGGCTGACATGAATGGATTTAAGTTCTCGACAAGTAAAACTACCATTGTCCATTTTTGTCGTATCCGGGGAGTACATCCAGATCCGGATATATACATTAAAGGTCAACGTATACCATGTGTATCGGAAACCAAATTTTTAGGTTTGATATTTGACTGTAGACTTACATGGGTTTCTCACCTAAAAGCGCTAAAAGCTAAATGTGTTGAAGCTCTGAATATCTTAAAAGTATTGTCCCATACATCATGGGGGCAGACCGCAATACTATTTTAAAATTATACAAGGCCTTGATTTTTTCCAAAATTAGTTATGGTTGTGAGGTATATTCTTCAGCCACCCCAAGCCGGTTAAAAATATTAGACTCGATACATCATGCAGGTATTAGATTATCTACTGGAGCTTTTAAAACCTCGCCTATCCCAAGTCTCCTTGTTGATGCTGGAGAGTTACCTCTAGACCTTTACCGAATGTCTTCCATTCTTCGGTATTGGTTTAGATTGCAAAGACTCCCTAGCTCTCTAGCCTTTCAGACTGCAAGCCTTGTAAGACACGCATCATACTTTGAGTTGCACCCAAAATCTCCTCAACCTTATGGCTTTTGGGTGAAACGATTTTTAAATAGTCTGGATATAATTAGAAATAAGGTACTTCCATTCAAGGTATCATCAACGCCTCCATGGAAATTACCTGACATATCTTTTTGTAAATACTTTATTGGAGTTAAGAAGAATATGACTGACTTAGAATCCAGGTCTCTTTTTATGGAACATGTCGAAGAACATAGGGGATCGACTTTTATATATACTGATGGCTCCAAATCTGATGCTGGCGTTGGATTTGGAGTACATAGTAATGATTTTAATTGTAGAGGTGCACTTCCTCTAACAGCTTCCATATTTACTGCCGAACTGTTTGGCATATTAACCGCTATTGAGAAAATAGCTTTGGAAAAGGAGGGTAATTTTACAATTTTCAATATTAAACTTACCCGATAATCATGTAGCTGTCAACTCCGTTGCCCGACAGAATTCTATGGAGGGATACGCCAGCTATCACAATACTAGAAGGGGGTGTACTTACCAGCGCCACCTGTGGCCAGGTACTCAAGTACTTCTTGTTGACACCTCCTCAATTATTCCTCTGTCGTGCTTCCGGCAAGACGTTCTGGGATACGCTTATGGTCTTCGAGTTTATTCACGGCTAATTGGTGAAGTATTCTCTCAGATTAACGGCTGTCGCTTTACTGGAAACCTTCTTATAATAGCTAGATAGCTTTTATATAGTCCTGATTAACGGTTAACGATTTTTTGCTTGTTTTTGGAACCCCCTTTGGCTAACTCTTTGGATTCAAGATGTCTGACATTTCGCAAGCCCCCTCCCATAGACGATGTAGGTCTTGCAATAGGCGTATTCCGAAGGCCTCGGTAGATCCTCACACCGCTTGTTCTGACTGTAGGGACAGACCCTGTCAGTTAGAAAATCGATGTGAGGAATGCGCCGGACTTTCGGAATTGGAATTTGTCCGTCTTTTGAAATATTCAACTAAGTTAGAGAGAGGTAGAGTTAGGAGGAGTTCTTCTCACTCTTCACTGTTTTCCTCACCTCATGATCCCCTACCTTTTCCTACCCCTGTAGTGGCTACCCCCGAACCTACTGTTTGCCCTCCGCCTGATATGTCTGTTGTTTTGCGTGCTATTCAGGCTTTAGGCGATAAAGTAGAGTCAGTGGTAAGTGACCATAAGTCTCTGATGGCCGAAGTTAAAGAACTGAAGGTCAAGAGTGCAGTGGGTGGAGTTAGTGCCAGTGCTGTGACGAGTGCTAGTGTCAGTGCAGTGCCAAGTGCTAGTGTTAGTGCCAGTGTGGTGCGTGAGGATTTTTCTGTGCGAGCCAGTCGTCCTCCCAGTCCGGGACCTCTTGCAAGCTCCCAAGCCCAGGGGAGAAGCAATGTCGAAGGGCATAAGGGTTCGGCAGGCCTTGTTAGGCGCACAGAATTATCCTCGGTGGTTGCGGGCGTGTCTTCCAAAGACCGTCACTCCCACCTGCAGACGATTGAGCCCGTCTTTATCTCGTCCGCTGATCAACTGTCAGGGAAGAAACGTTGGTCTCAGGTCTCGAGACCGCTTAAACGTAGAGTCCAGTCCGCGAGTGCTCAGCCAGGTTGCAGTCATTGGCTCAGCTCTGACTCGCCTCAGTCATCTGTCGACTGTACTCCGCCCAAGAGGAGTAAGGTTCTGCCACAACAGAGCTCGACTGTTAAGGCTTTACCTCAGTCTACTGTCGTTTCTGCCGATCCCAAGTGGACTCTTCTTCAGTCCATGCAAGCACAGCTTTCGGACTTGATGCGTGAGTGTCGGGCTGAGAGTGTTGCACCTCCGCCTCCGCCTACACTCCCTCCGCCTGCTCTCGCTCCGCCTGCGCTCGCCCCGCCTGCGCTCGCTCCGCCTGGTCGCAGCACCATCTGCCAGGCGTACGATGTTGAGCCACATTCTGAGTTCGCTGTTCCCAGTGGTGTTCAGCCTCAGCCTTCTTTAAGGCAACCTTTACTTTGGGATCAGGAGGATTATTCCACTCTTCCTCCGCCTCCCCTTGCTGCTCCACCAGTGGTGCAACTCTCGGTTGAGGTACAACAACCTCTCCCGTCCATGAGTCAGTCTCCTCAGCTCTCGCTGCAGCGAGCTCAACCCTCCTCAAGGCAAGCTCCTCTACACCCTGGACTTGCGCCTCAGGAGCCTCAGCTTGCGAGAACTTTACCTTGTTCTGCGCAGCCTCAACCTCATCATGCTCCGCTCATATCACAGGAACAGGAACTTGCTACTCCGCCTCCGTCCACCGCTCAGCAAGCGCAATCCTTGGGTTCAACCTCTCATGCTAGGAGTCAACCTCCTCCACCCATGCGCCTTCCTTCTGCTTCGTCTGTTGTTCAGCCTTTGCAGTCTGAGCCTCAGGTTTTCCCTCAACAGTTACTTGAAGAGGAAACCACTGTTATTGTTTCTACCCGTTCTGACTCTGCGGTTCAGCATTCTTGTCCGATCTCTTCGCTACACTCTGGTGATGAGGTGTCGGATGATGAGGAGGCACACCTTGATCCCTCATCAGACGTGGACGAATCCAAGCTTTCTCCACAGTCTATTGATTTTCGTAAGGTCTTGGCTCTACTCAGGGAGATTTACCCAGACCACTTTGTCTCTGCTATTCCCCGCTCTCCGCCATCTGAGTTTTCGCTGGGCGTTCAACAAGCTAAGTCCACCTATACTAAGCTTGTCCTAGCTAGATCCTCTAAGAGGGCATTAAGGATCTTAGGGGAGTGGCTGCAGTCTAAACAACACCTTGGCAAGACTTCCTTCATGTTCCCTCCAACGAAGCTCACTTCGAAAGCGAGCGTTTGGTATGCCACAGGGGAAGCACCAGGCTTGGGAGTACCTGCCTCTGCCCAGGCTGACTTCTCAAGTCTGGTAGACTCGCCTCGGAGAACTGCTATGAGGCGCTCGAAGGTTTGTTGGACCTTCTCAGACCTGGATCACTTACTGAAAGGGATGTTTAGAGCATTTGAAATGTTCAACTTTCTCGACTGGTGCCTGGGGGCCCTCAGCAAGAAAACCTCCCCTGCGGACAAAGATTCTGCCATGCTATTAATGTCCAGCATGGATAAGGCCATTAGAGATGGATCGGGTGAGCTAGCGTCGATGTTTGTATCAGGGGTGTTGAAGAAAAGGGAACAACTGTGTACCTTCCTTTCCGCCAGCATTACACCTTGCCAACGGTCACAACTCCTTTTTGCTCCGCTCTCGAAGTTCCTCTTTCCCGAAGAGCTGGTTAAGGACTTGTCTGCTGCCCTGATACAAAAGGATACACACGATCTTGTAGCCTCATCGGCTCGTAAGTCTAAGGTTGCTACCTCAGTCCCCAAGACTTATCGCTCCCCAGTGGCTGATACCCCTGCTACGAGGTTCATACCGCCCTTTCGTGGTAGAGCCCACAGCCGAGGAAGCTCCCGTCCAGACTCTCACAGGAGTAAGTCTAGGAAAGGATCCAGGACATCTAAAGGAAAAAACTGACTCTCCGCATCTCCAGACAACAGTAGGAGCCAGACTCAAGATCTTCTGGCGAGCCTGGGAGAAGAGAGGTGCAGACGCCCAGTCTGTCAGTTGGCTGAGGAACGGTTACAGGATTCCATTCTGCCTCAAACCACCTCTGACCACATCGCCCATCAACCTCTCTCCCAACTACAAAGAGGAGGACAAGAGGCTAGCATTGCACCAGGAGGTGTCGCTACTTGTGCAGAAGAAGGCAGTGGTTATAGTCCGGGACCATCAATCCCCGGGCTTCTACAACCGTCTCTTTCTTGTGGCCAAGAAGACAGGAGGTTGGAGACCGGTGCTGGACGTCAGCGCTCTCAACGAGTATGTCACCAAGCAGACGTTCACGATGGAGACGACCAAGTCGGTCTTAGCAGCGGTCAGACAGGAGGACTGGATGGTCTCGTTGGACTTGAAAGATGCATACTTTCACGTTCCTATTCATCCAGACTCCCAACCTTTCCTGAGATTCGTTTTCGGAAAGGTTGTCTATCAATTCCAAGCCCTGTGTTTTGGCCTAAGCACAGCTCCTATGGTCTTTACTCATCTGATGAGGAATGTAGCAAAATTCCTACACTTGTCGAACATCAGAGCCTCCCTCTACCTAGACGACTGGCTGTTGAGAGCCTCCACGAGTCGTCGTTGTCTGGAGAATCTCAATTGGACTTTAGACTTAATCAGAGACCTAGGTCTATTAGTCAATATAGAGAAGTCTCAACTCATTCCCTCCCAATCCATTGTGTACCTGGGAATGGAGATTCGGAGTCAGGATTTTCGGGCTTTTCCATCGGCCCCCAGGATAAGCCAGGCCCTAGAGTGCATCATGAGCATGCTGAAGAGGAGCAG
The DNA here is from genome assembly GCF_036898095.1 of Palaemon carinicauda. Classification (NCBI taxonomy): domain Eukaryota; kingdom Metazoa; phylum Arthropoda; class Malacostraca; order Decapoda; family Palaemonidae; genus Palaemon; species Palaemon carinicauda. Next base: position 86,830,388 of record NC_090745.1, read on the forward strand.
TTGCTCAGTGAGACAGTGGATGAGTCTCACAGGGACCCTCTCATCACTGGCCCTGTTTGTCGAGCTAGGGAGACTCCACCTCCGCCCTCTTCAATTCCATCTTGCAGCTCATTGGGACAAGGGTTCGACTCTCGAAGCAGTCTCTATCCCTATCAACCAAGAGATGAAGACCACTCTCCTGTGGTGGAAGCACAACCTCCTTCTCAAGGAGGGTCTATCATTGGCCATTCAGACCCCTAATCTTCATCTCTTCTCAGATGCATCGGACTCGGGCTGGGGTGCAACCTTGGACGGACGGGAATGCTCGGGAACGTGGAACGAGGAACAAGGATTACTCCACATCAACTGCAAGGAGCTGCTAGCAGTTCATCTAGCCCTGTTGAACTTCAAGTCCCTCCTGCTAGGCAAAGTGGTGGAGGTGAACTCGGACAACACCACAGCCTTGGCTTACATCTCCAAGCAAGGAGGGACCCATTCGAGGAGCCTTTACGAGATCGCAAGGGACCTCCTCATTTGGTCAAGAAGTCTAAACCTCTCTCTAGTCACGAGGTTCATCCAGGGCGATATGAACGTGTCAGCAGATCGCCTAAGCAGAAGGAATCAGGTCATTCCCACGGAATGGACCCTCCACAAGAGTGTGTGCAACAGACTTTGGACCTTGTGGGGTCAACCTACCATAGATCTGTTTGCCACCTCCATAACCAAGAGACTTCCGCTGTATTGTTCCCCTGTTCCAGACCCTGCAGCAGTTCATGTGGATGCTTTTCTACTGAACTGGTCCCATCTCGACCTGTACGCATTCCCACCGTTCAAGATAATAAACAAAGTTCTGCAGAAATTCGTCTCGCACGAAGGGACACGGCTGACGCTGGTTGCTCCCCTTTGGCCTGCAAGAGAATGGTTCACAGAGGTACTTCAATGGCTAGTCGACTTCCCCAGGACTCTACCTCTAAGAGTGGACCTTCTACGTCAACCTCACGTAGACAGGTTGCACCCAAACCTCCACGCTCTTCGGCTGACTGCCTTCAGACTGTCGAAAGATTCGCTAGAGCTAGAGGCTTTTCGAAGGAGGCAGCCAGTGCGATTGCCAGAGCAAGAAGGGTTTCCACTCGTAGAGTCTACCAGTCTAAGTGGGAGGTCTTCCGAAGCTGGTGTAGAGCCAATTCAATATCCTCTACCAATACCTCTGTGACCCAAATAGCTGACTTCCTTCTACATCTTAGGAATGAGAGATCCCTTTCAGCACCTACGATTAAAGGATATAGGAGTATGTTGGCTTCAGTTCTCCGCCACAGAGGTTTGGACCTGTCTTCCAACAAGGACCTTCAAGACATTCTTAAGTCTTTTGAGACGTCTAAAGAACATCGTCTTTCCATTCCAGGCTGGAATCTAGACGTAGTCTTAAGGTTCCTTATGTCATCTAGGTTCGAACCTCTCCAGTCAGCTTCCTTCAAGGACCTTACCCTCAAGACTCTTTTTCTCGTTTGCCTTGCAACAGCTAAGAGAGTCAGTGAGGTTCATGCCTTCAGCAAGAACATTGGTTTCACAACCGAATCTGCAACATGTTCTTTTCAGCTTGGATTCCTAGCAAAGAACGAGCTTCCTTCACGTCCTTGGCCTAGATCGTTCGAAATACCTAGCCTCTCCAACATGGTAGGTAACGAACTAGAGAGAGTTCTTTGCCCTGTCAGAGCTCTCAAATATTATCTTAAGAGGTCTAAACCTTTTCGAGGACAGTCAGAAGCCTTATGGTGTGCCATCAAGAAACCCTCGAGACCCATGTCCAAGAATGGGCTTTCGTATTATATAAGGCTTCTGATCAGAGAAGCACATTCTCACTTAAAGGAGGAAGACCTTGCATTGCTGAAGGTAAGGACCCACGAAGTAAGAGCCGTAGCTACTTCGATGGCCTTTAATAAAAACCGTTCTCTCTGCAGAGCATAATGGATGCAACCTATTGGAGGAGCAAGTCAGTGTTTGCATCATTTTATCTGAAAGATGTCCAGTCTCTTTACGAGAACTGCTACACCCTGGGACCATTCGTAGCAGCGAGTGCAGTAGTAGGTGAGGGCTCAGCCACTACATTCCCTTAATCCCATAACCTTTTTTAACCTTTCTCTTGAATACTTTTATTGTTGTTTTTATGGTTGTTACGGTAGGCTAAGAAGCCTTCCGCATCCTTGGATTTGGCGGGTGGTCTATTCATTCTTGAGAAGCGCCTGGGTTAAAGGTTTGGTAGAGGTCCTTTAGTAGGGGTTGCAACCCCGTGTACTTTGGCACCTTTGGGTTGATTCAGCCTCCAAGAGGAACGCTGCGCTCAGTAAGGAAGACGAACTTTAAATAAAGAGGCAGAGTAACGGTTCTATTCGACTTCCTTACCAGGTACTTATTATTTCATTGTTATTTGAGATAACTGTTATATGAAATATGGGATACTTAGCTATCCTTTAATCTTGTACACTGGTTTTCACCCACCTCCCTGGGTGTGAATCAGCTACATGATTATCGGGTAAGTTTAATATTGAAAAATGTTATTTTTATTAGTAGAATAAATTTTTGAATATACTTACCCGATAATCATGATTTAATCGACCCTCCCTTCCTCCCCAGAGAGAACCAGTGGACCGAGGAATAATTGAGGAGGTGTCAACAAGAAGTACTTGAGTACCTGGCCACAGGTGGCGCTGGTAAGTACACCCCCTTCTAGTATTGTGATAGCTGGCGTATCCCTCCATAGAATTCTGTCGGGCAACGGAGTTGACAGCTACATGATTATCGGGTAAGTATATTCAAAAATTTATTTTACTAATAAAAATAACATTTTTTAGTGATGCAAGGAGTGTTCTTCAAGCTTTAGAAGTTTTTAATTCTAGTAACCCTCTAGTTTTAAAGATTTTAGAATGGCTTTTTATTATTGGACGGAAAGGTATAACTGTTCGATTCTGTTGGGTTCCAGCACATGTAGGTGTGTCTGGGAATGAGAAGGCAGATTTACTGGCGAAGAATGCGGCATCCGAGTTGCTACCAAGGAGGTATCCCATTCCATGTAACGATCTCCTACCTTACATCAAGAAATTGGTTTGTGATAAATGGCAACAGCACTGGGACAGTCAAGATGGCAATAAAATGAGGGAAGTAACAAATATCATATCACCTTGGAGGTATAACATGATTCCCCGAAAATGGGAGACGACTCTTTGTCGTCTCCGTATTGGTCACACACGGTTGACACACGAGTTTCTGCTGAAGGGCCAACACCAACCGTATTGCGAGGACTGCTTAGTACCTTTAACAGTGAGGCATTTGTTGACTGAATGCCCTAATTTTCAATATTAAACTTACCCGATAATCATGTAGCTGTCAACTCCGTTGCCCGACAGAATTCTATGGAGGGATACGCCAGCCATCACAATACTAGAAGGGGGTGTACTTACCAGCGCCACCTGTGGCCAGGTACTATAGTACTTCTTGTTGACACCTCCTCAATTTTTCCTCTGTCGTGCTTCCGGCAAGACGTTCTGGGATACGCTTATGATCTTCGAGTATTTTCACGGCTAATTGGTGAAGTATTCTCTCAGATTTCGGCTGTCGCTTTACTGGAAACCTTCTTATATTAGCTTAGATAGCTTTTATATAGTCCTGATTAACGGTTAACGATCTTTTGCTTGATTTTGGAACCCCCCTTGGCTAACTCTTTGGATTCAAGATGTCTGACATTTCGCAAGCCCCCACCCATAGACGATGTAGGTCTTGTAATAGGCGTATTCCGAAGGCCTCGGTAGATCCTCACACCGCTTGTTCTGACAGTAGGGACAGGCCCTGTCAGTTAGAAAATCGATGTGAGGAATGCGCCGGACTTTCGGAACTTGAATTTGTCCGTCTTTTGAAATATTCAACTAAGTTAGAGAGAGGTAGAGTTAGGAGGAGTTCTTCTCACTCTTCACTTTTTTCCTCACCTCATGATCCCCTACCTTTTCCTACCCCTGTAGTGGCTACCCCCGAACCTACTATTTGCCCTCAGCCTGATATGTCTGTTGTTTTGCGTGCTATTCAGGCCTTAGGCGATAAAGTAGAGTCAGTGGTAAGTGATCACAAGTCTCTTATGGCCGAGGTCAAGGAACTGAAGGTCAAGAGTGCAGTGGGTGGAATTAGTGCCAGTGCTGTGACGAGTGCTAGTGTCAGTGCAGTGCCAAGTGCTAGTGTCAGTGTCAGTGTGGTGCGTGAGGATACTTCTGTGCGTGCTAGTCGTCCTCCCAGTCCGGGACCTCTTGCAAGCTCCCAAGCCCAGGGGAGAAGCAATGTCGAAGGGCAAAAGGGTTCGGCAGGCCTTGATCGGCGCACTGAAGTATCCTCGGTGGTTGCGGGCGTGTCTTCCAAAGACCGTCACTCCCACCTGCAGACGATTGAGCCCGTCTTTTTCTCGTCCGCTGATCAATTGTCAGGGAAGAAACGCTGGACTCAGGTCTCTAGACCACTCAAACGCAGAGTCCAGTCCGCGAGTGCTCAGCCGGGCTGCAGTCATTGGCTCAGCTCTGACTCGCCGCAGTCATCAGTCGACTGCACTCCGCCCAAGAGGAGTAAGGTTCTGCCACAGAGCTCGACTGTTAAGGCTTTACCTCAGCCTACTGTAGTTTCTGCCGACCCCAAGTGGACTCTACTACAGTCCATGCAAGCACAGCTTTCGGACTTGATGCGTGAGTGTCGGGCTGAGAGTGTTGCGCCTCCGCCTCCGCCTGCACTCCCTCCGCCTGCGCTCGCTCCGCCTGCGCTCGCTCCGCCTGATCGCAGTACCACCTGCCAGGTGTACGATGTTGAGCCACGTTCTGAGTTTGCTGTTCCCAGTGGTGTTCAGCCTCCGCCTTCCTTAAGGCAACCTCTACAATGGGATCAGGAGGATTATACCTCTCTTCCTCCGCTTCCACTTGCTGCTCCACCAGTGATGCATCACTCGGTTGAGGTACAACAACCTCTCCCGCCCATGAGTCAGTCTCCTCAGCTCTCGCTGCAGCGAGCTCAACCCTCCACAAGGCAAGCACCACAACACCTTAGCCTTGCGCCTCAGGAGCCTCAGCTTGCGAGACATTTACCACGTTCTGCGCAGCCTCTACCTCATCGCGCTCCGCTCACACCGCAGGAACAGGAACTTGCTACTCCGCTTCCGCCAACCGCTCAGCAAGCGCAACCCTTGGGTTCAGCCACTCATGCCAGGAGTCAGCCTCCTCCACCCATGCGCCTTCCTTCTGCTTCGTCTTTTGTTCAGCCTTTGCAGTCTGAGCCTCAGGTTTTCCCTCAACAGTTACTTGAAGAGGAAACCACTAATATTGTTGTTCCTACTCGTTCTGACTCTGCTGTTCAGCATACTTGTCCGATCTCTTCGCTACACTCTGGTGATGAGGCGTCTGATGATGAGGCGGCACACCTGGATCCCTCGTCAGACGTGGATGAATCCAAGCCTTCTCCACAGTCTATTGACTTTCGTAAGGTCTTGGCTCTGCTTAGGGAGGTTTACCCAGACCACTTTGTCTATGCTATTCCCCGCTCTCCACCATCTGAGTTTTCGCTGGGCATACAGCAAGCTAAGTCCACCTATACTAAGCTAGTCCTAGCAAGGTCCTCTAAGAGAGCGTTAAGGATCTTAGGGGAGTGGCTGCAGACTAAACAACACCTTGGCAAAACTTCTTTCATGTTTCCTCCGACTAAGCTCACTTCGAAAGCGAGCGTTTGGTATGCCACAGGAGAGGCACCAGGCTTGGGAGTACCTGCCTCTGCCCAGGCTGACTTCTCAAGTCTGGTAGACTCGCCTCGGAGAACTGCAATGAGGCGCTCTAAGGTTTGCTGGACCTTCTCAGACCTTGATCACTTCCTGAAGGGAGTATTTAGAGCATTTGAGATGTTCAACTTTCTAGACTGGTGCCTGGGGGCCCTCAGCAAGAAGACCTCCCCTGCGGACAAGGATTCTGCCATGCTATTAATGTCCTGCATGGATAAGGCCATTAGGGATGGATCGGGTGAGCTTGCGTCGATGTTTGTATCAGGGGTTCTGAAGAAAAGGGAGCAGCTGTGTACCTTCCTTTCCTCCAGCATTACACCTTGTCAAAGGTCACAACTCCTTTTTGCTCCGCTCTCGAAGTTCCTCTTCCCCGAAGAGCTGGTTAAGGACTTGTCTGCTGCCCTGATACAAAAGGACACACACGATCTTGTAGCCTCATCGGCTCGTAAGTCTAAGGTTGCTACCTCAGTCCCCAGGACTTATCACACCCCAGTGGCTGATACCCCTGCTACGAGGTTCATACCGCCCTTTCGTGGTAGAGCCCCCAGCCGAGGTAGCTCCCGTCCAGACTCTTCCAGGAGCAAGTCTAGGAAAGGCTCCAAGGCCTCTAAAGGGAAAAACTGACTCTCCGCATCTCCAGACAGCAGTAGGAGCCAGACTCAAGAGCTTCTGGCAAGCCTGGGAAAAGAGAGGTGCAGACGCCCAGTCTGTCAGTTGGCTGAGGGAGGGTTACAGGATTCCATTCTGCCTCAAACCACCTCTGACCACATCTCCCATCAACCTCTCTCCCAACTACAAAGAAGAGGACAAGAGGCTAGCGTTGCACCAGGAGGTGTCGCTACTTGTGCAGAAGAAGGCAGTGGTTATAGTCCGGGACCATCAATCCCCGGGCTTCTACAACCGTCTCTTTCTAGTGGCCAAGAAGACAGGAGGTTGGAGACCGGTGCTGGACGTCAGCGCGCTCAACGCGTATGTCACCAAGCAGACGTTCACGATGGAGACGACGAAGTCGGTCCTAGCAGCGGTCAGGCAGGAGGACTGGATGGTCTCGTTGGACTTGAAAGATGCCTACTTTCACGTTCCTATTCATCCAGACTCCCAACCTTTCCTGAGATTCGTTTTTGGAAAGGTTGTCTACTTATTCCAAGCCCTGTGTTTTGGCCTAAGCACAGCTCCTATGGTGTTCACTCATCTGATGAGGAATATAGCAAAATTCCTCCACTTATCGGACATCAGAGCCTCCCTCTACTTAGACGACTGGCTGTTGAGAGCCTCCACGAGTCGTCGCTGTCTGGAGAGTCTCAACTGGACTTTGGACTTAATCAGAGAACTGGGTCTGTTAGTCAACATAGAAAAGTCTCAGCTCATTCCCTCCCAATCCATTGTGTACCTGGGAATGGAGATTCGGAGTCAGGATTTTCGGGCTTTTCCATCGGCCCCCAGGATAAGCCAAGCCCTAGAGTGCATCATGAGCATGCTGAAGAGGAGCAGTTGCTCGGTGAGACAGTGGATGAGTCTCACAGGGACCCTTTCATCACTGGCCCTGTTCGTCGAACTAGGGAGACTCCACCTCCGCCCTCTTCAATTCCATCTTGCAGCTCATTGGGACAAGGGTTCGACTCTCGAAGCAGTCTCTATTCCAATCACCCAAGAGATGAAGACCACTCTCTTGTGGTGGAAGAACAATCTCCTTCTCAGGGAGGGCCTATCGTTGGCTATTCAGACCCCCAATCTTCATCTCTTCTCAGATGCATCGGACTCGGGCTGGGGTGCGACCTTGAATGGACGGGAATGCTCGGGAACGTGGAACGAGGAACAGGGAATGCTCCACATCAACTGCAAGGAGCTACTAGCAGTTCATTTAGCCCTGCTGAACTTCAAGTCCCTCCTGCTAGGCAAAGTGGTGGAGGTGAACTCAGACAACACCACAGCCTTGGCTTACATCTCCAAGCAAGGAGGGACCCATTCGAGGAGCCTATACGAGATCGCAAGGGACCTCCTCATTTGGTCAAGAGGTCTAAACCTCACTCTGGTCACGAGGTTCATTCAGGGCAATATGAACGTCTCAGCAGATCGCCTAAGCAGAAGGAATCAGGTCATTCCCACGGAATGGACCCTCCACAAGAGTGTGTGCAACAGACTTTGGACCTTGTGGGGTCAACCTACCATAGATCTGTTTGCCACCTCCATAACCAAGAGACTTCCGCTGTACTGTTCCCCAGTTCCAGACCCTGCAGCAGTTCATGTGGATGCTTTTCTACTGAACTGGTCCCATCTCGACCTTTACGCATTCCCACCGTTCAAGATAATAAACAAAGTTCTGCAGAAATTCATCTTGCACGAAGGGACACGGCTGACGCTGGTTGCTCCCCTTTGGCCTGCAAGAGAATGGTTCACAGAGGTACTTCAATGGCTAGTCGACATCCCCAGGACTCTACCTCTAAGAGTGGACCTTCTACGTCAACCTCACGTAGACAGGTTGCACCCAAACCTCCACGCTCTTCGGCTGACTGCCTTCAGACTGTCGAAAGATTCGCTAGAGCTAGAGGCTTTTCGAAGGAGGCAGCCAGTGCGATTGCCAGAGCAAGAAGGGTTTCCACTCGTAGAGTCTACCAATCTAAGTGGGAAGTCTTCCGGAGCTGGTGTAGAGCCAATTCAGTATCCTCTACCAATACCTCTGTGACCCAAATAGCTGACTTCCTTCTACATCTTAGGAATGAGAGATCCCTTTCAGCCCCTACGATTAAAGGGTATAGGAGTATGTTGGCTTCAGTTCTCCGCCACAGAGGTTTGGACCTTTCTTCCAACAAGGACCTTCAAGACATCCTTAAGTCTTTTGAGACGTCTAAAGAGCGTCGTCTATCCACTCCAGGCTGGAACCTAGACGTAGTCTTAAGGTTCCTTATGTCACCTAGGTTCGAACCTTTCCAGTCAGCTTCCTTCAAGGACCTTACCCTCAAGACTCTTTTTCTCGTCTGCCTTGCAACAGCTAAGAGAGTCAGTGAGGTTCATGCCTTCAGCAAGAACATTGGTTTCACGACCGAATCTGCAACATGTTCTTTTCAGCTCGGATTCCTAGCAAAGAACGAACTTCCTTCACGTCCTTGGCCTAGATCGTTTGAAATACCTAGCCTCTCCAACATGGTAGGTAACGAACTAGAGAGAGTTCTTTGCCCTGTCAGAGCTCTCAAGTATTATCTTAAGAGGTCTAAACCTATTCGAGGACGGTCAGAAGCCTTATGGTGTGCCATCAAGAAACCGTCGAGGCCCATGTCCAAGAACGGGGTTTCGTATTATATAAGGCTTCTGATTATTGAAGCCCATTCTCACTTAAAGGAGGAAGACCTTGCATTGCTGAAGGTAAGGACCCACGAAGTAAGAGCCGTAGCTACTTCGATGGCCTTTAATAAAAACCGTTCTCTGCAGAGCATAATGGATGCAACCTATTGGAGGAGCAAGTCAGTTTTTGCATCATTTTATCTTAAAGATGTCCAGTCTCTTTACGAGAACTGCTACACCCTGGGACCATTCGTAGCAGCGAGTGCAGTAGTAGGTGAGGGCTCAGCCACTACATTCCCTTAATCCCATAACCTTTTTAACCTTTCTCTTGAATACTTTTATTGTTGTTTTTATGGTTGTTACGGTAGGCTAAGAAGCCTTCCGCATCCTTTTGATTTGGCGGGTGGTCTATTCATTCTTGAGAAGCGCCTGGGTTAGAGGTTTTGTAGAGGTCCTTTAGTAGGGGTTGCAACCCTATATACTTTAGCACCTTTGGGTTGATTCAGCCTCCAAGAGGAACGCTGCGCTCAGTAAGGAAGACGAACTTAAAAAAGAGGCAGAGTAACGGTTCAATTCGACTTCCTTACCAGGTACTTTTTATTTCATTGTTATTTGAGATAACTGTTATATGAAATATGGGATACTTAGCTATCCTTTAATCTTGTACACTGGTTTTCACCCACCCCCCTGGGTGTGAATCAGCTACATGATTATCGGGTAAGTTTAATATTGAAAAATGTTATTTTTATTAGTAAAATAAATTTTTGAATATACTTACCCGATAATCATGATTTAATCGACCCTCCCTTCCTCCCCATAGAGAACCAGTGGACCGAGGAAAAATTGAGGAGGTGTCAACAAGAAGTACTATAGTACCTGGCCACAGGTGGCGCTGGTAAGTACACCCCCTTCTAGTATTGTGATAGCTGGCGTATCCCTCCATAGAATTCTGTCGGGCAACGGAGTTGACAGCTACATGATTATCGGGTAAGTATATTCAAAAATTTATTTTACTAATAAAAATAACATTTTTACTAACTTAAGAAATAGATATCTGTTTGAGGCTCGAGGTGAGGGTGGCAGGTTTATCCTTGCCAAGATTCTTGGACATGATGTGTCTTACTATGCGAGCGGAATTTTTAGATTTATTTCAGAAGCAGGTCTTCTGAAAACTATTTAACTATTTTAATGACTTCTTAATTTTTATGGTTTTAATCGAATTCTCTATTAATTTTCATATACAGTAAATGGTATCGGCGTCAATGACCTTAGATGTCAGGATGCCAGAAAACTTTCAATCAATCAATCAATCAATCCTGGTGGCCAAGAAGACAGGAGGTTGGAGACCGGTGCTGGACGTCAGTGCGCTCAATGCTTATGTCACCAAGCAGACGTTCACAATGGAGACGACGAAGTCGGTCCTAGCAGCGGTCAGGCAGGAGGACTGGATGGTCTCGTTGGATCTGAAAGACGCCTACTTTCACGTTCCCATCCATCCAGACTCCCAACCTTTTCTGAGATTCGTCTTTGGAGAGGTTGTGTACCAATTCCAAGCCCTGTGCTTTGGCCTAAGCACGGCACCTCTTGTGTTTACGCGACTGATGAGGAATATTGCGAAATTCCTTCACTTGGCAGACATCAGAGCCTCCCTTTATTTAGACGACTGGCTTTTAAGAGCCCCCACAAGTCGTCGCTGTCTGGAGAGTCTCAGATGGACTTTGGATTTGACCAAGGAACTGGTCTCTTGGTCAATTTAGAGAAGTCCCAGCTCGTTCCTTCCCAAACCATCGTTTACCTGGGAATGGAGATTCAGAGTCGAGCTTTTCGGGCTTTTCCGTCGGCCCCAAGAATCAACCAAGCCCTAGAGTGCATCCTGAGCATGCTGAAGAAGAACCGATGCTCGGTGAGGCAGTGGATGAGTCTAACAGGGACTCTTTCATCGTTAGCCCTGTTCATCGAGTTAGGGAGACTCCACCTCCGCCCCCTTCAGTACCATCTAGCAGCTCACTGGAACAAGGATATGCCGCTCGAGGCGGTCTCTATTCCTGTTTCCAAAGAGATGAGGGCTACTCTAACGTGGTGGAAGAACAACATTCTTCTCAAGGAGGGTCTCTCTTTAGCTGTTCAGACCCCCGACCTTCATCTCTACTCGGACGCATCAGACTCGGGCTGGGGCGCGACATTGGACGGACAGGAATGCTCGGGGACATGGAACCAGGAACAGGAAACGCTTCACATCAATTGCAAGGAGTTGTTGGCAGTTCATCTGGCCTTAAGGAACTTCAAGTCCCTCCTGCTAAACAAGGTGGTGGAGGTGAACCCCGACAACACCACAGCCTTGGCGTACATCTCCAAGCAGGGAGGGACTCATTCGAGGAAGCTGTTCGAGATCGCAAGGGACCTCCTCATTTGGTCAAAAAGTCGAAAGCTCACGCTGGTAACGAGGTTCATTCAGGGCGATATGAATGTCTCGGCAGATCGCCTCAGCAGGAGGGGTCAAGTCATCCCCACAGAATGGACCCTTCACAAGAACGTGTGCAGCAGACTTTGGGCCCTGTGGGGTCAGCCAACTATAGATCTGTTCGCTACCTCGATGACCAAGAGGCTCCCATTGTACTGTTCCCCGATTCCAGACCCGGCAGCAGTTCACGTGGATGCTTTTCTGCTGGATTGGTCCCACCTCGACCTGTATGCATTCCCGCCGTTCAAGATCATCAACAGGGTTCTTCAGAAGTTCGTCTCTCACGAAGGGACACGGCTGACGCTGGTTGCTCCCCTTTGGCCTGCAAGAGAATGGTTCACAGAGGTACTGCAATGGCTGGTCGACGTTCCCAGGACTCTCCCTCTAAGAGTGGACCTTCTACGTCAACCTCACGTAAAGAAGGTACACCCAAGCCTCCACGCTCTTCGTCTGACTGCCTTCAGACTATCGAAAGACTCTCTAGAGCTAGAGGCTTTTCGAAGGAGGCAGCCAGAGCGATTGCCAGAGCAAGGAGGATATCCACTCGCAGAGTCTATCAATCTAAGTGGGAAGTCTTCCGTAGCTGGTGCAGAACCAATGCAGTTTCCTCTACCAGTACCACTGTAACCCAAGTTGCTGACTTCCTGTTACATCTTAGGAATGTTAGATCTCTATCAGCTCCTACGATCAAGGGGTACAGAAGTATGTTGGCAGCGGTTTTCCGCCACAGAGGCTTGGATCTTTCCTCCAACAAAGATCTGCAGGACATCCTTAGGTCTTTTGAAACCTCTAAAGAACGTCGGTTGTCCACTCCAGGCTGGAATCTAGACGTAGTCCTAAGGTTCCTTATGTCATCTAGATTTGAACCTCTCCAGTCAGCCTCTTTTAAAGACCTCACTCTCAAAACTCTTTTCCTCGTCTGCCTTGCAACAGCCAAAAGAGTAAGTGAGGTTCACGCCTTCAGCAGGAACATAGGTTTCACATCTGAAACGGCTACATGTTCCTTACAGCTCGGTTTTTTGGCAAAAAATGAGCTTCCTTCACGTCCTTGGCCTAAATCGTTCGAAATTCCTAGCCTTTCCAACTTGGTGGGTAACGAACGGGAGAGAGTACTTTGCCCTGTCAGAGCCCTTAAGTACTATCTTAAAAGGTCAAAACCCTTGCGAGGACAATCAGAGGCCTTATGGTGTGCTATTAAGAAACCTTCGCTGCCTATGTCTAAGAACGCAGTTTCTTATTACATAAGGCTTCTGATTAGAGAAGCTCATTCTCACATGAAGGATGAAGACCTTGCTTTGCTGAAGGTAAGGACACATGAAGTGAGAGCTGTGGCTACTTCAGTGGCCTTCAAACAGAACCGTTCTCTGCAGAGTATTATGGATGCAACCTATTGGAGGAGCAAGTCAGTGTTTGCATCATTCTATCTCAAAGATGTCCAGTCTCTTTACGAGAACTGCTACACCCTGGGACCATTCGTAGCAGCGAGTGCAGTAGTAGGTGAGGGCTCAGCCACTACATTCCCATAATCCCATAACCTTTTTAACCTTTCTCTTGAATGCTTTATTGTTGTTTTGGGTTGTACGGTAGGCTAAGAAGCCTTCCGCATCCTTGTTGATTTGGCGGGTGGTCAATTCTTTTCTTGAGAAGCGCCTAGGTTAGAGGTTGTGATGAGGTCCTTTAGTATGGGTTGCAGCCCTTTATACTTCAGCACCTAAGAGTTGTTCAGCCTCCTAAGAGGACCGCTGCGCTCAGTAAGGAAGACGTACTTATTAAAGGCAGAGTAATGGTTCAAGTCGACTTCCTTACCAGGTACTTATAATTTCATTTGTTATTTTGAATAACTGATAAAA
>NC_090745.1:86844247-86896747 GCF_036898095.1 Palaemon carinicauda
ACACATATAAAAGTAGAAGAATGCTACTAAAAGAACAACAGGTTTTTACGAAGACTGAAGGTAAGGTTAATAAGATATTGATTAATGATAATTGGATTGTTTGATAAGGACAACAAATAACTGCCAATAAAAGATAATAGGAAAAAAAGAAATTAAATGCAACGCAAGGAAACTACGTTGCTTACGTAAACTACATTTTTTGACATTTAACAAATAAGGGAAAGTTGTTTAATCAGTAACTGAAGATAGATGAGAAAAGGTATAAATTGATTTAAGAATTATCAACCTAAAAATATGAAGTTCAAGTGGCGATAACCCTCCGAAGGTAATAGGGGCAATTTATCAATGGTATTTATGATTGATTGATTCATCGATTTGGAGTTTTCCGACATCCTGACATAGATGATCACTGACGCCGATATCATTATTATTAGTAGTAGTAGTAGTAGTAGTAGTAGTAGTAGTAGCAGCAGCAAAGCTACAACCCTAGTTGGAAAAGCAAGATGCTATAAGCTCAAGGGCTCAAAAAAGAAAAAAAGGCCCAGTGAGGAAAGGAAATAAGGAAATAAATAAACTACAAGGGAAGTAATGAATAATTGAAATAGAATATTTCAAAAACAATAACATCAAAACAGATATATCTATTAAACTATACACTTATGTCAGCCTTCTATAAATATAGAATAAAAGAAAATTCATATTAGAACCATGAAAGCAAACATGACTTTATAGAATTTAAATAATTTTCAGAAGACCTCCTCCTGAAATAAATCTAAAATTATTGCTAGAATAAAAGTAGCAATCAAGCTTTAGAATTCTAATTCTCACTATTCTTAAAGGTGTTAAAGTAGTGTATGTCCTATTTCCAGCCTTTGTTTCTTTTCAAGACTATACTTATTTTCTAACAGGATATCTTTATTGCAAACAAATATACGTATTTTTAAAAAAAATATTTTTATTTTCAAGTGATATTAGGTATTTTCTTGTATATCACTTCAAAATGTTTAATTTAAGCGATTTTCGGCTATTTATTTTGACAAAATATTTATTTTTTTTTGCCCCTATGCCTTGGTATTTAAACCATATGACCTGAAATTTGGTATGGAAATGTCTACTGTATAATGTATACCCATAGGACGTTATTCACATTTTTTGTAGACACTACTTCAGAATGTATAACGGGTCCTTCGTTTAATTATTTATATCCTAGAATCATCTTCACCACTGACAAAACCTTAAATTTCATTTCGGTAATGGATATTGATGAAGTGATAACAATATATGATATGTTGTTATTTCATGTACTTGTATTGTATGTTATTTTGAATGCGAGTTTCCTGATAAAAATCTATCAATGTTACGCTGTCATTGGTGCATACTTCATAGAGTCAGCCTTTAAAGAAGAGGTGGGTACTTGCTACCTCAAACTACGTATCAAAACCCCACAAGAAATTCAGTGTCTTGGAGAGATAAAAAAAAAAAAGATATCTCCGTGAGGGACAGATTGGGCAAAGAAAGATTTAGAGCTCTTGAATAGAAGTAGAATTTTCTAGTAAACTAGGCGGATATGCCTCAGTAAAGGTGAGCATCTGTAGTGACCAACAAATATTGGTACTAATAACTGAATGAGCAAGGAAAAATAATAACTATCCTTCAAACCAAATAACTAGCTCTACTGATACATATCTAATCATCCATATCTAATCATTCCTTAGTGCTGACTAACCCTTTCACATGCTTCCTTTAGTATTGTTGTAAGCAGACAAACTATGCATGTTTCTGTAGTATCAAAACTAAGTTTTCATTGGCCACCATTTTTAAAGATGTATGCCATTGTAAGTGGGTTTCCAAGCTTATTAGAAAAAATAGAAATGTGCCATTGATACTTCAGCGTAAATGTAAAATCTGGAACTTAGTCAATATCCTCTAAATGGAATGGTCACTTCAGTAAAAGGTGGAGTAAAAAGACCATGATATAAATTGAAGGAAGTATTTGAGTAGCAATTTCAGAATTTTCTCAAACTATTTCAGAATCGAGAAATGTGAGTAAAAAGAGTGGAATTGACGCTATAATTGTAAGATTCCTTGTAAAATATTATCGGAGTATGAAAATGCCTCCCCCATAAACGCATCAGGCAAACAATAAGGATATAACACTTATAAGTATATGTATACAATGAAATACCTGTAGTAGTAAAAAACGAAAACTGAAAGTATAACACGTTGGCAACTTCCATGGTGTAAAATAAACACGAACCTGAAAGAAAATACCGGTACGTATCATGTGATGATGCGGTGGTGCGGGTATGAAATTGTTCAAAGGTCGCGCACGCGCCCTCCCTCGTTGCTTAGAATTTCGCTCATTACCGCAAATGTCTCCCTAAACATTATCCTGCCTGTGATGCCACTACTTGTATCACAAAATTCAATCTTCATTCTACTATACGGTAAACTAAAGCATAATAGCATGCATAACTCAGAATCATAATTATGATCAAGATCAGCTTTCATTGATATTATATGGTAGGAGACTCAGTCTTTTTATTTCTGGAGTGAGGTTGGTCACAAAATGCGCTGAACTGTGAGCAGTGAGTAACAAATATTTTACGGGGTGAAAAACTTCTGTATCACCGCTTTGTTTCATGTGCTGTACACTTAAGAAGTATATCAGTAGTGGTGAGTTGCATAGAACTAATATTATAGTATTAGGAGATATCCTTAATTTATTTCAGAAATGGAATTCAATGAACATATGTAACGCATGCAATGTAAATATGCAACGCATGCAGAGAGATTTATAGCCCAATGCAGTCTGTAAATGCGCTTGTTTCATTGAACTAATCTCACATTCCAGTTTACACAGATGTTTTCTGTGAATAATTTACACACGATGAAAAGTGTACCGGCCATCTACCAGCATCACGGGAGTGGTGACCCGTAAAATCTAACTCACCACCCTCCGAAAAATCCACCTCGAAAATTCTCCCTACAAAAGTTCCACTCAACTAAATTTCCACCCCCACCAAATTTTCTCTAAATTTTCACTACACCAAAATTACACCCTCCGCCTAACCAATACATTTCAATGTTATGAATTTTTGCTCTGTTTATTTTGTTGTGAGTTGTTACCTATCTCTGCAATTAAAGATAATGATTTTAAAATGTTATCAAAGCACACTAATAAAAATTTATAATTCTTCCATTTTATAATTTCACACTTTTTTTCGATAGCAGCGTATTTTTTTCTTTTCTTTGCCGAGTATCTGCGCCTAATATAAGTAACTTTTGCTTGTGCCATAGTTTCATTCTTGGGCAGGTCCCACACAATTTCCATAGATTAGTGTGAACCGGAGTGATAGAAGACTGAATAGCATCCGGAGTTCTTCACTTTGTCTCTCATGACATTTATACCTCTTTGGCTCTCAATTCCTCAATAGTCATTGTGAAAACGGAGACGGCAACCATTGTAGAATTTTTCACAACGTCGATGGGTTCTTGTTTTAACACATTGTCTTCATGCTTCTCGTTTATGTAATTTTCTTTGTCACTAAGTTTTCCTTTCAAGGGACATGGTTGCAAAATTAAATAGATGAACTTTCTAGGACAACGATAAGAAAGCAACTTGAATTTAGATGGAATGCAATTTTTAGCATATAGTTTCACTTAAAATATAGTTTATTTTGAGAAAAATAATCGCTTAGCTCGTGTGATTAAAGCTTTGTTTGCTTATTAGAGGGGTGGGGGTGAAAAGTGGTAGGGGATGAAAATAGTGGGGAGAAAGTTTCTTGGAGTCATAATTTTGTCACGGAAATGGGTCAGGATCTTGAAAGGTGAAGGAATCACAAACTGGTCCAATGTATATATCCACTGATGGATAGTTTGATTCTTAAGTTACAATATTCTGCTAAACGTTATTCATTACTTGCCCAAACAATATTAGAAAAATGATGGGTATTACATTGTATGTGATATTAGAGATTATATGTCAAATGTTGCATAAACAAGCATAAGCAAAATATATATAAAGTCATAGTGAAGATTTTCTCAAATGTTTCCCATGGGTGTAAGTGCCACGTTAATCTGTAAATTAGTAGCTGATCATTAAAGAGACGTTGCATGTTTGTAACCTTCCATTATAAATCGTAAAGATATTTAAAACAAAAAAATCAATAGAGTAGTAGTTGCTTCGAGCTAAGATGATGATGATTGGACGCTGCAGTTTCTGTCATGAATAATGGTATTAAAGCAAGAATAATGTCACATTATCGAGTCGACAATCACTTTGTTATCTACAAATCAAACATAATTGACTCGTTCGGTCATTATCTCTTGTACTCAAATATTGGGAAAGGTCAAGGAGGTAACAGATACAAAAAGACAGAAAAAAAGCCATATCACGACTGAACTAAACATTCATTAACTGCATTCCATCCTAATTCCCGATTTTAACCGGTACTAATCCCGAAACATTACTAAAGTAATGTGTAATGATGGATAGAGAGGGGGTGGCCGCTAAATTTCTATCTAATCAAACTTAGCGGGCTGTTTGATGATCCATTTTTTCACACACTGCTTACTTGAATCTTCAAAAAGTAATATCGGGTTTCTTCTTCGAAGCTTTTTAACCAGTGGGATATAGAATTGAGTCCTGTTAAATCTCAAAAGACAATCTACCATTCCATTTGAATTAGGCATAATACCGAACTGAAGGATCCTAGTCATAAGCAGTTTTCGGAGAACCCAACAACTTGGCCAATTCAGTAAGGGAAGACGAGAAGAGGGATAGAAAAGAATAACCAATTCTTTCCATATTCAACTCTCTCATACACCTGACAAGACTGAGATTACCAAATAATTCCTCTTAACTTAAATGATTTTCATTAATATAAAACGAAGTCAGATCCAATCTGATTTTGGAGAAACTTCCTCTTCGCTTAAACTCTGATTTTGGAAGAACATACACGATTGCAATACTGGATTTTGTATCAAGTAAGGAATAATAAGTGTGTGTGTGTGTGTGTGTGTGTGCGTGTGTGTGTGTGAAGGATATTAGTTGGTAAAGAGTTGACATATGTGGAACTTATTTTCATATACCCCTTAACATACGTCTTTAGTGATACGGATAGCATAAAACATCCACATATCTTTCATTTCATATTCAAAAGTTCGTAAAATTATACGGGAACGGAACATTATAAATAATATGTTTAGCTGAATAGTTAGTTGTATTGCTGAGGAATAAAGATTAAACTCTTCAGTTTCTTAAAGGGATAAAGTAAATGTATATTGTTTATTGTTTTTTCTCTCATCAATAAAGTAAACTGTGCACTACAATCGAATAAAATGAGATATGTTATTGGTATCATTAATACCGTAAATTTTAATATTGTTACTGATGCTCTAGTTGTTGTTATTATCAATATAAACAACGCAATAGTGATGTAGTCTTGAAATCTTGTTGTACATTTCGCTACTTAAAAAAAAAAAAAAAAAAAAAAAGAAAGACAAAAAAAAAAAAAAGAGATGGGTACATTTCCATAGGCTTAAATTGAAAGGAATGTGGTCAGGGGGGGAGGAGGGCCTCGTTGGTCGACTTCAAGATACCCTTGATAAGGACAAAGCCCATCTTACTTATTGTGAATACTCTGCCATCACATCAGTATTGCGAAATCGGGCAATGGGTTTTATTTATAATACAGAAAAGTCCGGTAAAAAACATTATATTTTTTGACCCATTGGGGATGCAGCCAGAAGATCATTCGGTATACTTTACAGATTTTCTACGAAGGTATTCTTCCATGAAGTGTTTCATAAATAATATGCGAGTGCAAAATTACAATTCAGTTTTGTGCCTATATTTTACGCATAGCGTAAGTCTAAATGGTGTTTGCGCCCCCCTTAGGAAAATCAGGGAGCATTTATCCACCACCGACTTAAAGGAAAATGACGTAACAGTGTTATTATATTACCTTCTCCATTTAAATTCAAGACTGTGTATGTGCACCTGAAAATATACAAAACCTGAATTTTCAATGAAGATTTGCCAAGTGCTAAAGAAACTTAATTAAAAAAGTTTTCCTACCGCTTTTAAGCGAGCAAATGTTTGGGTTTCAAATGAATGCTTTTAGGGTCAGATTTTTTTCCCCACTAAATGCTATGTCTTTATTCACGAAATGTTATTTTGCATGTATGCTTCGTATAATAAAAAAACTAAGCTGTAATACGTTTTTTTATTACTCATATATGTCAATGTAAGTGATTATTACCAATATATTTTAATGTAAGCGAAAGGCCTTAAAACAAAGATTAGAGAGAGAGAGAGAGAGAGAGAGAGAGAGAGAGAGAGAGAGAGAGAGAGAGAGAGAGAGAGATAGAGATCTAAGGAATTTCTAATATACTCTAAAGGACAGGTTTAATCATACTCCAAAGTAGAGACTCTAAACAACCATGTTTTTTTATTACGATTAAGCAAATGGAATGAAAGTGGATTGTGGCAGATAACACCAGATGTCTCTCACGGTTGAAAAAGAATAAGCAATGAAATTTTGAAAGGTTTCATCCTATTCGTAAAATGAAGGAAATGCAATGCTGTAAAGCTTAACAGCTGTGCAGCTAACTGCTACATGATACCATACACTTCCAAAGTTTCCAAAAAGGATCTATGGCGTGTTTTAAGGGTAATATGATTAACTATCATTTTACATTCATTATACGGTGCTAAATGTCACCTAGGCACCATTTTGTCATTTCTTGTGTATTCACACACATCAAGAGTGTAGATTTGTAATAACTATCACTTCAGGTTGACATCCCGGTTTCACGTGTGTCAGGTGAAACATCTACTTAGAAGTTTGATAAGACGAGGAAAACTCCCCTTAAAGTAAGTAGAGTAAGTTAAGCTGATGTCAACAAACTCGGTTGTACGACCACTTTAACTGGTTTACAGTCTTCTCGTCACTATGCAGTTCGACATTGCTAAAATGTACAAGATTTGTTGCCAATTTAATTCCTAAATTCCAGATTTGTTATTAAAACAATACTTAATTTATTGTGACCTATCACCTATTATTGATGGAAAAATAAAAGTTTATGACCAAATATCTTTGCTATTTATAGACTCCCGTTAACGATTATAAAGATGTAAATTCTTGCTAGTTTTGGGTTGCTTATTGACAGCATTTTGTTAGTAACTCGTTAATTTAATGCTGGAACAGCAACAGTAATCCTTTTTTTTTTTTTGCAAGGAACTATCCGTGCTTTTAGTTTCTTGAAAAATATTTTCAAGATGCCAAGCATCGTTTGCATTAGTTCATGCTTTTAAAGATTACAGAAAACGATTCACGGTGCAAGGAAAATATAATAATTCAAGGGGGACAAAACTATTCTTTACGGGCTACGTGAAAATTTTCAATACAATATTTGGCGTTTCTACGTTCCAGAAAATATCTAAAACAGTACCTAAATGTTTTAAGATGTACAGAGTTTAGGGACACAACCTAATCTCTTATCCACTGAGGACTTTTCGTTGTGATTTCAGTAATCAATAAAAATGTTTGTAAGCCTAAACAACCTGCACATAAAAGCAAACTACAACATACCACTTTTAAGAAATTCCAAAAAGAATGAAAAATAGAATTGATTAAGAATGAACTATTTTTGATATTCCATAATAGGTATGGCTCATCCAATTACCATTTGAAATTATAACTATCCTTGCTAAGATAAAGTAAACGTCACTCAATTCCACGATTTTCCATGATTATCTACCAAGCTTTAAGCATCGTTATATTAATACTGATATATATATATATATATATATATATATATATATATATATATATATATATATATTGTATATATATAGGTATGTACATATGTGTGCGTGTATATGTATATATATGTGAGCGCATATTTGTGTATATATATATATATATATATATATATATATGTGTGTGTATATATGTGTGTATACAGTATGTGTATATACATGCGTATATATACACACACACACACATTATATATATATATATATATATATATATATATACAGTATACAGTGTATATATATACGTATATATACACACACACACATATATATATATATATATATATATATATATATATATATATATACATATATATCATATATATCATATATATATACATATATACACACACACATATGGACAACAGGTAAAAAATTGACGGGCTGCCAACGCAAGAGCCCGTGTCCAGCAAAAGGCTGGGCAATCTACCAAGCAAGCAAGCAAGCAAGGTAAAAAATAAACAAGAGTAACCGAAGATTCCGACTACCTAGTTTACTGACCAACTTGATCTTATGGTTGTTGGAGAACAGACCAACAGAAATTCCGGATGGAACTAGTTTCCTGAAAGTGACCAGTAAGTCTACTGAGATACGTCATACTGAGGTGTTTCGTCAGAAACAGTCGAATCAGTCAATCCGTATTAATTTTGGTCAGTAAGTCGTTGGAACTTGGAGCCAGTAGACCAGTCCGAATGTGGAGGGTCCGATAAAAACATTTGTGGAGCGGCCTAAATTCGGGCTTCTTAGGACCTACCTAAAATAAATCCATATGAATTAATGTTTGATGACTTTGGTGTATTATGTATGTATTACTTTAGCCTTTCAAGCCTGAATCTACAGAGGTTAAGGACGGAATAGAAGTTTTGTTCCTAAATCTACGGCAGCCATTTACGCAAAATCTTCCAACTTAAGGATTTTGTGTATCGTCAAACAATCAACACTGTAAATATGTTTTTAGAAATAAGTTTTCAACAAGACTGTTAATGTAAGATGGAACTCAAAAAATTTGAAAACTGACGCAAAAAAATATCCAAGTCACAAACAGTACAAGAAATTATTTTTGAACCATAATAGGGATATTCGATTACACGTGTGTATCAAAACTATTTTAATATTACACAAATCCGACTTCCGATATTGACCATACCAGTATATACTGTACAACAGTAACGATGGGTGTTGGAATACTTGAAAAATGACAACTTGCCCCTAAATAATTACGATTTTGTTTTTTCATAAAGGTTATGTACAACATTACAAGGACCCTACAATAACATTCTATGCACTTTCATAAATAGAAGCGAATATCCCAACAAATTAATTTGATGCTAATTAATCCAATATTATGCCATGGGCAATGGGATTAATTAAAAAAAACGCCACGGTTAGACTGAAAATTAAGACAATAACAACAAGAAACCTTTCAGCAGATGGAATTATAGTAAAAGGCAAAGAGTGATCGAGTGCGGTTAAACAAACAACTATTTTAAGATAATACTTTAATCATTTGAATACAATTTCTTTCGTTATCAATGAATCGACGGAAGTTTAGCCTTAGATTAGTTTTCTAGCCAGGACAAATACATTTCGTGAAGTGATATCTGGAGAAGTATTGCGGTAGAATTGAATTGAATATAGGATTTAGGCATTAAGCCAAGCACTGGGGCATCAAAGGCCATTCAGCGCTATATAACGAAAATCATTCCATCATATCTGTACACTCACACCATTCAGTATCATCTTAACCTTTAATACAAATTGTAACACTTTCATACAATAAAATCTAGATGTGAAATAAATAGGGATTAAAAGGGTAAAATAAATAAATAAATTAATAAAACCAATTATAGCTCGTAATATAACCCAATACTTTGTATAAATTTTCTCAAGTTCAGGGTATTACAGTTTTCCCCCAGTATATCTCTTAAAGGTTTGTCCTGGAGTAAATGTGTCCTCCTCTGAAGATTAAAAACAGGACAATCGACTAAAATATGTTTAACATCCATTGTCACTTGACAGGTATTACAAAGAGGGGCCTGTCTCCCTTCCCCACCCTTCATTAAATAATTGTGCGTTGCATGTGTATGGCCAATACGCAGCCTAGTTAAAATAATGGTATCCCTTCTACTTGTAGAATTACAAGATGACCATTTATCCACCAATGGATGGATTTGTTTCAATTTTGTATTGGTGGTCAGTTCAGACCATCG
Source organism: Palaemon carinicauda (assembly GCF_036898095.1). Taxonomy (NCBI): domain Eukaryota; kingdom Metazoa; phylum Arthropoda; class Malacostraca; order Decapoda; family Palaemonidae; genus Palaemon; species Palaemon carinicauda. The sequence continues at coordinate 86,854,283 of NC_090745.1, forward strand.
AGCTTGCCACTTATTTTTACAGTAAAGATGAATCTCACTTTTAAGATCTTTGTAAGGAGTACTCAGGGGGGATGGATTACTTAGCCCTGAAGTTTCCTTTGCTGCCTTATCTACTTGTTCATTCCCATCCACCCCAACATGGGCAGGGACCCAACAGAAGTGAACACTGATACTCTTCCTAGACTGCAGAAGTACTAACCAGTCCTGCACCTCTTGTACTAGATGATGGCCTGGCATAATTTGTTTTAATGAGAGTAAAACACTATTGGAATCCGTAAAAATTGTATAAAAACTATTTTGGTTGCCATTTTTAAAAATATGTTGGACTGCGAGAATTATTGCGTACAGCTCAGCAGTAAAAATTGAACAAGAGGATGGGAGTTTCCTTCTAATAACAATATCCCCCACCACAGCTGCACTTCCAACTCCTGCAGCCGATTTGGAGCCATCTGTAAAAACATGTTTCCCATGATGTTGAGCAGCATGATTTAAAAACTCACTTTTCATTACCCTACTAGGTAAGGTATTTTTCCCTCCTGCCGTAAAACATACTTTAACAGGTGGATTACACTAAGGAGGAGACTTGGGATATCCTACCTCTGCTATCTGTGCTGTTAACAAGCCTACTTCTCTAGCATCATTTTTCAGCTGTACTTCAAAAGGCTTAGGCACTCTAGATCTGTTAGGAGCCCGATCTAAAGGCGCCCTAACATATTTACAGTTAGGATTGTTTCTCACAGCAAGGGACCTAGCTAAAAACCTCAAACTCAACTCCTCTCTGCGAATGGAAAGGGGAGGTATGCCAGAATCAACATAGATACTGTCAATGGGAGATGTTCTGTAAGCACCTGTGCAGATGCGAAGCCCAGCATTGTGAACAATATCAAGTTTTCCAAGTAAAATCTTTGTAGCTGACCCATATATTTGGCATGCATAGTCTAACTTGCTCAGACACAAAGATGTATAAATTCTAAGCAAAGTTGTTCTATCAGCACCCCAATCAAAATGCGATATCACTTTCAGAATGTTCAGCGACTTCTTAACCCTGATAGATAGGTCATTTATATGGGGACCAAAAGTCATTTTCTTGTCGAAAATGACTCCAAGAAACTTGACACTATCCTCATATGGCAAAATACAATCATTTAAGAAAAGGGTGGGGATCTCTTCCCTTTTATGAGTACGAGTAAAGCGAATGGCTTTGGTCTTCTGAGGAGAAAACATGAATCCACGAGAATTTGCCCATGCGGAAGCAGCATTTATTGCAATTTGAAGATTTTGGCATGCTTGTAGTGCAGATGATCCACTACAATAAATTGCAAAGTCATCGACAAATAGTGATCCTTGTATGCCAGGAGGTATGTGACTAATGAGACTATTAATAGCAACAGCAAACAAGGTCACACTTAATACGCTGCCTTGGGGGACACCTTCTTCTTGCATGTAGGATGAAGATAGTTCTGACCCTACTCTCACTTTAATTGAGCGGTTTGATAAAAATTCTTCAATAAAAGAGAACATATGTCATCCTATACCCCACGAGGCCAATTGCTTTAAAATACCACCCCTCCAGGTGGTGTCATATGCCTTTTTGAGGTCAAAAAAGACACCCACCACCTGGTTTTGGTTAGAAAAAGCATTTGAAATTTCCCTTGATAACATCAGCAAAGGGTCTAGAGTACTTCGGTTCTTCCTAAAACCAAACTGTCTGTTAGATAAAAGATTTTTTGATTCTAGATACCACACAAGTCTGTTGTTGATCATTCTCTCAAATAGTTTGCATATGCAACTGGTCAAGGATATGGGCCTATAACTAGATGGCAGTTCTGGGTCTTTACCAGACTTGTGGCCTGGAATTACAATTGAAGTATGCCAGGAATCAGGAGATGTATGGGAAGCCCATAAACCATTAAAGGTTTCTAATAAAAATTCCTTGGTATCCACTGGAAGATGTGATATCATTTCATACCGGATGCCATCCTCACCTGGGGCAGTTAAAGAAGAGCTGGAGATAGCATTTTGCATCTCCTCCATACTACAAGGCAGGTTAAAAGCTTCAGTATTTGAAGAAGCAGGAGGAACAACAGATGTTGATGCTCTAATTTGTTGAAATGCTGGGGAATAGTTGTCAGCACTTGATACATGAGCAAAGTGCTTAGCAAGAACCTCTGCTACATCTTTGGGGTCAGATATATATCTATTATTTTCCCTTAATATTGGTAGAGGCTTAGGGACGAATTTACCTTGAAGTTTTCTAATCTTGTCCCATATTTCCTTTTAAGGAGTTTTGGTATTAATATTAGATATATATTTCTTCCAAGATGCTCTCTTTGCTTTTTTAAAAATTCTTTTTTGTTTGGCACAGGCTCTGAGATATGCTGTTCTATCTGCTAAATAGTTTGTCCTCAAGTATCTTCTGAAGCAAGTTCGGGTCACTTTTCTTGCGATGGCACATTCTTTACTCCACCAAGGAACTACAGAGCGATGAGGTAAACCGCATGTTTTAGGTATAAACTTGCTAGCATTATCATCAATAATATTTTCAAGATGTTGATAGGCATGCACTGGAGATGTAAATTCATCATATTCTTTATCAGTGTGTGAACAGTTTTCATAAGCTGCCCAGTCTGCCTCATCTATCTTCCATTTTGGTGGACACTGAGAAGGAAGATTATGGACACAATTTAACATTATTGGCCAATGGTCACTGCCATGTAGGTGTTCATTTACTGACCAAAGGTAGTCCAATCGAATGGATGAGGAACAGATTGACAAATCAATGGCTGATGTAGAGTTGTGGAATACATCATACCTAGTTGGAGAACCATCATTCATTAGTATTACATCATTGTTGTCGATTAATTCTTCAACAAGATTACCCCATCTATCACACATATTTCCACCCCATAAAGTATGCTTTGCATTAAAATCACCCATTAAAATAAAAGGGGCAGGAAGCTGATTGATCAAGTCTTGGAGGTCAGAAAGTCTAAGCCTTCTTGGATTACCAGCATGATCTAAGAGGAAAAGTTCTAAGGATGGTTCAATATATAGCGAGCATAAAGTAATTTTTTTCCCGATATGAGTTCTAACTGCACATGCCTGTAGTGGTGTATTGAGTGGGATTGTTTCAAATTTTACAGATTTGTGAATAATAAAACCTGTACCACCTTGAGCTCTTGCAGCTTGCAAAGGAGGGGATCTACAAAAATGATAATTGAGTCCAGGATTAAATGGTTTGTCACTGATCTTGGTTTCCTGTAGCCAAATTACCTTCGTGTCTGAGTCCCTGGTTAAAGTTTTTATTTGCTCAATGCTAGTACTTAGACCTCTACAATTCCACTGGATGATAGACATTATCTTTTGTTATTATTTTTCTTTGTCTCATTTGTCTTTTGGGACTTTTCAGATGAAGCCATGTAAGGCCTGGAGATGGAAGGCTTTACTAGGCCACCACTCTTCTTTTCTTTCTTTCTAGGATCTTTATAAGAGTCAACCTTAGGATCATGAGCAGTAGGGCACTTACCTGACTTAGATGAAGGTGAGGATGATGGGGACCTTTTCCTCTTTGGAAGATCTTGTTTTTCAATCTCCATCAAATCCGGTAGAGATTCTGCCTGAGACAATACATTCAAGGTGGTGGAAGCCACATTGGCTTCCTTGGAGGATTGTGCTAGAACTTCAACAGTTCGAGCACTTAACCCAGAAGGCTGGGCTACTACCTCTAGGGGAGATGCTCCTATCGGTGACAATACTTTTGGTGTGTTGGACACCATATTGACCTCTTTGGAGGTTTGTGCTCTGGCTTTTATAGGCTGAGCACTTGACCCAGATGGCTGGGCTACTACCACTAAGGAAGATGCACCTGACGGGCCAGGTGCTGCCACTGGTCCCCCGTGGTAGTAAGGGGTAGTGGATTATAATCTTTTGTTGGCATCTTAACCGCACGAGCAAAATTAAGTTGCCGATTGAGTAAATGCTTTGCATAACCTACACTTATATGTTCAGCATTTGCTTTCAAAATTGCAGCTTCTTCTTTCTTGTATTCTCTACATCTTTTATCATTTGATTTATGATTATCTTTACAGTTTGCACAGGTTGTATCTCTGTTGCATTGGCCATATTCTAACAAAGAACAGTTAATACAGATCTTCGTATTATTGCAGTACCGGGAAGGGTGACCGTACTTGAAACAATTAAAGCATTGTAAAGGCCTAGGTTTATATTCTCGAACACGTACTCTTTCATTCTCAATAATTATATGATCTGGTATAACAGGGGTTTCAAATGTTAAAACTACCATGCTTGTTTGAGGGATCTTACTTACTTTCCAAACATTAGCAGGGCACATGTCCAGAATTTCTGGTTCTGAAAATTCATATAAATCTTTATCAAAAACTACTCCTTTACCATAGCTGAAGCTCATATGTGGTTTAATATCCTTAATAGGATCAATTTCTGCAATCTTCATGCCACAAAGCATGTGAGCTTGAGTATCCGATTTTGCATTAATCAAAACAGATTGCTTACCGTATCTACTAATATCCCTACTTTTAATTAAACCAACTTTTTTTTGTATAAATTTACTAATCTTATAATAGTTATAATTATCTATCTTCCCAGATGCAATTATCCATGTTGGGGGCTTGGGGGTTCTTACTTCTGGAAGTCTATGCTTTATTTCTTTTTCCATCCATTCTTCTGGTTTATATACCTCTAGGTGTCTTGGTGCTTTATCACATAGAGCCCCAGAAATCAAACAATTGTCAATTTTTATGCTCTCTAAATTTTTATTTGCTTTTAAAGCAATCACAAAACTTGAAAATGATACCCAAGCTCCCCAAAAGCCTTTACTACCATTAAGCTCCATTAAAATTTCTTTGATTGCCCCAAATCTACAGAAAGCTTCATGAATTATGTCATAGCTACAACCAATTGGTATGTTTTTAAGTGGAGAATTTTCAGATTTTTTGTTGGATCTGGTAATGAGCCAGAACCAGAGAGTAAAGTATTACTGTTATTACAAGCATCATTTTCCACCAGTGCCGATAAATTGTCTTTAACAACACTGGTCAGAGAAGTATTGTTGGAGGAATCCTTTTTATTGCCGAGGTTGTCAACAGAGCTTTCCCTATTTAAACAAGCAGAAGTCGTCAACGGTGTCTGGGGTTCGACATTTGATCCAGGGGTACGGGGACTATTAAGTTTACTCATTAATTATTTTTTCAGGGGGAGGGAAGGGGTCATAATAACAATGAAAAAAAAAAAAAACAATGAAAAAAAATAAAGTTTAGGGGAGAGAAAAAATTAAGACTGTCTGAAATTCCAAAGAAGACACCGTTAGCCTTTCCTGGAATTAATTTCTCCACCAATGACACCTGTGAAAGCTGCTTACTAAATGTCCACTCCCTACCCTACCACAAAGGGATGGTACCACTATGATTAGAGTGGCTCAAGTGTATGCCAAACCCGCTTGATGGGAATGAGAGCATTTCAAGAATACAATCATCCCCACTCTAATCATAGTGGCAGGCAAACCGGACAGAATGCCGAGAGTCCTATCTCTATAAAATAGCCAACCCCTGGAATCCGAAGGCCAAATTTCCTACGAGATAGTTCCGAGTGCCAGTATGGGAATACTGACACTCCTAGGTGTCCAAACATTATCGGGCAGTTGGCAAGACCACCACAGCTCCCACAATTGATTTTGAAATAAAAACCGATCATGGATACAATGTCCCCTCTAAAAAACCTGGACAGTGAAATGGGTAAGAGAGTTTTGACAGCAAGGTTGGAGACAGCTGATAATTATGAAGGAGGAATAAACAATAAGAGGTAATAGAAAAAGAATGAGAGAAATTTAGAGTCAAACTGAGGAAAAGAAATTCCCCAGTTCGAGAGCCCTCTTGCCCGTCACAAGCCTTCAGCACGGGAATGATATGCCGTACTGAAGCCCAATGACTTCATCAAGGCATTCTCTCGTTAAGAGAGAGTATTGCGGTAGAGTTGTAGAACGAACAACAGCATTAACTACTATTTAACCTATGTTTACCTTACTTAGTCTATTTTTGCGAAGTTACTTAGTGAATAGGAAGACTATTGTAGAAGTTTCTGGAAACCGATCCAGTGAGAGAATTTTTATGAAGGGTGTACCACAGGGTAGTGTTCTGGGCCCTATCTTGTTTAACATATATACTATCGAGCTATCACACATCTTGAAAAAACAAAAAGTGGGCTTTAAAATATATGCAGATGATACTCAGTTATACCTCTCAATTTCAACAACACAAGATACAGCGAAGAAAATTGATGTAATGACTGAAATAAAAACATGGATGCAGAGGAAAAAGCTCAAATTAAATGATGATAAAACAGAATGTATGTTTTTTGGCACAAAGGTGGCTTTGAAAAATCACCAGTTAATTCAAAGTATAAAAATTGGTGATACTGATGTTGGGATTGTGCCTGTTGTGAAAAATTTGGGTGTACTGATAGATTGTAATGTGTCAATGAGGGACCAAATGGTGAACACAGTGAAAGTGTGTAACTATCACCTGGGAACATAGCATTTATTAGAAAATATTTAACAGAGGGCAGTACAAAAATATCAAGGCTTGATTATTGCAATTCTCTGTACTACAAATTGCCCAATACACTACTAAGAAAGCTTCAAAATGTGCAAAACCGGGCGGCTAGACTGATAAAAGGCATAAAACTAAGGGAGAGAATAACTCCTGCAATGATCGATCTACATTGGTTACCTGTTAAGGCTAAAATTTAATTTATAATTTGCTTGTTGACTCACAAAGCACTTACAAGTGATAAGCCTAAATATCTCCGTGATTGCTTGGTCCCCTACCCTGAAGCTACCAGCGCCGCTGTAAGAGTTAGACATGCTGATGACCCACATAGACTGTTCGAAATTAGTGTGAATCATGCAATAGGAGGAAGAATATTCAGTTATGCTGCACCGAGACTTTAACGACCTTCCACTCGATGTCAAGAATAGCAATAATATGGCAGCTTTCAAGAAAAACCTGAAGACTTGTCTTTTTAGAAAGTGTTATAATAGTGACCTAAAAACTATTAAGCCTGAATACAAATGCTAACGAAATAACTGATAATGATACAGAGCAAAATATTAACTGGAAAGAATTTATTTTTCACACACCAAGACCCGCCTGAACAGACCTTTAGTGTCTGATCGAGGGCGAGAAATAAACCCGTAAAAGTATATTTACCTTGGGTGTGATCATACAATGAATTATAAAAAAAAAAAAAAAAAAAACCATCGAACTTACTTTTCAAATTACTACAATACTCGTACAAGGCAATAGACATTTTCCCTAAATTAACTTATATTTTAACCGGGGATAAATTTTACATTACTCAGAGAGAGAGAGAGAGAGAGAGAGAGAGAGAGAGAGAGAGAGAGAGAGAGAGAGAGAGAGAGAGAGAGAGAGAATAAAATGAGTGCTAGCGAGCAAATTTTTGACGAATAGATTTGACAGGACTTATTTAAATTTGTGCCTTATGACTCGGCGTTTGAATAGCAAAAGGTAATTCAATGTCCAGATGTAACAGGAAAATCCAAGTTTACAGTTTGTATTGAAATGAATCGAGTTTATAAATGTGACAGACACCATTTAGCGCCCACGTGCAACTTGAGGAAACCCCTAAAACTGCAAGATTAAGTTTAAGGAGTTGGACAGCAAAAACAGTGTAGCTGGGGGACCTTATGCACATTGCAAATACAATTTAGTCATCTCTACAATGAATAGTGTAAAGTGCCTCATGGCATTACCTCCTTCGGAGACATGGACGAATGAAAGAGCAAACAGTCGAGACAAATTAACAGGAATTCAAAAGAATGTATGAAGCAATAAGTGAATTAATGATCTACATGTAAATAAATCATATTTAACAGACTACAGTATACAGTAGAAAGAAAGTTTTAATGTAATCTAACAGTCTATGGAATGAAAGTTGGAGAGAGAGAGAGAGAGAGAGAGAGAGAGAGAGAGAGAGAGAGAGAGAGAGAGAGAGAGAGAGAGAGATCCATTTCACAGTATTTTCACAAAACACCGAGAAATGAAGGAGTAAAGCTCACTGAGCGTAAAAAACAAATAGAATCATGAAGCTCCAGTATAATATTTGAAAGTTTAGAAAAACTGCAATCTTGAGTTTGGTTAATCTTACCTAAACATCGGGCTACAGATCCTGGCAGCAAACCGGTCATTTGATTCTTCGTAAGGACTATCGTCATCAGAATAAATCAGCCTGAAATAAAAATACAATTTAATCCCAAAATTTCAAGAGCAATCGTTTCACAGTACTTCTTTACAAACGTACATAAAGCTGTTAAACAAAATATCTAAAAAACCAGGTAAAAAGTTAAAAATACTAAAACGTTGTTAACTTATCTTCAAATAATCTCCTAACATTTATATTTATACATATATATATATATATATATATATATATATATATATATATATAATATATATATATAATACATATATATAATATATATATATATATATATATATATATATATATATATATATATATATATATATATATATAATATATATATAATACATATATATAATATATATATATAATATATATATATATAATAATATATGATATATATATATATATATATATATATATATATATATATATATATATATATATATATATAACGGATTTTGAGCGAAGCGAAAAATCTATTTTTGGGTGAGATGGCCATGTCTCCTGATGGAAGTATACCAGAGCATTACTGTATCTGTGGATTCTCAGAACGTGCCGTACTCCCCGGAGGTAATTTTTCCCGGTCGACTAGACCTAGAGACCTAAGATGTTACCGTTATACATCTTTTCAACTAACCATAAACCATGTTAGAGCTTCCTGCCCCCTACAGGGAAGAGTCCTACTAGACTCTGGAAAAGTCTCGAAGAGTACATATACCTATGTATGAATACCAGGCAAGCTAATATAGTGGTCTCACCCTATATTAAGTAAAGCATAGATTGTAAAGAACCACTGCGTCAATATGAAATATCGACCAGTTCTCCGCACAATACTTGTATTGGACAAAGGTTTATATCCGCATAGGAAGAAACTTGTAAAACCGCCACCGTCCCCTTATGGGACGGAGTCCTCCCGTTAAGGGAAGCATAAACCAATGCAACATAGCTTGCATAACGGAACAATTCTATTAGAATTATCCCAGATAAGGTACATAGAATGAATGCTCAATTATACCAATAAATTGACACAGGTGAAGGAGACGCAAGGTTCTCAAGAACAAGTTTATTGACAGACAATAAACAGACAGGTTAACAACAATTATATATATATATATATATATATATATATATATATATATATATATATATATATATATATAAGAAGAGGGAAGTTCCTATAGGGTAGCTTCCTAGGGTATATTACAACTACGGCGATATTCCCAGAGAATTTACCTTAAGGTACCCAGAATTCTAACTCCTGGAGCGAATATCCCTAATGAAAGGGATATCGCGACATATCAGAGGACGTATTCTTGACACGCCACATGGCAATCTGCACCCCAAACAGAGATGACGCATCGAGGGGTCAATTGGCAAGAAAACGAAAACGGGAAAGAAAAAGGGGGAGCCGCTCCCAAGGCTCCCTCTTCTCCAGTTTCGTAAGCGTGCCTGGCGCCAATCCTGGCGCCATCTGTATTCCTTGTAGCGATACACGAGGTGCTACAGATACTGTATGTAGGGAGGGGTCCTACAGCCCTTTCATAGAAAGGGAAGGGCGGGTCCATCAGGACGACATGGCCATCTCGCCCAAAAATATATATACAGTATATATATATATATATATATATATATATATATATATATATATATATATACATATATAAATATATATACTGTATATTTATATATATATATATATATATATATAAATATATACTGTATATTTATATATATATATATATATATATATAATCTCACTATCTTTATGTAATTTTAGGATTACTGTACTTCCTGTATAGTTATATAGTTATCTTCAAGTGTTCTAACATAAGATTTATCTATTCCTTGTCTTTGAAGGGCTTTCATTACTGCTGAAGTTTTGACAGAATCAAAATCTTTCTCATGGTTTGAAATACTCTGATGATTTTTATATTATTTGGTTAATTACATGGATACAGTCCGTTGTTGAATGCCCAGTTCTGAAGCCTGCCTGTTCCCTTTAAAGGTTTAAAGGCCGATAATGAATGGCAGCGGAAAGGGACAATGACATTGCCCAATCGAGCAGGACAATGCCCTCTCCACACAAGCTAGGACTAAGAAGGGCCAGGCAATAGCTGCTGATGACTCAGCAGGTAGACCTATAGGCTTCCCCCAACCCCCCTTCCTTAGTTCACAAGGATGATGAGATTGCAGCGACCAAAGAAACTAACGAGTCTCGCACTCACCAGTCAGCGGCGTTACCACATCGGCCACCAATACCCTGATATTACGGTCATATCACCAAGTTTTATCCAACTTCTTGTCCCACTAGGTGACCTAAATGATATCTTTTAATGCTAATTATACATAATGACTCAATATATTAAATAATACCCGAGTACTTATTCGGCCTAATACGATCTTTGTCAATATATTATATATTACTGAGAGTAAACTTATTGGGCGGTAATTTTTCAGGTCTTTTGTGTTTCCCTTTTTGTGAATTTGTATAATGATTAAAATTTTCCAAGCTATATATATAATATATATATATATATATATATATATATATATATATATATATATATATATATATATGTGTGTGTGTGTGTGTGTGTTCAACAGTCGACTTGCTTTAACATTAATGATTGAAATTCAAATCTTGGGCGAGGACAAAGTAAATTATGAACAGTAAGCTATATGTTTCGTCAAAATCCATTGTCACATTACTAACATAAAGGAGTGGTATGTAATTCGGTTGTTAAACAATTGCAGTGATTTTGTGGCAATTACGTTCCAAAATACTAGCTGAGAAAATAAGACAATACTTTCTGAAGCCACTTCATGCCCGGTGGAAAAGCCCTGTAGATGAAGTACAGAATTTTTATGTACGTCTATGCATACACACACAAACACACACGCAATATATATATATATATATATATATATATATATATATATATATATATATATATATATATATATATATATAGATGAAAATCAACATACCGTGGTCAAATAGAAATAAATTTCGATCTCTAGACTCTTCAACTGAAAGGCAATGTCGCTATCAATCATACCACCAGGGGCTCTTAAAAGAAATCGGAACTTACGTGCCAACTGCATTAATGGATATACCTGGTGAGATCACGGTCTTTCATATCAGAGAGTTTTATCCAAATTTATTTATATATATATATATATATATATATATATATATATATATATATATATATATATACACATACATATATATATATATATATATATATATATATATATATATATATATATATATACTGTGTATATGTAAATATATTCATATATATTAATATACATGCACACATGTACATCCATTATATATGTGTATATATATATATATATATATATATATATATATATATATATATATATATATATATATATATGTGAGTGTGTGTGTGTGTGTGTGTGAGTGCACAGGCTATAACGTTCACAACTCGCCACTACAACATGAGGTTAATCCAAACAGTGAATTAAGCACCTGGCATATGGACGACTTTCGCGGGTCGTAACCACTGCAAAGGAGGGTATAAAGAAAACACTAATTCCACCACACTTGTTGAAACCCCTCTCCAGTTACTCAGGATAAGATGAAAAAAGTATGTAGGCAAACTAAATGTAAATGACTAGAGAGAGAGAGAGAGAGAGAGAGAGAGAGAGAGAGAGAGAGAGAGAGAGAGAGAGAGAGAGAGAGAGAGAGAGAGAGAATAAGCAGAAATGTAAAGTGCAATATAAAGAATAAAAAGCATAATTTAAATGAGTTAAAGGTTAAAATTACATATTATGTTTTTGTATAGAAATGCAGACCTTTACACCAGAACAACAATCTTCGCAGCAAATAAATGTAAGTATCTTGAACGTGTTTTCTAAGCAATACCTTATGAGTTGAGACAAAAGTTTATTCCCAACGAAGTATCAAATATTAGTTAGTCTCAAAACGCAATTATTTTGGATGGTGCTATTACCAATGCTAGAAACGTCTCTTCACATAATAGAATGCTAGCAAAGTAATCTGATTCCAAAGAGGAACAGAATTGTAAAATGGATTTGTATATTAAATTATAGTCCACTTCCAGTATTCTGTTACAACAGTGGAACGTATTTCCGTTCGACCTCAAATTCTTGGACCATTTTAAACTGGACGCACTATACTTATGCTGTCTATTCTGGGAACACTATCAAACTTAAATTTTCATCTCATCGCTCAAGGATGCTTCCTTGCAATATAAATGTCACTGATTTTAATCATCTATGATTTTATATTTACTTTTTTATAACAAAAGAAGGTTGCACTTTCACTAGAAAGATTTAGTATAAAAATAACACCACAGAAAATACCATTCAAGGGGGGAAATGTTCCAATAAAAGAACATATTGTATTAATATGCTTATTAAAAACATAAAAGCCTCTGTGCAAAAGCATATGCAAATAATGTAGACAATTTCCTATTGTGCTTCTTTGCTTTAACTCATAACTGAAAATTCACCATTTCTTCAGAATTGTCTGAAAACCGTATAGTTATGTTTTACCAAAAATTGTCCTAAAGTTATATGCACATGCTGTGGACTTGTTTTCCAATCAAAATTACTTTTATAACCAATCTACAATAAGAGAGAGAGAGAGAGAGAGAGAGAGAGAGAGAGAGAGAGAGAGAGAGAGAGAGAGAGAGAGAGAGAGAGAGAGAGATGACGTGGAAATATATCAAAGTTAACCTTGGGGAAATGTTGTGACCTGTGCTCTTCACTTTTCAAATCCTCCTTAGTTGGCGCTACTCAAGGCAGCGCTTGTGGGAATTTGCTACTAGTGTGGGCGTCTTCCAAGTATTCTTCGTATCACTCGTCCTTCCTTCATCACTCCCTTCTGCAAACAACCTACTAGCCTGGATTTTCAGACATACATACATACAGTCTCTCTCTCTCTCTCTCTCTCTCTCTCTCTCTCTCTCTCTCTCTCTCTCACACACACACACACACACACACACACACATATATATATATATATATATATATATATATATATATGTATATATATATATACAGTATATATAAAATTTAATATATATTCACATAAAATTTTATCGCAAACACTCGTAATATATATATATATATATATATATATAGAGAGAGAGAGAGAGAGAGAGAGAGAGAGAGAGAGAGAGAGTATGTCTTCATATCATCTACATGCTTTTAGTATTTTGTGACCCTCCTTGACATTATTTCGACCTGAATATAACGCACCCATAAGCTCAAAGGTCAAAACATGTGATTTGGTTGCATCTAATCATTAGCCAAATATCAAAAGCCAACAGAATGGAAAGGTCGAAAGCGCTTTAAGCATCCCTGTCGTTTACTGGACTACTTTTGACACCATTATTATTATTATTATTATTATTATTATTATTATTATTATTATTATTATTATTGTGATGTTACAACCCTAGTGGTAAAAGCAGGATGATATAAGCCGAAGGGATCCAACAGAAAAAAATAGCCCAGTGAGGACAGAAAATAAGTTCATAAATAAACTATAAGAGAAGTAATGAATAAAGTACAAACAAATCTTAAGATCGGAAACAACGTTAAAATAGATAAACTATGAGGGGAGTCTTACGTCAGCCTATTCAACATAAAAATTATTCGCTGGAAGTTTTAACTTCTGAAGTTTCACCGATTCAATAAAAGCAGAAATGAAAGAGTAATACTCTAGAAGTAGGAATACTGTGACAGACAATGTTTTGGTAACAGACGGTACTGAAACATTTACGAAAACGTCTACGAAATGGCGGGAGAAGCTTATTAAAGCTTTTGAGGGAGTAATTAAAATTAACTTTAGAAGTGGTGATGTTCACGACTATTACTTAGTAATAATATTATTATCAATAATAATGATAATAATAATAGAAAAAAAAATAATAATAATAACAATAATAATAATAATCATCATCATCATCATCTCCTACGCCTATTGACGCAAAGGGCCTCAGTTAGATTTCGCCAGTCGTCTCTATCTTGACCTTTGAATCAATAATTCTCCATTCTTCATCTCAAACTTCACGCTTCATAGTCCTCAGCCATGTAGGCCTGGATCTTCCAACTCTTCTAGTGCCGTATGGAGCCCAGCTGAAAGTGTAGTGAACTAATCTCTTGGGGAGTGCGAAGAACATGCCCAAACCATTTCCATCTACCCTTCCCCATGATCTCAGCCACATATGGCACTCGAGTAATCTTTCCTGTAGTTTCATTTTTAATTCTGTCCTGCCATTTAACTTCCAAATATTCTTCAAAGGGCTTTGTTCTTAAATCTACAAAATCTATTGGATATTGTTTCATTGTCATACCACGACTCATGTCCATCCAGTAACACAAATCCCACCAAACTTATATTATAGTCTGACTTTTATATGTAATTTCAGGGGATTCAATTTCAATCTTTCATTAAACTCAAATTCTAAAGACCCTGTATTAGAGAACATAGTTCCTAAATATTTAAATGAAAGGCAGGATGCTACAAGCCTAGGGGCTCCAACAGGGAAAATAGCACAGTGAGGAAAGGAAACCAAGAAAAATAAAATCTTTAAGAGTAACAACATTTAAATAAACATCTCCTATATGAACTATAAAAATTTTAACAAAACAAGAGGAAGAGAAACAAGACAGAACAGCGTGTCCGAGTGTACCCTAAAGCAAGGAAACTCTAACCCAAGACAGTGGAAGACCATGGTACAAAGGCTATGGCACTACCCAAGACTTGGGGACAATGGTTTGATTTTGAAGTGTCCTTCTCCTAGAAGAGCTTCTTACCATAGCTAAAGGGTCTCTTCTACTCTTAACAAAAAGAAATTGGCCAATGAACAATTACAGTGCGGTGACCCCTTGGGTGAAGAAGAATTATTTGATAGGGGTGAAGAAAAATTATTTGGTAATCTCAGTGTTGTCAGGTGTATGAGGACAGAGGAGAATAAGTAAAGAATAGGCCAGACTATTCGCTGTGTGTGTGTAGGCAAAGGGAAAATGAACTGTAACCAGAGAGAAGGATCCAATGTAGTACTGTCTGGACAGTCAAAAGACCCCATAACTCTCTAGCTGTAGTATCTCAACCGGTGTCATTTTAAGTCCGTAGCATTTTTTCAAACACTATGAGCTAACTCTACAGGACTCCGCCAAATTGGTTATTCTTGGTTGAGGACAAACGTGACTAACAAACAACAGATCAAAGGACCCACTATACACAAAGGTATACACAAAGGTTACCAGAAATTTCACCATTCTCTCTCTCTCTCTCTCTCTCTCTCTCTCTCTCTCTCTCTCTCTCTCTCTCTCTCTCTCTCTCTCTCCAAAATTCATTAATTAATCTTAAAAAAAAATTTCAGGTCCTTTACCATTCTTCACCAGGTAAGAAAACTCAGCTTTTCATGTTATTGCTGTAGTAGTTTTTTTTTTTTTCATGGCCCCCTCCAGTGTATGCGCACATTTGAATTACAAAGTATTGTTTATATAATATTTCAACTTATTCAAAATCTCTTCATAATGAACGTTATATCATCACCAATATGTTATAAGCTATCATAGTTTAAATACAGTTTATTTGCGAATATTATCTTCAGTTATCACTTAGATAGAAAAATAGATCTCTCTCTCTCTCTCTCTCTCTCTCTCTCTCTTCGATAGTAGGCAGGGCTTAAAACAACAGATACGATTTCGTCAGCTGATCTCATAACGTATCTGTACTGAGAGAAGTCTAAAATAATCCTGGTTTTTTATATCATCTAAGCTTTATGAAATAATTATTTTACTTTTCTAAGACCAATTTAAGGTGTATTTTATCAACGTATAATTAGCAGAGTATCGTTGATATAATTTTCTAACTTATACAGAATTATTTCCCGATTTCCGACTTTAAATTTCTTGATTTGACTCGCGTAGGTTGGCGATTTTTCACGGTAAATAAATTTCGTGTCAAATTTAGCGTTTTAAGAAATTCGCAAATAGCAAACACGGGGATAAGAATTTTACGTAATATTATGAAGCTGAAAAATTAGAAAAAATACACACACATACACACACACAGAGCTATGGATAGAATAGTGATGGGATTAACAATAAGAGACAGAAAAAAGAGCAACGTGGATACGAGAGCTAACTAAATTAAGAGAATATTTTAACATGTAAGAAAAAGTAAAAAATACTGGCAAAACATATAATGAGAATGACAGAAAATAGAGAGACATTAAGAAAAACAGAATGGATCTTAGAGATTACAAAAGAAGCAGGGGAAGGAAAAGAAGATGGATTGACGAACTTGGAAAATTTTCGGGTATAAACTGGCATAGAAAGATTATAAACGGACACAAGTGAAGAAACATGTCTGAGGAATTTCTTCTGTAGTGGACTGGTCACGGCTGATGACACACACAGACACACACAGATATATATATACATACATACATATATATATATATATATATATATATATATATATATATATTATATATATAGGCATAGGAAGTGATTATATATATATATATATATATATATATATATATATATATATAAATATATATAAATATAAATATAAATATATATATATATATATATTTATATTTATATATATTTATATATATGTATATATATATATATATATATATATATATATATATATATATATATATATTATATATGTATATATATATGTGTGTGTGTATATGTGTGTGAATAACTTAACCATTAAAAGAAACAAATCATCATAACATAGTAATATCCATCGCCTTCGAAAAATCTAGAGAGTAATAATTCCATTAGAAAAATCATGTCAGTATTACATCATTATTGATTAATATCTAAAAGGAATTCTCTAGAAAAAGTATTAGTGAGATATGGTTTTACGAGACGCATTTTGTGTTTCAAACGGCTCTTATTTAGATTCGTACTGGAAGTAGATCTTTCTAAATACAAAAACTAAAAAAATTCAGTCTAAACCTTCTGTCATTTCAATGCGGTTTGCTATATACCTCAATTACCCTTCGCCCGAGTTCGATCTCCGTGTGCGCTGCAGGCGTTGCTTCAAAATAAAAGTAATAATCTCTAGTAATAATTGTTTTTTTTTCGTTTTCCCCATCTAGTCTCTTAACTTCTCCTTCAAACTGCATAGCCGAGCGTTGAACGCCTTCAGAACTTTCTGACTAAAATTCATAGATCAAATCACGTAGTTTATTATTATTATTATCATTATGATGATGATGATGATGATGATGATGATGAATTACTAGGGCTTATCGATGATGATGATGATGATGATGATGAATTACTAGGGCTTACTGAAACGAGAGAAGAGAATTTTTCGCAAGTCCTAAACGGCTTCGGAAGAAAATCTTCCCGGATCTCCAAATGGCTTCAGAAGAAATAGCCATAGACTTAGCATGGAGTTCTGAATGACTCTAGAGCAAAATCTCTGGACGGCTTCGAAAGAAAATTTTCCCAGATCTCCAAAAGACTTCAGAAGACATAGTCGTAGATTTAGCATGTAGTTCTGAATGACTCCAAAACAGAATCTTCCCAGAGCAGAATCTACAAGGAATTCTTCAGAAAAAGTACCTGTGAAATATGGTTTTCCGAGAGGCATTTTCTGTTTCGAACGGCTCTAATGTCCATCCTTACCGGCAGCAGATTTTCTAAACATTCAGTCTAAACCACCTGTTATTTCAATGTGGTTTGATATAAACCTCAATTACCCTTCGCCTGAGTTCGATCTCCGTGTGCGCTGCAGCCGTTGCTTAAATATGAAAGTAATAAACTATAGTGATAATTGTCTTTTCGTTTTCCTATTTCGTCTCAACTTTTCCTTCAAACTGCATAGCCGAGCGTTGAACGACTTCAGAATTTTCTAACTAAAATTCATAGATCAAATCACGTAGTTTATTATCATTATTATTATTATTATTATTCTTGTTATTATTATTATTATGATGATGATGATGATGATGATGATGATGATGAGGATACTAGAGCTTACTGAAACGAGAGAAGAGAATTTTTCGCCAGTCCTGAACGGCTTCGAAAGAAACTCTTTCCGGATCTCCAAATGGCTTCAGAAGAAATAGCAATAGACTTAGCATGGAGTTCTGAATGACTCCCGAACAGAATCTCTGGACGGCTTCGGAAGAAAATTTTCCCGGTTCTGAATGACTCCCGAACAGAATCTCTGGACGGCTTCGGAAGAAAATTTTCCCGGATCTCTAAAAGGCTTCAAAAGACATAGCCGTAGACTTAACACGTAGTTTTGAATGACTCCAAAACATTATCTTCCCGGAGTAGTTCTGAATGGCTCCATCCCGAGCTCCAAATGGCTTCTGAAGACCTGATCTCCTCTTTTTTTTTTTTTTTTTTTTTTTCAAATGAAGCTTGTAACACCTTTCATGATCTGTATGCAAGAGGTGAGGCACCTCAAACTATAGGTCGAAGAGCCTTTAAAGCTAGAATTATGACACTTAGAAATAGAGGTAAAAAGCCCTCTAATGCTAGAGTAAAGGCACCTCAAACTAGAGGTGGAAGAGCCTCTAATGCAAGATGTATGGCACTAGAAATAGAAGTAAAAGAGCCTCTTATGCCAGAGGTAAGGCACCCCAAAAATAGAGGTCGAAAGCCCTCTACGGCAAGAGGTAAGGCACCTCAAACTAGATATAGAAAAGCCTCTAATGCTAATAGTATGGCACCTTAAAATAAGAGGTCAAGGAGCCTCTAATACTAGAGGTAAGGCACCTCGAAATTGAGGTAAAAGAACCTCTAATGCTAAAGGTAAAGCACCTCAAAATAAAAGGTCAAAGTGTCCCTAAGGCTATAAGTATGAAGCCTCCAAATGGAGATCAAAGAGCCTCTGATGCTAGAGGTGAAGCACCTCAAAATATAGGTAAAAGAACCTCTAATGCTAGAAGTACGGCACCTCAAAATAGATGTCAAATAGCCTCTAATGGTAAAGAGAAGAAATCTCAAAATAGAGGTCAAAGAGCCTCTAATGCTAAAGATAAGAATCAAAATAGAGGTTAAAGAGCCTCTAATGCTAAAGATAAGAAACCTTAAAATAAGAGATCAAAGAGCCTCTAATGCTAAAGATAAGAAACCTTAAAATAGAGATCAAAGAGCCTCTAATGCTAAAGATAAGAAACCTCAAAATAGAGGTCAAAGAGCCTCTAATGCTAAAGATAATAAACCTCAAAATAGAGGCCAAAGAACCTCTAATGCTAAAAATAAGAAACCTCAAAATATAGGTCAGAAAGCTTCTAATGCTAGAGGTAAGGCACCTCGAACTAGAGGTCAAAGAACCTCTAATGCTAGAAGTACGGCACCTCAAAATAGAGGTCAAAGAGCCTCTAATACTAGAGGTAAAGCACCTCAAAAATCAGGTCAAAGAGACTCCTATGCGAGAAGTAAAGCACTTCAAAATAGAGGTCAGAGAAACTCTAATGCTAGAAATATGGCACCTCAAAATAGAGGTCAAAGAGCCTCTAATGCAAGAGGTAAGGCATCTCGAATTAGAGGTCAAAGAGCCTCTAATGCTAGAGGTAAAGCACCTCAAAATAGAGGTAAGAGAACCTCTAATGCTACAGTATGGCACCTCAAAATAGAGGTTAAAGAACCTCTAATGATGGAGATAAGACACCTCAAAATAGAGGTCAAAGAGCCTCTAATGCTAAAGATAAGACACCTCAGAGTAGAGTACAAATCTAAAATATTAAAAGACAATTTTCCTTTGTTAAACCTAGTTCTGGATCCAGATTACCCAGATGTCGGGTTATCTTTGGGTCATGTCGATCTACTCGAGAAGTTTCACGAAACTTTATCCGAATTTAGATATGGATTCTCAACAACTTTAGGAAAAGAGCTCCCTTATATACGAATATCGTCGGCAATTTTGTACGTAACATCGGATTTCGGCTGGCACGTTATTATTATCATTATCATTAATATTATTACTAGCCTTGTATAAGTTTGTATGTAGGCTCTATCATGAAAAAAAAAAATTCTCTATATGAGCATGTATTTCAATTTTTAAAATCTGGGTCAGGGTGCCTATCTGCTTCTGATTCTTGAACTTTGCATAACTTAGCTAAGGTATAAACATGACGAATAGATTCAAGGGGAGGCCATTCACTTCCAATGTGAAAATGTAGAGCAATTCGGCAGTTGCATAAAGAACCCTAAGAAACGGTTGCATTTAAGGCTTAAGGAACGCTTCAAAGTCTCTTTATCAATGCTTACGTTACACCTCACACCATTAAGGAAGGCTGTTTAGTCGTTGTAATAAATAAAGAAAAGAAGAAAATATAATCCTAACCCATTGTGATAGGTGAAGTACTCTCACAGCGTAGCCCTTCTTATACATATGAACTTGATGTTATATTAGAAGATACATAAACAATATACTGTGTATATATATATATATATATATATATATATATATATATATATATATATATATATATATATATATATATATATATATATATATATACATACTTTTTAACCATAAAAGTATTTGGGGTCAGCGCTTTTATTAAAAACTATCGCCTGACTAGTAATCAAAAACATTTAAAACAAGGAAATGCTTGATATTCAAAGTAGCTGTATGGAAGACCTTGTGGAAAATGACTTCCCCATTTAGGTCTCCTTAGACACTTAACTCGCCACCAATTAGCCTTATCTGGAATACCATCTCATGGGAACATAAAATTGGATTCTGCTATTATTGTCAAGTGATAATGAGTTCATGTAAAGGGCACAGACGATGTCCTTTGCAAGATCGACGGAAGGCCGATTTTCATGCGTCCACTAGAAAATCGTAATGTAAGTTACTAACCCTTCGCTGACATTTCTGAAACTTGCACTCTTCTCACAGAAAATAAAAACTATTCCAATAGTTTAGATATATATTTTTCTTCTAAAACTAATCTAAAGCTAACGTAACTCTACTCAGATGATCAGGCTCAACCTGTATTTTACTTTGTAAGAATATCCGCACATTTTTCCCAGCTGCCGTGACCTTTGAATGAATATGTTTTAATTATTGCAAAGTTCTACTCTTGAGCCATTAATCTGCGGAATTAAGAAACGAGAACCGCTTTTATCATTATTATTTGCTAAGCTACAACCCTACTTGGAAAAGCAGGATGCTGTAAGCTCATGGACTTCAACAGGGAAAAGAGCCCAGTGAGAAAGGAAACAATGAAAAAGTAAACATTTTAAGAACAGTAACAACACCAAAATAAATATTTCCTATATAAACTATAAAAACCGAAAAAAAAAACAACACGAATGGAAATGAGATAGAATAGTGTGCCCGAGTGTACTCTCAAGCAAGAGAACTCTAACCCAAGATAGTGGAAGACCATGGTACAGAGGCTATGGCACTACCCAAGACTAAAGAACAATGGTGTGATTTTGGAGTGTCCTTCTCCTAGAAGAGCTGCTTACCATAGCCAGAGAGTCTCTTCTACCCTTACCAAAAGGAAAGTAGCCACTGAACAATTACAGTGCAGCAACCCCTTTGGGTGAAGAAGAATTGTTTGATAACCAAAGTGTTGTCAGGTGTATGAGGACAGAGGAGAATATGTAAAGAATAGGCCAGACTATTTGGTGTGTGTGTGTGTGTGTGTGTGTGTGTGTGTGTGTGTGTGTGTGTGTGTGTGTGTGTAGCCAAAGGGAAAATGAACCGTAACCCGAGAGAAGGATCAAATGTAGTGCTGTCTGGCCAGTCAAAGAACCCCATAACTCTCCATCGGTAGTACTCGTATCTCAACGACGGGTGACTGGTGCTCTGGCCAACCTACTTCCAACTTATTGGGTCCTTTGACTGCCCAGGCAGTACTACATTAGATCCCTCTTCCTGATTACGGCTCGTTTTTCCTTTAACTACATATACACCGAATAGTCTGGCCTATTCTTTACACATTTCCCTCTGTCTTCGTACACCAAACAACATCGAGATTACCAAACAATTCTTCATCGCTCACCACTGCATTGTAATTGTTCAGTGGCTTCTTTCCTCTGGTAAGGGTAGAAAAGTCTCTTTAGCTATGGTATGCAGCTCTTCTAGGACACTGCAAAATCAAACCATTGTTCTCTAGACTTGGGTAGTGTCATAGCCTCTGTACCATGGTCTTTCACTGTCTTGCGTTAGAGTTCTCTTGCTTGAGGGTACACTATTCTATCTTATTTCTCTTTCCCTTGTTTTATTCAAGTTTTTAAAGTTTATATATGAAAGAATTATCTTAATGTTATTACTTCTCTTAAAATATCTTATTTTGATTGTTCATTACTTCTCTTATAGCTTATTTCCTACTTTCCTTTCCTCACTGGGCTGTTATTCCCTCTTGGAGCCCTTGGGCTTATAGCATCCTGCTTTTCCTACTAGGGTTGTAGCTTAGCAGGTAGTAATAATAATAATAATAATAATAATAACAACCGAGACTCACATACTCCTCGTGATTATATTGGTAACAAATTATCACCTTTATTATTATTTACCATTGTGTTGATATTCAGAAGTTGAAACTTGCAGCGAATGTCTTTATGTTGAACATGCTGACATAAGGCTCTCTTCATAGTTTATATACGACAGATTTATTTATTGATTTTAAAATATTTGAAATTCAATATTCGCTACTCATATAGTTTATTCAATATCTTATTTCTTTCCTCACTGGGCTATTTCCCCTGTTAGAGCCCTTGCTTGCAGTATCCTACTTTTCCTACTAAGGTTGTAGCCTAAGTTAGTGGTAAAATAATAATAATAATAATAATAATAACAATAATAATAATAATAATAATAATATTATTATTATTATTATTATTATGAAATGTCTATCTAATCTTGAAAGCACTGAAAGACGAAATAAAAATACCGAATAACTGCTATAATACAATAAATAGCTGTATTTCGAACCTTCCTGAAAAATGCCTGAGGTCAGATTCAGAGAACGTATAAAATAAACAATTTGAACTAAATAGAGTCGTATGAAGAACTAAGATCAGAAACTAATCACGGATCGTCATGATGACCTTACTACTATATATGGAAAACCACACATCTTCCAAAATGAAAAGAGCTTTGTCTTCAAACTCAAATCATTCTCTTTCTTCGTTTAAGTTTTTTTTAATCGATTTTTTTTCATCCCAAATACGTATATTTTTTATTCAGTGTAAAGTAAGACTTTTGTAATTAACTGTAAAATTTCGATCCTTCCTAGATTAATTTTGGTTACTCAAGTAGAACAGTAATAAGGAGTCAACCGGCAGCACAGAAACAGTACATAACGACCCTTAACACAGGGCTTAATACATGTCATCTGAACAAATACCAATTAATTATCAGACAATATTTTAACAAAGGGAGCTGAATTCAAATAAGAAAAAAAGGTGTATTTAAAATTAACATTGCGTCGTTCGTATCCTGAAGAAACACTTAAATAATGGCAATTTTTCACTAACACATTGAGCTTACTCTACGGTTTCTGACTATAAATATACCACTTCCGCGAAAATTTTCAAATATTGTAAGCCTTAATAAAATTGCACAAGCGCTTTGCTAACCCCAGGAAACCGTATGCTTAGTCCGTATCTCAGCCGCGCATTCTAATATAAAAACGAATCCCAACTGCACCCCCAAGCACTCCAAACAGTGATGGATCACACCTGACCCACCTAAATAATTCCCCACTCTCCCGACTTTTTTTTTTTTTCTTCTTCGTCTTCTCCGTCTGAAGTCTCCTCCCAGAGCGTCCTTGCACCTGTAACCTATTGGGCGCACTCATTCTTTTAGCTGCCATCAGCGGGAGGGACAGGAGGGGGAACATATTACAGGATCAACTTTAACCTTAGTGAAAGAGGTTATAAGTCAGCGAGACTTACAGTAGACCCGGCGACCGTCCGACCATGGTCCCTCAAACAAGAGTAAGAGTTCAGAAAAAAAAAAAGATTCGATAGACCAATCCCAGGACACCAATGACAATATATTTACACACACACACACACACACACACACACACACATATATATATATATATATATATATATATATATATACACATATATATATGTGTGTGTGTGTGTATGTATATATGTGTATATATAATATATGTATATATATGTATATATATATATATATATATATATATATATGTATATGTACATATGCATATACATAAATATATACATATAAGTATATTTATATAAGTACATATGTATATATATACATATATCGACATATATATGCATATATATACATATATATACATGTATATATACATATAGATACATATTATATATATATATATATACACATACATATATATATACATATATATACATATATACATATATACACATATAATTACATATATATACATGTAATATATATATATATACATATAATATATATATAAATATACATATATATATATATATATATATATATATATATATATATATATATATATATATATATATATATATATATATATATATATATATAAGCTTGATTTCGTTGTATCAAAATAACAACCATGGATAGAAAGTAAATCAAAGAAATTAAATGTTTACAAACGCTAAAAAAAATTTCCATTAGTGCATGAACAAAAAAAAAATGTCAGTAAGGGTTAAATGCCTCGTCTCCTTAGGGGATAACACTGGGCTGCAATAAATAACGTCGGTCTTTATTTCAATTTCAAGAATTTTCCAGTTTTTTGTTATTAGCAGCCCAACTACCTAGGAAATGAACGGACATGAGGCAAGTTGCCCTATACCTACTGAGCTGGATTAGTTCATGGTCTCGGAAGGGTGCAGAAGTTTTTAGTTCTCAAACAAACACTATACCAGTCTTCATATAATCCTCAAATATAGTAAGAAGGTGATTAAATGTAACAAGTGAAATTGAATCTGCTACCACCCCCCCCCCCCAAAAAAAAAAAAAAAAACATACACACACACAAGATGCTGTGTAACTCTGACTTTATTACTTTCTAGTCAGCAAAATGCCATTGTCGGATGAGAGTTCAGGCCAGGACTCTCAATGCGGTATTGCCACACAGATCCTGGGTGTGAACTTCCACCACAGCCGTAACAGGTAACTTGACACTTAGAAAAAGCAATCTTTAATTAAAATCTAGAAGCTAGCTTTACAATTTGAAAGGAACTGTTACACTAAATTGTCAAGAACAGGAAAATATTTTTAAAAACATCACAGAAGGAGAGAGAGAGAGAGAGAGAGAGAGAGAGAGAGAGAGAGAGAGAGAGAGAGAGAGAGAGAGAGAGAGAGAGAGAGAGAGAGAGAGAGAATATAACAAGGACTAATTTGCTTTCAATCTCGAAATACGTGTGATTTCCTTTTAGTGTATTGACTCAATAAAAAACCTGCCACTGAAATAAAAGCTCGCCTATTATGGAATACTGATACAAAAAAACTTGTTAACTCTAAAAATATAAAATAAAAAATAACGAGAAATACTAAAATCAAGAAAAATAATAAAGAAAAAGTATCAACGAGGTCAAAACTTGGTCTGACGTAAGACTGGAGGAGGAAGTAAAACAAAGCATACAAACTAATTATATATGAACTAAATATTTCAGCTTCAATTAAAATCTGATTAGGTGATACAAGTCCTGGATAAACAAAGAAATATACTGAATGACGCTAATGGTATTTCTAATAATACATTTAAAACCAGCAACCCCAATGAATTACATGTAAATTTCAAGAATATGAATATTTTCTCCTATTTAAAGAATATCTGCGGATTTCTTATACTACACTGTATAGTTATAGATTACGAGAAAGCTTTTGTTTCTCTCAAAACTTCACTAGTGATGGAAGCCCTTGAAAGACAGGGAATAGAAGAATCTTAAGTTAATACACTTGAAGTTATATATACAGGAAGTACAGCAATCCTAAAACTATGTAAATATAATGAGAAAATTCCCATTGATAAAGGAGTAAGACAGGAAGATGCAATGTGTCCTAAATTATTCGCAGTATGCCTAGATTTTTTTTTTTTTAAATTTAGATTGGGAAAATATAGGAATTAACGGTTAATGGGAAATACCTTAACAACTTGAGATTTACAGATAACACAGATGTGTTTACAGAGTCATGGGAGGAATTGCAAAGAGAAGATTTGAACAGAGAAAGCAGAAATGTAGGACTGAAAATGAATATGAGTAAAACTAAGATAACATTCAATGAAAATACAGAGATCATAAATAACGGCCAAGGAAGAACTTCTAGAGATTGTCAATGAATAGACAGTATTTCCCCAGGAAGAGACCAAAACTAAAAGGATAAGCATAGGATGAAAATTTTTGGTAAACAAAGAGATTATGAAAATTAAAATGCCCCATGCTCTAAAAAGATACGTATTTAATAAGATGGTCTACCAGTATTAATTCAGCCATCATAAAATTGGAGCCTTACTAAAACCTTAGAACATAAGCTAGTTACAACTTAAAAGTGCAATGTTAAGAATAATGATAGGAATAACACTAAGAGAAAAAAAAGAGCAACATAGATACTAGAGAAAACTAAAGTAGAGGATATTCTAACATGTATAAGAAAGAAATGAACATTGGCAGGACATATAATGACAATGAAAGATAATAGATGGACATAAAGAACAACAGAATGGGTCCCTAAAGATTGCAAAAGCAGAGGAAGAAAGAGGAGACGATGGATTGACGAGCTAAGAATGTTTTCGTGTGTGGGCTGGCATAGAAAGACCATAAACTGACTCAAATGGAAAAACATGTATTAGGCACTTGTCCTGCAGTGGACTAGTAACGGCTGATGATGATGACTATACCATACTACATAACACCAGATACGGAAACTTCCTGGACGACTCGGCCTTGTAATATCACCGCTGTGTAAAATCCCTTACAGTAGCATTGTACTGTAGTTTAATGTATTATATCGCATCGTATTGACTTCAGATTGTGCACAATCATGTGTCATTCCGTTTTGTAAACCATTTTTTTAATTTGAAGCTCTATTACGGCAAGTGGAATTACGTAATGAAAACTAATCCGCAGGCCATGTTGAAATCGTACTTGCGAGTTGTGACAGGAGATGTACAAAGAATTGGATCATACACAGACTTATGTGAATACAAAAAGAAAGTTAAGTCCATAGAGAGAGAGAGAGAGAGAGAGAGAGAGAGAGAGAGAGAGAGAGAGAGAGAGAGAGAGAGAGGAGAGAGAGAGAGAGTCTTAATTCGTGATATATCATCAAGCTACTGTGATCTGCTTCCAAGATTATCGTTAAAGAAATGCGTAACAATAGGGAGTTGTTTTCATTTTAAATCTATTTGTAAAATAACAGCAAGTCGATTATTTCCTAAATCTTATACGAGTTAACTTTTCGGATATTACATAACATGCATGAGGAAAAATAATATCAATTTCTAGTTTAAAGATAATATGAATATATTATTAAATGCTGATATCATATACATATATATATATATATATATATATATATATATATATATATATATATATATATATATATATATATATATATATATATATATATATATAATATCCCTTTAAGAGTGGGGATACCTTAAGTTTGTGAAAGTGACCAGCAGAGCTGTACTAAACAGGGCCATCCATACTAGGTTGGTTTGCAGTGAGCGATCAGACGAAAATCTCCCACTACCACAATCTGCACTAGTCAGCGTGATACAAAGTAGCCAAAACCCAGACAAGAATAAACATGTGTGAGGACTCTGTCCTACGGTGAACTATAAACAGCTGCATTTGTTATACTGTATATATACAGTATAATATATATATATATATATATATATATATATATATATATATATATATATATATAATGAACAAAGATATACACACGTATCTATGGATGTATACGTATATACATAATCTATTCTGAAGAACTGTTTTAATGTTTTTCAATTTGCTTTGTTTACAGTATAGTATTGTTCTCCTCTTTGGTCTTCAGCTGCTGAATCTTGTCTTAATTAGTTGGACAAAAACTTGCGGTCCTTTAAACTTCAGTTAGTTCGCTATGCATGTTACATAAGATTTTTCATAGTTCTGACCATCCTCTGCATTTGGATCTTTCCAGACAGTAACATCCTGCACGTAATCTTCTTCATCATAAGGCTCAATACTAAGTTTTATTCCAGCTATGACCAGATAGTGGAATGATCTTTCTAATCAATTGTTGGAATTTCAAAAGTTCAAACATGTGCGAATGTTTTCATGTTGAACAGACTGACACGCTCTTTATGGTTGATATACAGCATGGGCATATCTATTTTAACGTTATTACTAATTTCAACATATTTTATATTGATTATTCATTACTTTTATTTCATTTTATTTATATACGTATCTACCTTCCTCACTAAGTTATTTTTTCCTGTTGGAGCCATTGGGCTTTTTTGACTAGGGTTGTAGCTTAGCTAGTAAATAATAATAATAATAATAATAATATTAATAACAATAACAATAATAATAATTCATTACGGAACAATAAAAAGGAATAGAATACCGAAGACCTAATAACAAGAAATTCTGCTTCAAGTAAACTAATAGTACTTTGGGAAAAAAAAAAAAAAAAAAAAAAAAAAAAAAAAAAAAAGTGCGCGCAATTATAGGAAAATGGTAACCTGGCGATGCTGTAGTAATGAAAAACAATGAAATCTACACAAAACATAGTATCAAACATCAACGTAAAATTAATGGTAAAAAAAATTATATAATATACTACCACCTTACATCTAAGAAAACCGCTCAACAAATATCATGATCTTCCAGCTAAAACGACTTATTTGCTAAAAATATGATTCATGAAAGATTTATTATGTTTTATTCCACGTTTTATGTTACTGCTATATTTGGTAGGCAGACACTTTCTATGATCAAATGTCATTACCAGTCTATACCGAGACGACGAAGCAAGTACGAATGCTCAGGTAACATTCAAATGTCAGAACTATACTAAACATTATTACTAATACAGACTGGGAGTATGCTGTATTCTTTCAGATTTCCAAGATAAGCAAATGATACCACTAATAATAATAATAATAATAATAATAATAATAATAATAATAATAATAATAATAATAATAATAAATAACAACAATAATAATAATACTATTAATAATAATAATAATCATAAAAATAATAATGATAATAATAATAATAATAAATAACAATAATAATAATACTAATACTAATATTAATAATAATAATCATAAAAATAATGATAATAAATAAAAATAATAATAATACTAATACTACTACTAATAATAATCATAATAATAATAATAATAATAATAATAATAATAATAATAATAATAATAACAATACTCACAATAATAATAATAATACTAATAATAATAATAATAATAATAATAATAATAATAATATTAATAATAATAATGTACTGAAAAGAAATCGAACTTTAAAAGTTACGCTATTTCTTTATGATCTCAAATTGATTTCTTAGTAAAAACTAGTACAAAGAATTTCAATGGCATTGGTCTTGATCAAAACCTATCAATCAATCAATGGAACGAGAATTAGGTCGGGTGTGTGGAAACTTCAATTTTTTCCTCTTTTTTTTTTATGAACGTTTACGGATATAAAGTATACTATCCTCTCTCTCTCTCTCTCTCTCTCTCTCTCTCTCTCTCCTCTCTCTCTCTCTCTCTCTCTCTCTCTCTCTCTCTCTCTCTCTCTCTCTCTCTCTATATATATATATATATTCATATATATATATATATATATATATATATATATATATATATATATATATATATATATATATGTATGTATGTATGTATATACATATGTATGTACATAAACATGTATATATATATATACACATGTATTATATATATATATATATACAATTGACAATTGACAGAACACAGTCCTTTCATCTCTACCTCCTCACCTTCTTTAAGTTCACAGAACACAACTTTACCCCTTCTCTTTGTAGAACGAATAAATTTCCATCAAAACACACGTTGTATCCCACCACAAGCAAATTAAACGAAAAAAAAATAGAGTACTGAATATGCTTAAGGGCGGCAAGCAAAGGTCGGCGGTAAATTCCCCCTCATTAAGGCTAATGCAAATATCTTCTCTTAATGAATGCCACCAGTGTTATTTACCTATTCTTAAATAATAATTTGCAAAAATATCATATAAAGTTCTAAAATCAGCATAAAAATTAAAAGAAAAGTTTTCACAAAATGTAATCCACGATGCATTGCCCAATAGGAGCAATGGCCGAGTTAATAAGCATAAAATAAAAGGACTCTTAAATCAAGAGAATTTTTATTTTTTCTCGAGACAAGCTTCTGTTTCTGTCTGCAACACATTCCAGTGGTCACTTTTTCATGACTGATCCTTCAAGTTTCAGACACAATATCAATTCGTAATCAAGCAAAGACGATGAAGGTCACCAGAAAAGGCCTTCATACACTCAAGGAAAAAATTACATTTTGATCTCTTTTTTTTTTTTTTTTCTAACCTATACCTTGACGAAGTACTATAAATATAAGCATTCGGAGAAACAATGGTGTTCCTTGATTATTAGATATTTCTCAAATGAAACTTAAATATAGTCTTGTAGTGAGGCTTGATGTGTTTAGGATACACATACTGTACTGTATGTGACAAGTTGAGAGAAGATTACAGTAACACGATTACCTACACATCGCTCACTGACGTTGAGTAACACAAGATCTGCTTTATACCTTCAAAAGACATATCGTGACAAAGTCGACACATTAAGTCAATTGAACATGCATGAAAGAGGACATGGGGCTAGCAACTTCACACCACAAGTACCTGGTAAAAACCAGAAGGGTAACACTGTCCTAATTCTTTTATGAAGATATGTGCTGTACGTCAAGGTAAATGAACTCTATGAGAATTCCACAAAACCTAACTATTCAGCATGTTGTTGTAGCAAGAATTCATCTTGCTTGCGAGGGGATTTAGTAGCCTTTGTGCATTCTCTGAGACAAGGCACTCATACACTTTCTCGGTACAAAGGCATATGATACACACACACACACACACACACACACACACACACACACACACACATATATATATATATATATGTGTGTGTGTGTGTGTGTATATAATATATAATATATATATATATGTATGTATATATATATATATATATATATGTATATCACTAATAATATTCCCCCACTTGAGACTTAACTTTTATTCTCCCAGTATGTTAGTTAGGAACTATGATTTCTAATACAGAGTCTTTAGTATTAGAGTTTAGTGAAAGATTGAAAGAAGCAAATCAGAAAATGGCTAGGTTAAGTAAGATTTATAATTTCAAATCACCTGAAATTACATATAAAATCAAACCATATATCAGTTAAGTGATTTCTGTTACTCTATGGACACAAGTCATGGTATGATAACGAAACAGTCTCCAATAGATTTAGCAGATTTGAAACAAAACCCTCAGAAGGATATTGGGAGTTATACGGTATGACAGGATTAGAAATGAAACTAGAAGAGAGATTACTCGATTGCCATATGTGGATGAGATCATGGTGAGGGGTAGATGGAGATGGTTTGGGAATGCTCTTCACACTCCCTAAGAGAGATTAGTTCACCAAACGTTCAGCTGAACTCCACAAGGCACTAGAAGAGTTGGAAGACCCAGGCCTACATGGCAGAGGACAATGAAGCTCAAAATAAATGATGAATGGAGAAGTATTGAATTAAAAGCTCAAGATAGAGACGAATGGTGAAATCTAACCGATTCCCTTTGCGTCAATAGGCTTAGGAGATGATGATGTTGCTTAAATTGTTTCTCAATACAAGTAGGCCTATACGTATATCAAATAAAATCTTCTTACAATATGTTAGTCTCTACTTAATTACTATGTAGTATACATGAAATAAATAATGTCCAGTTAAACATGTCACCAATGTGCAAGCGATATTTTTGTGAAACAGAAAACAGAATACTAGTCAGACAAAACCCAGATCCCACGCAAAGAATAAGATTTTAGTGTCAATAAAAAAAAATCGGAAACTTCATCCGGGTAATCGAACCTTTTCTTTTTTCACGATTTTTGTCCCCCGCAATTTGTGAAATGCGTCGTGGCTAGATTTTTTTTTTGTGGTAGACTACTGGCGTCAATCACTGTTTGCACCCAGATCGTGCACTGTAAACAAATAAGTTATGTAATGTCTACGTAATGTGCGGCCAAACATAGGCCGCATTGGTACGTACTGACACGCAATAACACTTAACTATTTACGCATTGGTTAGTAATGACACACGTTGATACTCACCGTTGGTAGTATTTAGTCAAGTTAGCACAGTATTCACGCTTGGTTCATGCAAGTGGTAAGCACATGGCACGAACATTCATGCCAGCCACATTTCTCCAACATTCCAAAACACACTTAACGTAAACCGAAACCACCCCCCCCCCCCTTCATACAGTTATCATGAAGACGTTAAATATTCATTTGAATGCCAATCTTTCGGTAGAGCCCAATGAAAATAGCAAGATGTTACTCAGAGGTCTCGATAATTTTTTTTTTTAGAATAAATATCTTAATATGAATAGACTTCTAATCATAAATTCCTTCTTTAGTTTTTACTGAGCTAAACCATTCTTTGCTTTTATTTTCCTAATTCCATGTACGCGAGGTTGAAAATAATTTCCTCAGTCGTCTTCAGTATCCATATATTTTGTATCTAAGTAATCTGTAACACCATCCATTACCATCATTATTAAAATCATTAAAATTATTACTCTTTTATCCGGTTTTAAGCTTCTTAAGGTCGAGGAGGTTGGTATAAATATAACAAAGAATAATGAATGACGACTTTTTACATCAACACTAACTAGAATAATCCAAAATAAGGCTCTGATATTTGTAGAGCTTACGTAATCGAAAAATTCACACCAATAACATTTACTTGAAATAAAAAACTGAATGATTGACGTCAGGATAAACCACAGGGATTTAGAGCCTCTTTGTAAATGTCAACAAACAGAACCTCTATAAATTATGAGGTGCATAGGAGGTCTGAGCAAAAATAATGGGAATGACAAAGTTACCGAAACAATAGTGATATTGGACTGAAAGTCATGTTGGATGAGGAAGAGATTGCCTCGGGCTAGTTAGCCATGGCCTTCGCGTTCGTTATGGTCGCTTACTTATATATTTCACTTACCCGCACACGTGTGTGTGTGTGTATAGATATATATATATATTATATATATATATATATATATATATTATATATATATATATATATATATATACACATATACAGTATGTGTATATATAAACAGTATATGTATACACACACATATATATATAAATATATATATATATATATATTATATATATATATACTATATATATATATATATATACATGTGTGTATTTGTGTATATATATATATATATATATAAATATATGTATATATATATATGTATAATATTATATGTGTATGTATGTAATATATAATATATATATTATATATATATATATATCAATACATATATATACATATATATATATATATATATATATATAATATATATATATATATATATATATATATAATCAGCCGTTGTTAGCCCACTGTGGAACAAAGACTTCAGACATGTCCTTCCACTTGCTTCTGCTTATGGTGTTTCTATGATAATTTATACCCACAATTATTCGTATTTTGTCAACCCAACGTCTTCTCTTACTTCCCATTCTTTTTTTTGCAATATTCAGAGACCTATTCTGTTATTCTTAATGTCCATCTGCTGTCTATCATTTTCATTATATGTCCTGCCTATATTCGTTTCTTTTTCTTACATGTTAGAATATCCTTTACTTTAGCATTCTCTCGAATCCATATTGCTCTTTTCTCTGTCCCTTAGTGTTAACCCCCACATTATTCTTTTCATAACTCTCTCAGTTGTAAATAGCTTATGTTCTAATGGTTAAGTAAGGCTCCCTGTTTCTGATAGAAAAGTTAATACTGGTAGGGACCATCTGATTAAAAACTTTTCTTTTAGAGAAAGTGGCATTTTCCATTTCATAATCTCATTTAGTTTACCAAAACCTCTCCATCGCATGCTGATACTTCCCTTAATTTCGGTTTCATGTCCTGGGGAAACACTTACTGTCTGTCCCAACTACGTATATTCATCAACAACTTTTTCGAGGTTCGTCAGTTACCATATATATATATATATATATATATATATACTATATATATATATATATATATATATATATATATATATATATATATATCTTTTCTAAGTGAGGATATCTTAACATCGTGTAAGGGTCTGTGTATGTCATGATCAGCAAAGCTGTACCAGTCAGGGCCACCCATACTAGGTTGGTTTGTTGTGAGCGATCTGACAAAAATATCTCATCACCACCAACCCGCAGTGGACTGCGCGGTGATGAAAATGGCCAAAACACAGACATAAATAAAGACACGTCTGATGCCTTTGTCCTGCAGTGGACTAGAGACGGCAGTGGTGGTTATCTTTTCATTTGACTGAATGCAGACGGCATTCGATCATGGATATAAAGTCTAACCATTACTTCAATGAGTGCCCATCAGAAAACGTCAAAAAAAACATCGGAACATAAGGCCATTAGACATCCTGAAGGGTATCCCTCGAGCGATAACCCAAAGGGAAAAAAAGCCTTGCAACTTGTCCTGTTTTCCGTACCTACTGTATACGGTGGTCGGATATAATGCTCGTTGCTAAAATGGAATATTATTCCAATTATTTCAAAGCAAAATCATTTTTACCCTATCAATTCTCTGCACGCCACATCTACTAAACAAACTGCATGTAAGCAGCTTAACCTCTTTTCTTTTATTTGCATTCAACATCCATACTTCACACCCATAAAGAAGAGATGGTTAAACAATCCCATCATACATTCCTACATTGAGCCTTTGACAGATATTTTAAGTCTCACAACAGCCTTTTGCAGATAGCATGCCACCTTTCTTAGTTTGTGTATTATGAGACTCCCCTCTCATCTCATCTAACTACTATCCATTGTAATTAGTCCCGGATACTAACATTCATCATTACATTATCCTAGTTTCCATTTACCCTTATGTACATAGTAGGTTGGCTAAAGCACCAGCCACCCATGCAGATGTTTCCACTGTTTTGGGGTTAAGATTCTCTTGCTTGAGGGTACGCTCGGGCAAGCTGTTGTCTTGTTTCTCTTCCTCTTGTTTTGTTAAAGATGTTATAGTTTATTTAGGAGAGATTTCTTTTAACGTTCTTAATCTTCTTTAAAATTCTATTTTTCCTTGTTCCTTTCCTCGCTGGGATATTTTCCCTGTTGGAGCCCCTCGGCTTATAGCATCCTGCTTTTCCAACTAAGGTTGTAGCTTAGCAAGTAATAACAATAACAATAATAATAATAATAATAATAATAATAATAGAATTATTGGGTCATTTGACTGGCCAGACAAATCTACATTAGATCTCTCTCTCTCTCTCTCTCTCTCTCTCTCTCTCTCTCTCTCTCTCTCTGTGGTTATGGCTTATTTTTCCTTTGCCTAGCCTACACATACACCGAATAGTCTGGCCTATTCTTTCAACAATCTCCTTTGTGCTCATACACCTAACACTGAGATTACCAAGCAATTCCTCTTTACTCAAGGGCTTAATTACTGCATTGTAATTGTTCAATGGCTACGTTACTCTTGGTAATGGTAGAAGAGATTCTTTAAACATGGTAAGTAGCTCTTCTAGAAGAACACTCCAAAATCAAGCCTTTGTTCTTTAGTCTTAGACAGTGCCATGCTTCTGTTCCATGGCTTTCCACTGTCTTGGGGTAAGGTACTTTTACTTGAGGGTACATGCAGGCACACTATTCTATCTTATTTCTCTCCCTCTTGTGTTTTTTCAAGTTTCTATAGTTTATATATAAAAGATCTATTTCAATACTGTTACCGATCTTAAAATATTTCATTTTAGTATGTCATAACTTCTCTTGTATTTCATTTGTTTCCTTATTGTCATTCTCATTGGATTATTTTTCCCTGTTGGAGCCATTGGGCGTATAGCGTCCTGCTTTTCCAACTGGGGTTGTAGTTTACAGGTCAAAAAGTTAAAGGTGTCTGGTTTCAGTTCAGCTTCATCAGATAGATGCTCAGCAGAACGTCAGCCAGGCAAGCCCAAACTACCACTTTGGTGCCCAAACACAGCACTGGACTCCCCAGTGAACAGCTTAAACTCATGATCCCGGGCTGGGATTGATCTGCTGTCAAGCGAATGCTAGGCAGACACGTTACCATAGTACAAGCGAGGAGAATAGTTTAGCTAGTATTAGTAGAAATAACAATAATAATAATTACTTTAATAATTACATTTACTCCTAACTTTCTCTTCTTGCAAACACTTTCAAACTTACAATAGCTTTTCCAGTTTCTCTTCACTGTCCTCAACTATTATATATTCGACTCATTACTCGGTTTCTTATGCAACATATTTGCATTTACATCCTCTCTGCTTTCCCTGACCCATAACACCATGCCATCCACAAAATTACTGCAATACAACCAGAGATCAAAATGCTCCTAATATTTCCTGTCTGAACAACAACGCGAAATATAGTGCAGTGGTTTTTTAACATCATTGGAGGCATAACACGCCCCAGCCCTTAGATGCACTTCACTTCCATCATAAAAACTTTTAATTACTCTTAAGAACCCATCATCTATCGATTCCATACATCAAAAATTACCTCTGCGTTGCCTCTACATTAACTGTATAACCTTTTCCGCATTCTTCTATGCCACATAAAGCTTTATCCTTCTAC
The DNA here is from genome assembly GCF_036898095.1 of Palaemon carinicauda. Taxonomy (NCBI): domain Eukaryota; kingdom Metazoa; phylum Arthropoda; class Malacostraca; order Decapoda; family Palaemonidae; genus Palaemon; species Palaemon carinicauda. The sequence continues at coordinate 86,891,459 of NC_090745.1, forward strand.
TTCTAAACTTCTCACACAAATGTTTGAGGATTAACACTTGATCTTTGTACCCTTCTCCTAGTCTAAATCCAAACAGTTCCTACTTCTAATTAAATCCTTTTGCCACCTGTCTTACTAGGTAATGTCAAATATATAATATATATATATATATATGTATATATATATATATAATATATATATATATTTATATATATACTTATATATATATATATAATATATATGCGTTTATATAAATACTGATGCACATGCGGTGTTTACTAATTTTCAAAAAAGCGCAGTTTTAAAATAGCAGACGAACAGAATTGCCTGCAATAAAAACCAAGCAACAAATGCACACACATACAGACACACGTCTGCGTAAATGCTATTTAAATAAAGTTTTAAATTCTTAAAAACCACTAAGAGAGGGCTTTAAGCAATATTTAAACGGAAAAAGACTTCTATAACACTAAAATTCACACTGTAACCCCAAGGAGAAGCCCAAAGTGAAAAAAAAAGCGGACAAGAAACAAATGCAAGATAAGTCGAGAGATGGGAAAGGCTGGTAATAAGCACACTCAGACGAAGAACATCATTACGCCTAAAAGTACATCTAATGGCATCTGATGACATTCAAAGCTGCGGTTGTTTTGAAGGACCGGATAGTCTTCTGTTGTAACAGGGCAAAGGAATTCAGTAGATGGCAGCGTTTTCACTTGTTCAAGGGCGTGGTCCTCATGCGGTAGGGGAAGGGCACTCGTCCTACGGGCAGACATTTACCAAAAGGTTATGCAGTGAAGAAGGCCTTTGGGATTCAATAGTCTGATGCACATTTCCGTCTAAAAGAGATGTCTTCAAGAGATTTCGTAAAGATGGAGGTCAAGTACGAAGTATTTCGTCTGAGCTCGTAAATCGACTGTGCTTGCTAGTAATTGCTTAATTATATCAAGTACATATATGTATGTTTGCATAGGCTACATGTTTTACAAAACCTTTTGCAATGTACAATATAAAAATAAGACAACTGAAATAGGATGGCGGTTAAGACAAAGATATCGATCTGTTTGAAAGTTATTAGATTATTTCAAATGAATCGTTTAAAACTATCCTAATACCGCCATTTTGCCAGCTATAAGTCCGGAATTGAGGGGCGTTTTTAATATTTCCAGAATTTTAACATAGGTTAGATAAGTATCCACAGTTTAAACATCAGCTAAATGGCTTTTGGAAAAGAAAGGGTAAAGTACTGCGGGAACATTTCAGTTAAATAGAACTAAATACAATCGATTACTCCAACAAATTTCTTTTACAGATGACTGAGAATACTTTTATAACGCATTATATTTACGAATTATTTTGGCAAATGAAATGCAAGATGAAGAATAACAGAAGGGCTATAACATTAGAAGTGAGATTTTATAAATTTTGGGTATGCCTGTATGTAAAGGGCTATATACCTACAGTACTTAAGAATACTTTTACAAACCTGTAAAGACACTCACGATGTGTGCGTACACACACACACACACACACACACACATATATATATATATATATATTATAATATATATATATATATATATATATATATCAAATAAGCCATATATATTTTTGATACATTAATGACTGGATTCTCTTAACGACCTCAGGATCAGAGCCCCAGGCGAAATAACACAAAGACAAGAGCTTGGCTCCGGCCGGGAATCGAACCCTGGTCGGCAAGCTTGTATAGACAGTGACTAAGCCACTTGTGTTAACGACCTCGGGATCAGAGCCCCAGGCGAAATCACACAAAGACAAGAGCTTGGCTCCGGCCGGGAATCGAACCCTGGTCGGCAAGCTTGTATAGACAGTGACTAAGCTACTTGTGTTAACGACCTCGGGATCAGAGCCCCAGGCGAAATCACACAAAGACAAGAGCTTAGCTCCGGCCGGGAATCGAACCCTGGTCAGCAAGCTTGTATAGACAGTGACTAAGCCACTTGTGTTAACGACCTCGGGATCAGAGCCCCAGGCGAAATCACACAAAGACAAGAGCTTGGCTCCGGCCGGGAATCGAACCCTGGTCGGCAAGCTTGTATAGACAGTGACTAAGCCACTTGTGTTAACGACCTCGGGATCAGAGCCCCAGGCGAAATCACACAGAGACAAGAGCTTGGCTCCGGCCGGGAATCGAACCCTGGTTGGCAAGCTTGTATAGACAGTGACTAAGCCACTTGGCCACGAAGTGGCTTAGTCACTGTCTATACAAGCTTGCCGACCAGGGTTCGATTCCCGGCCGGAGCCAAGCTCTTGTCTTTGTGTGATTTCGCCTGGGGCTCTGATCCCGAGGTCGTTAAGAGAATCCAGACATTAATGTATCAAAAATATATATGGCTTATTTGAATATGAAAAACACGTAAAAAATGTGCAAAATTTATCATATATATATATATGTGTATATATATATATATATATATATACATATATATGGAAATGCCTGAGGCCATTTATATATATATATATATATATATGTATATATATATATATATATATATGGAAATGCCTGAGGCCATTTATATATATATATATATATATATATTTATATATATATATATATTTATATATATATATATATATATACAGTATATATAAGGGCATGCCTGAGGCCTGTCCTGTAGTGGATTAGTAACTGCTGCATTTGCCGTTGCTATTGTCGGCTTGTTTGTATATACAGTATGTATATATATATATATATATATGTGTGTATGTATATATATATATATATATATACACACATACATATATATACTTATGTATATAATAAATATGTGTTACTGAATTTAAGACGGCAGTATAACATAAGCCACCTAGTCATGCATATTGCCATCTCGCATATGGCGAATAAATGTATTAATAGACATAAGATAACGTTGTTAATGTCATTTAAACGGGTCCTATCAAGTAAAAAGAAATGCCTGGTATGACTTTCAAAATGAATTTGAATAAAAGTTGTAAATGTTAGTGAAAATTAATCATTTTATTCAAGAATAAATGAGATGTGCACTTTAAAGATGTGCAATTATAAAGTAGAGGAACGATTCTTTCAGGAAATAATGCAGAGTAACTTGATAAGTACTAATTTGCGTGGTATGATTCATACACCTTTACAGCCACTGTAATTTAAACGAAATAAATTGATATCAAACATCTTACGTAATAAATCCTGAGAAATTCAGTTTTTCTGTCAGGGTTATTGAATGCAACTAACCCTGTAGGGGAATGAAGTAATAGACATGATTTGATGAAGGTTAAGGGAAACTGAATGTAATTGCCAAGGAAATAGTTAGTGGATCTTGTTACGATCATTGAAGTTATAATCATAATTTTAATCTTTATATATCTCCTTAAAAAATTAGGGGGAAATCTAACAGCAGGATCTTTGATAATAATAACGATGTTAATATAATTAATAACAATAAATACTAATAACTATAAAACTCAGAATCAAATAAAAACAACAACAACAACAACAATAATAATAACAATGATAATTCTAATAAAAAATGAAGATTACACAATCGCATATAAATGAACCATAGTAACGTTAGATTCTGTAAAATTTAAATATAATATACTTACCTTCGAGGAACGAAAACTTAGTACGATGAAGTAAATGCAAAACTTTATCTAAGGACTTAACACAGAAGAGAAAAAAATACTTCGGTAAAGTTCATCGGAAAGGTCAACATTAGATCTGGCGAACTATAAAATTAAAAGAAAAAATTATAAAATTAAGTATATAAACGGAGACACACAAAAAGATAAAGTCATAATAAAATAAAGAATCGCATTCCAATTTTGGACCTTGTCCAGGACCCTTTAATTATTAGTCGTTTAAACTTTGATGAACTAGATTTCATCTGCGTAGCAGGTTTAATCTTGGGAGATTAGGACGAGTTTATTTGCCATATATTATCTCAAATTTATTAATTTGCATGAAAAAATATCCACGTAAAAGATAACGGTTGTTTATATATCGGAACTTTTGATTTCTCTCTCTCTCTCTCTCTCTCTCTCTCTCTCTCTCTCTCTCTCAATGTTTCTAAGAAATATTGTTTATAAGAATAACAGCATCAAATCCAAATCATAACAACTCTGAAAATCTCCAATTGCATCAAGATCTGTTCTAAAACTTTATGTAAATAATACACACACACATATATGAGAGAGAGAGAGAGAGAGAGAGAGAGAGAGAGAGAGAGAGAGAGAGAGAAATTCTAAAAGTAAAGGAAGACAAGAAAGAGGCGCCGAGATGAAGGCCGGATAAGCAACAAGTAGACAATGAAAGAAAATAAAACCAAATAAAAAACGAGACAAATTAGAATCGAGATAGCCAATGCAATGACTCGGATTCCAAGGATATAATAACCCACTAATTTAAAAGTAACATCTTACTCCGAAAATTTGTGAAATATAGATAAATTTGAAATAGAATGTAAATAAATTCGAATTAGTCGCATAAGGGTACTGTGTAATAATTAATTGATTTAAATATAAAAGAACATCAGAATTAACAAAATTGGTTAGTAAAACTACCAAATAATAGGGAATATCCAAATGGACTTGACAGGAATGTCGAATGGTCGAGCACCTTCAGCGGCAGGGAAGGTTGAACCTCACAAAGGAAAAAGGTTACGAAGAAAAGGTCAGAGGGAACAGTCAACGAATGACAGGAGGAGGCAAGTATAAATAGAGCAGTCGGTCCCTGCATGAACCACACACACTCTCGTGCATCAACAACTACCAACATGCGTGCTCTGGTGGGTACTTCAAATGTTCAGTTATCTAAGCTAACATTTATCATTTTGTCCGGGTATACTGTTGTGTAAAAAATTGAAACATTTTTGTCTGTAATATTACGATTTTACGGAATCTATTTATTCAACTCAAGCATATGACTGATAACTATATAGAAAAGTGTATCATGTTCAAAATTTATTTGCCTTAATTTGCTTTTAAGAGCTTTAGCGTACTAGTGCTATTTACAGCAACTGTCATTCGAGACATATTTCCGGTTTGACGGAATTCTCGAGGCTGATCTTGATCTTTCAATAACTGATGGCAGAGACTAAACAAAAGTAATCTATTACTAATGGTGCTTTATATTCACGAAAACTAATTTATCTACAGTAGTAATTCCTCATGAGCCTTTGGTGTAGGCATGTAAAAACGGTGATGATATCCAAATTTTAATTACAGAATTCCTATTATAGGCCTACATGATAAACACAGTGGAAACAATTGAAAAACAGCATACATCAAATCTTT
>NC_090745.1:86901747-87121747 GCF_036898095.1 Palaemon carinicauda
ATATACACAGTATATATATATACAGTATATATATATATATATATATGTATGTATAGATATATATATATATATATATGTATATATATATATATATAATATATATATTACATGCATATATATAAATATATTTATATATATATATATATATAATATATATGTATAATATATATATATATGTATATAAATTGTACATATAATTTATATATATATATATATATATATATTATAAATATAGATATGTATTATAATTTACGTACATATATAGATGTATATATAATATACATATATATATATATATATGTATATATATATATATATATATATAATATATATATTATATACATACATTATATATATACATTATATATGTATATACATTATACATTATATATATATATATATATATATATGCACGATCACATTACAAGATATTGGTCATGTATTACGATATTTATAAGAATGCCATAATTAACAATTAAAAGACAGAATATCACATAAGCTCATATGTCAACATCGATGACCATCCCTTTTTAAAGTGATATGTATAGGTTATAACTGACACTAATCTTCAACATTTAGCAAATTTTGAATATTTACTAGCTATTTACCTCAGGCATAATTTCACAATTATCTCATTTAATTGTCAGTTACAACGTCCTGTTTTTCCTTTCCTCCAGACAGTAGCAGCAATGTCATTGTGTATGTTTGAAATGATAGTGGTCTACACCCAACACATTTCTTCAAAATGTTAAAGTTTAAAGGTCACTCATGAATGGCATAGGCAATATTCTTAGTGATTGACCATATATACATATGATTAGGGCCCAAGTCCCTCCCCATCCAGCTAGGGCCAGGGAGAGCTATGCAATGGCTGTTGATGGCTCAGCAGGTAGCCCTACAGGCTACTGTAAAAAACCGCATTCCTAGCTCGCAAGGATGGTGAGATTGCAGGCAGTATTAGAAACTATCGAAAGTCCCATCAAGTAGATTGACAGAGAAATTTCCAATAAATTACTACAAAGAAAGATCAGAAAGATATTGTCAAATCTACAATCTCCTGACAGATTCTCAGTTGCATGACTCTCCTACGTTTAGCAGACCAACAAAAACATGACTCAGGCTATCAACCGTTGGGAAGGATACAGGACAAGCTGACTGGACACGAAAGCCAAATCATATCTTCACCAACATTAAGTCCAACCATACATATTGGGTAGATGCAAACATTTCAATTATTTGGCTTTAAAAGGAGATCAAAATAAACTCTCTAACATAAAAAATGAAGTAATCACAACCATTTCAATGAAACATCCCACAAAAGTAACCTGTATTCCTAATTATACATATCTTGGTCCTTTAATAGGAGTTTGTTCTCAGCCTGGCTAGAGCATTACTATCAAAATCTATAATGAGGTGTCGGTAGCTACTGGCAGGAGGCAAGAAGCCCCAGCGCCAAGCCAGTACAGTAATACCTTGACGTACGAGCGTCCCAACATACGAGCAAATTAAGATACAAACAAGCTGCCGAGCAAATTTTTGCACTGAGATATGGGCACGCTTACAGATGCTGAAGCTAGATGGCCAAGCATATGGGAGCTGCTCGAGGCCCACATTGCTCGTTCATTTCGCGTGATCTCCGACGACTGAACATACCTCCGAACATCGCCCATACTGTTTGCATTATTTACGTGGTCTTAACGTTAATTTGTGGATAATCAACTTAATAAGTCATGGGTCAAAAACAAGTGAGTAGAAACCAGGGAAGTGATAAGAAAAAGCCCATGATGACAACAGAGATGAAGCGTGAAATTATCGAAAAACATGAGTGGTGCATGCGCGACTGAGCTGGCCCCCCATTATGATAGAGTGCATTGACAATAGTTACCAGACAGAATGATGCTATCAAGAACATGAAGCCTTCCGAAGGCCTAACCATCCTGTCGAAACTACAGACTAATGTGAATCACGAGATGGAAAGGCTTCTGTTGCTCTGGATAAAAGAAAAAAGTTGACAGGAGATAACGTGACCGAGATGATCTTCTGCGAGAAGGGAAGCAGCTGAGAGTGGGGAGACATTGACGACAGTGGAGACCTTCAAAGCCAGTCGTGGCTGGTTTGATAACTTTAAAAAGCAAACTGGAATCCACTTGGTTGTGAGGCATGAGGATGCTGCGAGTTCCGACGTGAAAGCCATGAAGGAGTACGTGGAACGTTTTACGTCGCTTGTTGCTGCAACAAGTGTTCAATTGCAATGAAACTGATCTGTTTTGGAAGATGCTCAGAAGGACATTCATCACGGAAGAGGAGAAGAAACTGCCGGGCCATGAACCCATGAGGGATCGATTGACTCTAACCTTGTGTGCAAATGCCAGCGGTGACTGCAAAATCAAGCTACAGCTAGTATACCAATCTGAAAACCCACATGCTTTCAAGCCCCAAAAGATCATGAAAGAAAATCTGCATGTGGCACGCAAATTCAAAGGGTCGCGAAACAATTTTTCACAGAACGGGTGAATCTGTGCTTTGGTCCGGCAGTCAAGAAGTATTTGTTGGAGAAAAACCTGCCGTTAAAATGTCTTCTCATCCTAGACAATGCCCCGGGTCACCCTCCTGATCCTGAAGATGACATCCTGGATGAATTCAAGTTCGTCAAGGTCCTCTATCTAACCGCCTCCAACACCATGCCACTCCTCCAGCCATGGACCAACAGGTCATTTCAAATTTCAAGAAACTGTACACAAAGCATTTATTTAAGAAATGCTTTGATGTCACAGACAACACAAATCTCACCTTTTGTGAATTTTGGAAAGACCATTTTAACATTGTTCATTGTTTGAAAATTATTGATGAAGCATGGCAGGGTGTAAAGCGAAGAACCTTAAATTTAGTGTGGAAAAAATTGTGGCCAGATTCCGTAACTGAAAGGGACTTCGAAGGGTTCGATGCGCCGCAGCCTGACCCCGAACCCATTGTATTGGAAGAGATTGTGTCTCTTGGAAAGTTCATGGGGCTGGAGGTAGATGAGGCACATGTCAACAACCTTGTCGAGGAGCATCAAGAAGAGCTCACGGCGGAAGAATTGATCGAGCTCCAGACAATGCAACATACGGAGGTGTTGCAAGGGCTCAGTAGCGGAGGAGGAGGTGGAATCTGAGAAACTCATTTCTTCGTGGGAGATTAAGGAAGTGTTGGCTAAGTGACAGGATGTGTCTGATTTCGTTAAAAAGATACACCCTGATAAATTGCCTCGTGGTCGTGCTTTAGCTCTTTTCAACGACACTTGCCTAACTCATTCCCGCAAAATTTTGAAAGGGAGACAGAAACAAACCTCCCTGGACAGGTTATTCTAAAAAGCCTGCAACAAGTAAAAGCAAAAGAGAGGCAAAAAGAACCATGACAAGTGAAGACCCATAAAAAAAAATCCGAAAATAAGATATGTATGATTGAAATTTATTTTAAAATTAAGTATGTGTACAGTAAGCTAATTTCAGTAAGGATGTTATTTTGATTATAAAATAAATTTTTGAATATACTTACCCGGTGATTATATAGCTGCAACTCTGTTGCTCGACAGACAACTCTACGGAAAAACTCGCCAGCGATCGCTACACAGGTTGCGGGTGTGCCCAACAGCGCCATCTGTCGACCAGATACCCAGCTCTCAATGTAAACAAAGACTCAATTTTCTCCTCGTCCCACTGCGTCTCTATTGGGGAGGAAGGGAGGGTCATTTAATTTATAATCACCGGGTAAGTATATTCAAAAATTTATTTTATAATCAAAATAACATTTTTCAATATTTAACTTAGCCGGTGATTATATAGCTGATTCACACCCAGGATGGTGGGTAGAGACCAGTAATATATGTTTACACTTTTATGAGCTAAGAGTTTTTTATTTCATTTTAGAAGTTATCAAAATAACAAAAACAAAATAAATAGGTACCTGGTAAGGAAGTCGACTTGAACAATTACTCTGCCTTTTAAGTACGTCTTCCTTACGGAGCCTCGCGATCCTCTTAGGATGCTGATCGACCCCTAGGATCTGAAGTATCAAGGGTTGCAACCCATACAACAGGACCTCATCAAACCCCTAATCTAGGCGCTCTCAAGAAATGACTTTGACCACCCGCCAAATCAACCAGGATGCGAAAGGCTTCTTAGCCTTCCGGACAACCCATAAAAAAAACAACATTTCAAGAGACAGATTAAAAGGATAAGGAATTAGGGAATTGTAGTGGTTGAGCCCTCACCCACTACTGCACTCGCTGCTACGAATGGTCCCAGTGTGTAGCAGTTCTTGTAAAGAGACTGGACATCTTTCAAGTAAAATGACGCGAACACTGACTTGCTTCTCCAATAGGTTGCGTCCATTATACTTTGCAGAGATATATTTTGCTTAAAGGCCACGGAAGTTGTTACAGCTCTAACTTCGTGCGTCTTCACCTTAAGCAAAGTTCGGTCTTCCTCACTCAGATGTGAATGAGCTTCTCGTATTAACAATCTGATAAAGTCTGACCAAGCATTCTTTGACATAGGCAAGGATGGTTTCTTAACTGAACACCATAAAGCTTCAGATTGGCCTTGTAAAGGTTTAGTATGCTTTAAATAGAATTTAAGAGCTCTAACAGGGCATAAGACTCTTTCTAGTTCATTGCCTACGATCTCCATACGATAAGCTGGGGATATCGAAAGATTTAGGCCAAGGCCGAGAAGGCAGCTCATTTTTGGCTAGAAAACCAAGTTGTAGCGAACAAGTGGCTTTTTCTGACGAAAATCCGATGTTCTTGCTGAAGGCATGAATCTCACTGACTCTTTTAGCCGAGGCTAAGCATACCAGGAAAAGAGTCTTAAGAGTGAGATATTTCAGGGAGGCTGATTGTAACGGCTCCAACCTGTCTGACATGAAGAATCTTAGTACCACGTCTAAATTCCATCCAGGGGTAGCCAAACGACGCTCCTTGGTGGTCTCAAAAGACTTAAGGAGGTCTTGCAGATCTTTATGTTTGGAAAGATTTAAGCCTCTATGCCGGAAGACCGATGCCAACATGCTTCTGTAGCCCTTGATAGTGGGAGCTGAAAGGGATCGTCCTTTTCTCAGGTATAAGAGAAAAACAGCTATTTGAGCTACAGAGGTACTGGTCGAGTATACAGAAACTGACTTGCACCAGTCTCGGAAGACTTCCCACTTCGATTGGTAGACTCTAATGGAAGACGCTCTCCTTGTTCTAGCCATTGCACTGGCTGCTTCCTTCGAAAAGCCTCTAGCTCTCGAGAGTCTTTCGATAGTCTGAAGGCAGTCAGACGAAGAGCGTGGAGGCTTTGGAGTACCTTCTTTACGTGTGGCTGACGTAGAAAGTCTACCCTTAGAGGAAGACTACTGGGAACGTCTACTAACCATCGAAGTATCTCGGTGAACCATTCTCTCGCGGGCCAGAGGGAAGCAACTAACGTCAACCTTGTCCCTTCGTGAGAGGCGAACTTCTGCAGTACCTTGTTGACAATCTTGAACGGTGGGAATGCGTAGAGATCCAGATGTGACCAATCTAGGAGGAAAGCATCTATATGTATTGCTGCTGGGTCCGGGACTGGAGAGCAATAGATTGGAAGCCTCTTGGTCAGCGAGGTTGCAAAGAGATCTATGGATGGTTTTACCCCAAGTGGCCCAAAGTCTCTTGCACACATCCTTGAGGGTCCATTCGGTTGGAATTACTTGCCCTTTCCGACTGAGACAATCTGCTATGACGTTCAAGTCGCCTTGGATGAACCTCGTTACTAGGGAGATGTCTTGACCTTTTGACCAGATGAGCAGGTCCCTTGCGATCTCGTACAACGTCAGTGAGTGGGTACCTCCTTGTTTGGAGATGTACGCCAAGGCCGTGGTGATGTCCGAGTTAACTTCCACCACTTTGCCTCGAAGGAGAGACTTGAAGCTTTTCAAGGCCAGATGTACTGCCAACAGCTCCTTGCAGTTGATATGCATGCTCCTCTGACTCGAGTTCCACAGTCCTGAGCATTCCCGACCGTCTAGTGTCGCGCCCCAGCCCACGTCCGATGCGTCCGAGAAGAGAACGTGGTTGGGAGTCTGAACAGCCAGGGGAAGACCCTCTCTTAGGTTGATATTGTCCTTCCACCAAGTCAGACAAGACTTTATCTTTTCGGAAGCCGGGATCGAGACCGGTTCTAGCGTCTTGTCCTTTTTCCAGTGAAAAGCTAGATGGTATTGAAGAGGACGGAGGTGTAGTCTTCCTAGTGACACAAATTGTTCCACGGATGACAGCGTCCCTACCAGACTCATCCACAGCCTGACTGAGCAGCTTTCCTTCTTCAGCATCTTCTGGATGGATAGCAGGGCTTGATCTATTCTGGGGGCTGATCGTCTTGTTGTTCAGCAACGTCCTCATCAGAGGGTTCCTCATCCGAAAACTGATGAGGAAACGGCAACGGAGTGGGCAACGTCTGGCTCGCTGAGTCCGGTCGCACTGGTGCATGCGTGACGGAGCCGGACGCAACATCATGGAACTGCTGCACAGTCTGTGAACTGTCAACAACCATGGGTGCGCGAGGAAGCACAGCGACAACCCGAGACTGTCTAGACCGTCTGGGTTGTGCAGTCAACACCCTACCGGGTTGCTGAGGTTGACGCACTGCGTCAAAACAAGTCACCTCTGCTGGTTGTTGAACGTCCTGAACGTCAACAACCACCTCCGAGCGTCGCTTAACGTCAACGTGCGGCTGGCAACCCCCACTGGGTCGCATCGGTGGAGGAACCACCTCAACTGGCAGACGCGAGTAGGTTACCTCAGCATCAACAGGGCGCACAACCGACCGGTTGGAAGGTTGTTGGCCAGAAGGTTCGGTAGAAACCTTCTCCGCATTAAAGTCCTCTATCAAGGACGCAAGCTTGGACTGCATGTCTTGCAGCAAAGCCCATTTAGGGTCTACGGGAGCAGGTGCGGCAACAGACGGGGTTAGCGACTGAGGAGGTACCGCTTACCATCCCTGAAAGCCTTGTTATGCATGACATAATTGTACAGCAAAACTTCAAAGGCTCGAAAACAGCTGTGAAGTTGACCTGTAAAAAACTTGGAGCGTCTCCTGGCCAGGCGCCAGGGAGAGTCTACGAGAATTGAGAAGTCTATCTGGGCAGAGGCATGAACTCCCAAGCCGAGAACTTCTCTCGTGTCATATCAGACTCTCGCTCTATAAACCAGTTTAAAAGAAGGGAAAGCAAAGGCTGTATCCCCCAAACTCCTCCTGGTGAAAAACCAGTCGCCTAGCCAACGTAAAGCTCTCTAGGAGAGCGAGAGAGCACTAGCTTAAAAACAACGGCTTCGAAGTAGCTAGGCCTAGTGTAAGCTCTGACGTTTAGGCGAACGAGGAGCAGCAGTTACAAAAAGATCCGGACAAAGATCCTTAAAAAAATCATCATGATTTAATTAAAGTCCATAGGGGGCTAAGCAGCTTTAGGCTCCTCTCCATCTGACAGAGTCCTCAAGGGAATATCAGTAGGAGGGGGAACAGCAACTTCCTCATCTACAGGAACCTTGTCCAATAAAAGCTGAGTCTCAAGCAAGGGAGAGACCTACCGTGGTGGCAATGCTTTACAAGCAGAGTCCACACTCACTGGTGCATGAGTAGCGGACCAGAACGCAACGTCATGTAACTGCTTGACAGTCTGTGAACTGTCAACAACTGAACTGTCAACCACAACAGGTGCGTGAGGACGCACAGCGTCCACTCGAGACTGCTTTGACTGCCTAGACTTAGCAGTCAAAACAACTCTAGAATGCGGAGGTTGACGCACAACGTCAAAACAAGTCAACTCCGATTGTTAGTGAACGTCTTGAACGTCAACAGGAGCATCAGCAAGTGGCCTAACGTCCAAATGCGGCTGAAAAACCACACGAGACCGCATCGAGTGTGGTTCTCAACAACCTGACTGACGTGACTAAGCTACGCCAACGTCAACAGTAAGCACAAAGGAACGTTAGGTTGGCTGAAAGCCAGGATATCGATGAGATAAACGGCTAGACTCAACGGACTAATCGGCAGAATAGTCTTCCATAAGGGAGGCAAGCATATACTGCATGTCTTGCCATACAACCCATTAAGGATCAACGGAAATGGTTGTGGTAAGAGACGAGGGTAACGTCTGTGACCGCAACACTTTGCCAACAAAAAAAAAACTCTCGGAGTCTGTGTTACGCTTTTGTTAGGCGGCGAGCAGTTATCCGATGACTGCATAGGGTCAGAACTGTCCTAATGGTTGTAACCAGGACGCTGGACCTGTCCTGAAAGGACTGACTTTCGCTTAAGGGCTTCGAAACCTTGTGACAGGTTTCTTATGCGAAAAGCCTTCGGATGACGAGGAGAAACAACGTCTCTCTCGTCTTATGGTAGGGGAGATCTTGGTAAGATACACCCGATACCATAGAGGGAAAACGTCTGTTCGTTGATCAAGGCCTCTCGAACCCATAAGTCGTTTGACATTACTTCTCCCCTGGGCTTGGGAGCATGCAAGAGGTCCCGGACTAGGTGAACGACAGGCACGAACAGACGAACCCTCGGACGCAACACTGTAACACTTTGCGCATATCACTTTATCACTTTGATTTTCTGTTTTGCACTTATTTCACTGAAATCGAAACTTTTACTGATTTCTACCTGAAACACGCAATTCTACCCTTCATCAAAAGGTAGTAATTGCGAAATCAGTCGTATAATGCAAGCTCATAAATACCAGCAAAAAACAGAAAACATATTTTAAGATAAAAAAATCAGTGGCTGGGAAAGAGACTAAACACTAGTTCATATAACTACGTTTTCAATCTCTCACCGCACATAGCCTGGGGACGAGAATAAAAAACTAAAAACGTTTTATCCTTCCTCCCCGTACAGCGACTAGGGACGAGAGTAACTCGAGAACAACGTTACCCGCTTGAACGGAACGTTTTCTCTCCTCTCTCTCCCTCCGTCTCTATCTCTCTCTCTCTTTCTCTCTTGATTTCGCACCTAAGAGAAGAGCCCAATTATATTTCGTCAAAAAAACATGTTATTTGACTAAAGGAAAAAACTGAAAGGTTTTTCAAATAAAAAGTTCCTTTAAAATAGAATTTAAAACATTTAAGCTAAGAAAGAATGAACAAAACGTCAGAATCGATTTACTCTTACTGCAAAGTGAAACCGTGATACACTCTCTCTCTATCGTAACGATAGAGCGCATGTTGAACGTCCTGAACGTCAACAACTGCGTAGCATAAAAAAACTAAACGTTAGTTCATCTTTGAAAACAGTACGAAGACTATCAAAGAAATTCTTTCATAAAATATTACATTTAAAAAGTTTTAAATCCTTAGCTCTTTAAAAGCTATTACGATATAAAGGGCTCAACGTTGATTAACTTCGGTTTCCAAGTTAGGACCGCCTACTCTCAGGAAAGGTCGCATATAAACAAAACATTAAAATTTATTTTTATATGTTTATAATAAATGGAAAGTTAATCGAAGAGGCCTAATAAAGGCGGAGAGATATAAAATATATAGAGGAAAATCTATAACGTGATAAGATAATACTAAAAGCCTAAACACACTTCCGTCTAAGGGAAGGGTCGGCCATTTAAAAGTGAAAGAAAGTCCATACTCTCTTTGTCACCATAATTAAATCTATCCAAAGCGAGTTCAAGATTTAAGATGAAGATAAAACACCTGCATAGCGAAAGCTCAAAACTAGAATATAGTACTTCACCAAATAGATGTGAAAAACTCCAGTTTAGCAACAGCGAGTAAAGTACGTCTTGTCGACACCTCGACAGAGAGAAAATTGAGTCTTTGTTTACATTGAGAGCTGGGTATCTGGTCGACAGATGGCGCTGTTGGGCACACCCGCAACCTGTGTAGCGATCGCTGGCGAGTTTTTCCGTAGAGTTGTCTGTCGAGCAACAGAGTTGCAGCTATATAATCACCGGCTAAGTTAAATATTGAAAATAATTTCGTATGTGTAGCGTCCAATTCTCTCCCTCCCGTCCTCCTCTGCACAAACCGTCATAGGTCGCTAACATCTGTCTCAAAGGTAAGGACTCCATAATAATGCCACATTTTATTGTAGATCACAGTCCAACAATCATTTATGTCACTTTGTGAGTGTAAGTTAAGTATTGAAGCAATTGAAAGCATGTTTTTCCACTGTTATATCATGGATTTGGATGTTTTTAAGGAGGTAGGAATGGATTAATTTTTTATCAGTTATCTTATAAGGGAAAAACTCATTTGAGATATGAGAGCACTGACATACGAGCTCTGGCCTGGAACGCATTATGCTCGTATGTCAAGGCATTACTGTACACGAAGTAGCCACTCTGACTTTCACCTAGGGCTTGTGCTTGCATGATGGTTGAGGTGATTAGTGAATCTGTAAGGTATCAGCTCTGTATGATTAGGAAAAATACATAATACTTTTAACATTTATGATTTGTTCTCACACGAATAAAAACCCTCATCCTTCAATAACAGACTCCTCCTTTGGGGGAAGAAAGCCCCTATAATCATACGGGCTGTTTTCAAATCCTGGGATATCAATACACTAAAAACTAATAGAGGTGTAGGAGTGTTAATTTCTACCAAGAACACAAGAGAATAGATTCTAATAGGTTAGGCCAAGTTTCTGTCTTCTGACAGACAGTCAAGGTAAAACCTATATCCTCAAAAGTATCTATCCATTATCCCCCTTGTAAGGAGGGTAGGAGAGATACTTGAATATCTGACTTGTATAAAACCACTGCTCAGCATGGAAGCTCTCCTGCATCAACGTCTGATTCAGCAAATAAGAGTACGACCGTTGCACCCCAAGGGAAGGGAAGGCAAATAGGAAGAGTGCCAGACATTCCTTATCTTATCCTAGACTAATTATGTGATCATTATCTTAGACAAGATGTTTCTTGTCTCTGAAGGAGAGCTATGTAAGCTATACAACCCAGATCTGATTGCAAGATTCACAATCATGAAGTTCGAAATCTAGGTAACGAATTCTAGGGTTCCCAATCTTGGAACCGATCGTATGGTTCCTGATTACTTTACGTGATCACAGGGTTCCCAATCGTGGCAGACGGTTGTAAGGTTCCCAATCATGGTAACTGATTGCAAAATTCTTGATAGCTGTAAACGATAAGTTTTGCAATCGCAGTGAACAATTGATCAAATGGGAAAATGCCGATTGTGAAGAACAAGCTACAGTAATACCTTGAGATACGAGCGACCCAACATACGAGAAAATTGAGATACGAGGAGCGTTCCGAGCAAATTTTTATTCTGAGATACGAGGAAAAATTTGATATACGAGGTACAGTAGTTTCCTATGCGGCCGCCAGGTGGCCGCGTGTGTGAGAGGCTGCTCACGAGGACAGCATCACTCGGTCTTTCACATCGGATCTCCGTCACGTAGTTATCTCCGAGCATCGGCCGTACTGCTTGCTTTTTTTACGTGTTTTTTGCGCGAATCAGTGCATAATTCATTAAATAAACATTGGGTCCAAAGCAAGCAAATGTAAACAAGGGTAGTGAGAAGAAAAAGCATATGATGACAATGGAGATGAAGCATGAAAAAATCGCAAAACATGAGAGTGGCGTAAGAGTGACTGAGCTGGCGCGCCATTACGAGAGGAGAACATTGACTATATGTACCATCCTCAAGCAGAAGGATGCTATAAAGAGCGCCAAGCCTTCCAAAGGAGTAACCATCCTTTCCAAGCTGCGTAGTGATATTCACGACGAGATGGAGAGGCTTCTTTTGATCTGGATAAAGGCGAAACAGTTGGTGGGAGACAGTGTGACCGAGACGATCATATGCGAAGGCCAGTAGAATCTATGATGACTTGAAAGGGAAGCAAGCAGCCAAGAGAGGGGAAACTTCGACGCCAGCGGAAACCTTCAAAGCCAGTCGTGGCTGGCTGGATAATTTCAAGAAACGGACTGGGATACACTCGGTTGTGAGGCATGGGGAAGCAGCAAGTTCCGACTCGAAAGCCGCGGCGGACTTTGTCACAACCTTTGCCTTGGTTATCGCCCCACATGGCTTCATCCCCCAACAAGTCTTCAACTGCGATGAAACTGGCCTTTTCTGGAAGAAGATGCCCAGGAGGACTTTCATCATGGCAGAGGAGAAGAGACTACCAGGCCATAAATCCATGAAGGACCAGTTAACTCTAGCCTTGTGTGCCAATGCCAGCGGTGACTGTAAGGTCAAGCCACTGCTGGTGTACTACTATGAAAACCAACGTGCTTTCAAGAGCCAAAGGATCTTGAAAGAAAAACTGCAAGTAATGTGGCGCGCTAATGCTAAGGCTTGGGTTACCCGGCATTTCTTCACAGAATGGGTTAATCTGTGCTTTGGTCCGGCAGTCAAAAAATATCTGGCTGAGAAAAACCTGCCATTGAAATGTCTCTTGGTCCTCGAAAATGCCCCTGGTCACCCTCCTGGTCTCGAAGAGGACATTCTTGATAAATTCTGGTTCATCAAGGTCCTTTATCTCCCGCCCACCACCACGCTACTCCTTCCGCCCATGGACTAACAAGTTATTTCCAACTTTAAAAAACTGTCAAAGAAGCATTTGTTCAAGAAATGCTTCGATATCACAGACAACACCAATCTCACCCTTCGGGAATTTTGGAATGAACATTTCAATATCGTGCATTGTTTGAAAATTATTGACGATGCATGGCAGGGTGTCACAAGACGAACTCTTAATTCAGCGTGGAAGAAATTGTGGCCAACTTCCGTCGCTGAGAGGGACTTTATAGGGTTCGATACGACAGACCCTGATGACTCCAAACCTGTTGTGATGGATGAAATCGTGTCTCTTGGAAAGTCCAAGGGGCTGGAGGTAGACGAGGAAGACGTGAACAATCTTGTCAAGGAGCATAAGGAAGAGCTCACGACACAGGAATTGATCGAGCTCCAGGAGATGCAACATTCGGAGGTGTTACAGGAGCTCAGTATCGAGGAGGAGGTGGAAGACGAGGGCCGCCTTTCTACGGCAGAAATCAAAGACACGTTAGCAAAGTGGCAGGATTTTTCTAATTTTATGGAAAAAGAGGCATCCAGACAAGCTGGCGACTGGTTGTGCGTTAGACTTGTGTAACGATACTTGCGTGCATCATTTTCGCAACATTTTGAAGGGGAGACAAAAGCAAACATCCCTAAATAGGTTACTTTTAAATAGGCCGTCAAAAAGTGCAGGTGAAAGCGAGGCAAAAAGAGCCAAACTGGAAGAAGAAGAAAAGTAAAAGAATGAAAACAAAATGTAGAATTAAGTTTAGTTTAACGTAAGATTAACATTTTATTTTCAAGTGTGCGTACAGTAGGCTAATTTCATTTAAGTTAAATTTAAAGTTGAATTTCATTTAAGTTAAATTTAAAGTTAAGGTTATGTTACGTAGTGTTACAAAAGTGTTGCGTACCGAACGTGTCGCCATCAAGTCTCTCTCCTTCCCGTCCTCTCTCCCTCCTCCTCTTCCGCACACACCGCCGTTAGCCGCTACCGTCTATCTCGAAGGTAAGAACTACATAGCTATTTGTTATTTTGTTAGCATAGAATGTTGATTACAACCATTAAAAACATGTTTTTCCTCTGTAATATACTGTTTTTTAGGGTTTTTTTTCAGAAGGTGGGAATGGATCAATTTGTTTTTAGTTATTTTATATAGGAAAAATTCATCTGAGATACGAGAAAATTGAAATACGAGCTCAGTCCCAGATCGGATTAAACTCGTACCACAAGGTATTACAGTAGATGCAATTTGTCTTGCAGGGAGCAAACACAATTGGAACGTTTCTCTAAAGACAAAACATGAACGGGCAGGGCACAAGGAAACCTAAGTGCTAGTGCAAGTAAGATATCATCTCTACACCCGATGAAAATGATACTGGGTTCCTCTAGCTTTGTACTGTATTTTGTGACAGAGAAGCAGAGACGAAGCAGATGCCAAAAGTTTTGTGACCCAAAAGTCACTGAAGAACACATGTTTAGTGTCCAACTGCATAGCATCAAGTAAGTGCGGTGAACACCTGAACCTCGTACCCAAACGTATCCTCAGAGAAGTAAGCAATCCAAGCACTGTATGTAACCCACAATCTTGTGAATGAGACAAAAATGTCCAAGGCATTCAACTCCCTCGAGTTGGTGAGGAGCATTTTACCAATCAAGAAAGTGACAGCATGATCTCATGTGAGGCCAAGTGCTAGAAACGGTTATGTATCTTTTCGTTCGCCGCCACTTTGTCCAGTCTTTGGACAAACAGATGCTGGACCAAAGAACTCCTGGACAAAATGACTCGCGTGGAGAAACATATTCCGTTTGCCAGAACATAGGAGCAGTGATATAATGTTTAAACGCGAGCAAAGCGAGCATACGGTAGAATAAAAACAATAAATCATTAGCTCAATTAAGTATCAAGGTATTTGTAATACAATAACTGAACACTTACAAGTGACTCCATAGAAAATAGACTTTAAATCCCCGTTTTCTAAGCGTCTGGAAGTCCTGGCAAACAAAAGCTCCTGTGTTTTGATAAGTGTTTCATTACTACTATCAAGTTTTGACTAAGGTAACTTTTTTTGGTAATTTTTTATTGTATTACAGGGTGAGATTTCGAACAGAAAATATATGTTTTCCTATAGTAAATAACGTGATTTAACCGAATTTGCTGTTCATTTCAATCGGAAACAAACAGATCAACCAATTCGGCTAACTTTAAGTTGTATGATGTCACTTCTCTTACGAATGTACTGTGAACGATAACATTAGCAACGTTACCAATAATACACAGTTTTACCAACGTTGACGTATGGTACACAGAGTTACCAACGGCACGCTGACATTACTAACGATAGCAATGATAGATATTTCCACACGAATTTTAAATAATTTCTCCATATAAGTTTTACCCAATATCTAAAAAGTACAAAAAGGGCACAGAACCTAACAAACCCACCTAACCTAGCCTAGTAGTATGACAGGTCACAAAATAACATTTGATCTACATCGGACGTTGGCAGCACAGGTTACTGTATTTTTTCATGACACAATCTTTGCAACGGCGCCTCCAAAGTTTATTCAGATATACTGTTTTGTATTTTCCTCCGGTTATTATAATTTCAATTAGGTAATGAATAGAGAAGAAAAGGCTTGTTTTACGTTTATATATCGATTCCCCAGTATGTTTTCCCCACCCAAAACCCCGAGTTCCCACTGGGGGTCCCCCATTATCGGAGGATATAGATGTATATATATTTCTGAAACTATTCATTTGCGACGGGAACGAGTGTCATTTTCGAAGAGAGCGTAATTTTTTTCTATAAGAAAAAGTAGTTGTTTTCCTAGGTTACATCGCCCTGTAATACACTACAATGAAACCCTTTTTTTTTAATTATGACTTATCTGATGATGACTGACAGAAACAAAGTTTAGAAAAGTTAATTTAAATATCAACACAATTAGACAAGATCACTATATTTTCCAGGATTTCATATATAACTGATAACGATACCTAGCGCAAAGCCATAGCTTTTCAGTTATGGTAGTTGACACCCCTTAACTCAAAAACTATGGATTTCCACCAGGAATCATTATTAAAAACGTTCAAAGCACCACAATATACAAAATAAATCCGTCTTATTTTCTAAAAAACATTTAGTGCACTTTTCTATAATTTTACCTCTATACCTTAAAGTTTTATATTTGAATAATTCAGCTATATATTCAACAGTATTGTACATTCAATTATGTAGGCCAATAGTGTTCCTTCACTTGACAAACTTCAAAATAAAAAATATTGTATTTCCAAAATTAATTTAGTTTAAAACCTATTTTTCCATGAATACTACATTACACTAGAAATATGAATTTTGTTGTTAATCAAGAAAAATAGTATCTGGAAACTGAACAGGGTACAGACAATGCAGCAGCATAGTTCGTAATAATTTAAGACTAATATGGTATTTCCACAACCAATACCTTTTATTAAACCTACCCGTTCGAATAATTTTACTATCTTACACAAAATAAGAACTTTAAAAAAAGGGGGGTTATTTAAAAAAAAAAAAAAAAAAAAAACCTTATCTAGAAACTGGACTGGGTAGCCTACATCACAAACTAACCTTACCTAACGTAGACAAACGTGCGTCTAACCTGTTACCTGTCCCTAATTATCAAAGTATCACACCGTGATTTTAACCAAAAAAAAAAAAATATTATCGTAATAGGCCTACACAACACAAAATAGGCCTATTTAGGGGGAAAAAGCGTCTTACCGTTTTCGTAGAGAGTGAAGCTGATTATAGCCAGATCTGAAATGTACAGACTTAACATCTAAACTGTCGCAGGACACTGTTGAAATGTTGAAATATGAAAGGAGTCAATAAAAATGATAAAAAAAAAAATTGGAAAGACGACCGAGACTTTGTTCAGTGATTATTAGAGATATCGCGAAGTTTTTATAAAATTGAGTACTTCGTAACTCCAAGGACAATAACGAACGAATGATGATAACTGAGAGTCTGAGACTGCCGTTTCCAAATTCCATGCAGGTTGCCAGGTTGGCATTTTCAAGCCAAAAAAATCAAATGTCCTTTTTAAAATTTGGTTGGCCTTCAGTAATATGAAAAAAGGTGGGGCTTAAATACATTTTTGGCCTTTTTCTGCTAATGGGTTGGCCTTTTAAAGTCGCGGTTGATTATGAAGTTGGCCTTTTCTCATTTAGAGAACCTGGCAAGCCTGATTCATTCCATGTGGAGCGTCTTTGATGTGGAACAGTGGATTATGGAAGAAGTTGACTGCTTGACAACTGATAAAACAGTAAGAGCCAGTTTGGCCTTTTATGCCAAAAGATCTCGAATTTGGCACTATAAAAAAGGCGGACCTTAAATACCAAAGAATATAGTCACTATACAGAAGGGTATAGTCAGTCTGTTAAATACTATATATTTTGGCATTTTTCTGCTAATGTGTTGGCCTTTTAAAGCTTCTGTTGATTAGAAGTTGGCCTTTTCTCATTTAGAAAACCTGGCAAGTGGCAACCCTGGTAAGAACAACTATTGAACAGAGTCGTTGAATAGAATACACAGAGTATGAGTAAATTTCGGGTTAAAATTTTATTTCCACGAAAAGTGATATATCAAATTATTTTGCAATTATTAAAGGCATGTGTCACAATTTATACCACGTTTAAATTTACAGAATGACAGTGCATCCAGTATAGTTAATTACAGGCAAATTATCCGGTCAAATACGGCCCCTGCTGTTAAGAATCAATTAATAATATTCCTATTTTATTATTATTATTATTATTATTATTATTATTATTATTATTATTATTATTATTATTATTATTATTATTATTATTATTATTATTATTTTCATGTTTACACGTATCGGCTGTGAGAAAGTAGTGGTCAATAACGATGTTAGTGGG
Source organism: Palaemon carinicauda (assembly GCF_036898095.1). Lineage (NCBI taxonomy): Eukaryota > Metazoa > Arthropoda > Malacostraca > Decapoda > Palaemonidae > Palaemon > Palaemon carinicauda. The sequence continues at coordinate 86,919,212 of NC_090745.1, forward strand.
CGGAGCAAATTTAAGATTTAGGGAAGAAAATCGAATACATAAACTCTACTATAACCGTAATATTTTTTTTTTTATATATATATTTAGTATTCCTGTTCTTTAACTATTATTGGATTTTCTTTTGATTGTGATTATCTCTTTTAATTTTAATTATTGCACTATTATACTTTTCCATAAATTATATTGATATCGCTGAAATTTTAAACTATGTTCTTACTAATGTTATGGTATGGATGACAGTTAAAAAGGTAAAATTAAATAAAATCAAAACCGAGTTTATGGTAGCAGATAAGAAAACCAACTTAAGGAACTTACTAGATATCCAAATAAATATTAATGACAACTTGGTCTCGATTAGCCAGCCTGTCTAAGTAGAGTTCGTGACCCATAGGCTTATCACTCAACTGTATTATTATTATTATTATTATTATTATTATTATTATTATTATTATTATTATTACTTGCTAAGCTACAACCCTAATTGGAAAAGGAGGATGCTATAAGCCCAGGGGCTCCAACAGAGAAAATACCCCCGTGAGGAAAGGAAACAAGGAAAAGTAAAACATTTTATGAAGAGTAACATTAAAATAAATATCTCTTATATAAGCTATAAAAACTTTAACAAAACAAAAGGAAGGGAAATAAAATAGAATAATAAGCCTGAGTGTAGGCTATCCTCAAGCAAGAAAACTCTACCCCAAGACAGTGGAAGTTCATGGTGCAGAGGCTATGGCACTACCCAAAACTAGAGAACAATGGTTTGACTTTGGAGTGTCCTTCTTATAGAAGGGCTGCTTACCATAGCTAAAGAAAGTCTCTTCTACCTTTACCCAGATTAAAGTGGCCACTGAACAATAACAGTACAGTAACCCCTTGTGTGAAGAATACTTGTTTGGTAATCTCAGTGTTGTTAGGTGTATGAAGACAGTGGAGAATGTGTAAATAGGCCAGACTATTCGGGGGGCGTGTGTGTGTAGGCAAGGGGAAAATGAACCGTAACCAGAGAGAAGGATCCAATGTAGTAATGTCTGGCCAGTCAAAAGATTCCATATATCTATGGCGGCAGTACGTGTATATCAACGGGTGGCTGGTGCCCTGGCAAACCTACTACTGTAGTGTGTCTCTCAGTGCTCAAATAAATAATGTGGTAAGAATCACTGAATATCACCTTAGAAATATTACTTTGTTAAAAAGTATCTGAAGGAAAATTTTCACTTTACTTTAAGGGGTTTTCCTGGTCCTATCACACATTGGAACCGTGCCTGTGCACTACAGGACATACCAGATTTTTGTTGTATGCATTCCTGAGTCTTTAGAGTTTCACAGCGTATTCCATGCAAATTGTCAAATCCACGTCATCAGAGCATTTAGAATATGTAGAAGGTTGTCGTTCCACTTGTGCAACCAGTAGTTCACAAACAAAAGATGATTAGGCATTTTTACCCACATTGCAATGCCAGAAAACGAAGTCCCAATGGAGCATCAATTGTGTGCCACTGTAAATATGTCCTTAGGGTAACAATAAGGATCTATCTATCTATCATGGCACTTCATCCTATTTTGGGAGGTAGCCGACATAAAGAAAAGAAACGTAAGGGGATTTTTCTTCTCATTGCTCCTCCCTGACTGACAAGGGGACCAGCTGAGTTTGGTTGGCACTGCTAAGGTGACACAGCCCAGCCTCCTTTTTTTTTTTCACCCACAAATAAATCTTCATTTGCTGATTCCCATATTGCTGCTACCCCAGCAGTCACCAAAGTGATTCCCAGGTAGCAGCAAGGTCTATCAGAACTGTGTCACAATCATTCTCCATTCATTCCCATTCTAGCAAGATCTTTTGCCTCACACCTATCCTCCTGTTACCTTGGGTCTTCTTTACTCTATCCATCCACCCAAACCTTGACCTTCCTCTTGCACTTCTCCCATCAACTCTTGCAATCATCACCTTCTTCAGCAGACACCCATTTCCTATCCTCTCTACATGGCCAAACCACCTCGACACATTCATATCCTCTCTAGCTGCTAATTCCTTTCTCACCCTCACTACTTCACTCCTAACCCTATCCAATTGAGGTACACCAGCCATACTCCTCAGACACTTCATCTCGACCACATTCAATTTCTGTCTCCATCACTGTCATTGCCCTCAACTCCAATCCATACATCACAGTTGGTACAATCAATTTCTCATATAGAACTCTCTTTACATTACCAGTGGCGGCTCGTTATATAGGCACTGTGGAACTGCAGCACCACATATAATTTTCAATTGTATAACATTTGATATATTTTTTTCTTTAATTCTTTCATTATACTTTTTAAATATGAAATATGTAAGCTTAATGTCCGTAGCCCTCCATCAGTTTATAGAAAAAATATAAAAAATCTTTGAGTGGAACTGTATACTTTACAGTTCCAGCAGTGGGGTTTTTGGCTGTTATGTGCATGTTCAAATTGGAAGGTACACACAAGGCTATGGAGAGAGAGAGAGAGAGAGAGAGAGAGAGAGAGAGAGAGAGAGAGAGAGAGAGAGAGAGAGAGAGAGAGAGAGAGAGAGAGAGAGAGAGAGAGAGAGAGAGCAGTTCCGACGTTGGTGCGCTGGTGAAATTAGTAATTAACAATGAAAACCTTGAAACTGAACTAAAGGTTTTCTACTGTAGGTCTGATATTTATGAATATTGCAATTTAAATTTACCTTAAAAAATAATCTAGATAATGCTCTTAGTGAAATTACACAAACTGATAAAAATCCTCTGACAATTCCTAAGAGTACATCAGAGACAGAACGCTTGTTTTCAACACCTAAAAGAATCAAAATTTTACTAAGAAGCACTATCAATTCGGAAAGACTACTTGCACTTGCAGTGCTTTCTAAAGAGAAAAAAATTCCTCAATTCTCATCCAGAGATCAGAAAACTATTAACACTTTTGCACAAATTAAAACAAGAATATTCTTTTTTAATGAATAGACTATGCTTGAACTAGAACAATTTAGTTATAGTTAATAGAAAATGTTACTTTTCGATTTTTTAAGATTCAAAAAAGTTTATGAATAAATTTTCTTATACATAACGATGTGTTTCCTTTTACAAAACATTGAAACAAAGGCTGAAAAAAAAAATCGGGAGCAGCAACTCCCTAATTTTAGCCATGAGCCGCCATTCATTCACCCTAACCCTATATCCTTTACCACACCCTTCACTGCCCCCAACACTTTACATCATTCACTCTCTGATGTACATCTGCTTCCACTCCACCATTTACAGCAACAACAGAACCCAAGTACTTGAACTTATCTACTTCCTCAAGTAACTCTCCATTCAAGATGACACAGTCTAACATCATCCTCCATTCTCGTGCATCTCATAACCTTACTCTTAGGCTATCCACAATAACTTTCAACTTCCTTCTCTCACACACCCTTCCAAACCCTGTCAACTAATACAGTATCATTTGAAAACAACAACTGATTCCCTCTCACTCATGATCACTCTATCTATCAGTTTCAATCCTTGACCAAGCACTTCAGCATTCACTTCGCTTATAGCTCCATCAAATTGAACAACCATTGCAACATCACACATTCCTGTCTCACCCCACCTTCACTGGAAACCAATCATTCATTTCATTTCCTATTCTAACACATGTTTTACTGCCTATGTATAAACTCTTACTGTATGCAGCAACCTACCACCAGTTCCATATAACCTCATCACTTACCTATCAACTTTTATCATAAGCTTTTTCCAGATCCATAAATGCAACATATATCTCCTTACCTTTTGCTCGATATTTCTCGCACAGCTGCCATTCATCTGGTTTTGCATTTTCATGCCATATTCTACAAAACAATCTTGTGAGTATTCTGGAAGTCACTTCATTTTTGGCCAACATCATCTCACCAGTTATTCCATCGTATCCAGGTCCTTTCCATCTCTTGAGTTTTTTAATGATAGCATCCACTTCAAACACATTGAATTAGTTCATTGGCACATCAATGTATTCCCCAGCTTTAGGTATATCAATCAAATTATTCCCTTCATATCTCCTATTCCTGACCTCACTAAAGTGTTCCATCCACTGTTGCATTTCTTCATCTTCTTTTTGATGGGTATATGCTGCTTCTTTGTTATCCCAGTGGAGATTTCATTAATAATTCTGTGAGCAATTCTTACACCATGGCCACTCCCAGAATTCATAGATCTGTCAGCCTCATCTGCTTTCCTGTCTAAATATAAATCCCCATTAATTTCTGAGCGTTTTGGAATGTGTCTTGATTACTTGTAACCTTTAGCCTTGCCAAATCACTGTCCTTTATGTATTCTTTGATGCAAATGAACTATTTCCAAGGAAATTATCCTTTTTAATTTCCCCTTTTCCTTCAGTATTGAAACATGGCCACCATTTGCAATCATCATCCATATGACCAATCTGCTCGTTCTTCATTGTCACATGACTTTTATTGCTAATGACATATCTATTTTGTTTTAGCCCATCACCTACCCTCATTTTGAAAAAACATAACTGATTCCAGTCTTACTTTCATGCTTGAAAAACTATTTGTTCCTACAATTATACACTCATCATGCATTGAAGATTACAGCAAGAAGAGGAATAAGTAGTTCAAGAATGATTTTTCGGCTTTGCGGTCTTCCCCAAAACAGAAAAAACCTTGAGCTCTCATTTTTCCCTCTGGTGCTTTGACTTCTGCACCTTCTTTTGCTTCCCCTATGGGAAAGACTAATGGACGGTAGCACCACCTTTCTCTTAGGGCAATCTTCAGGGGTAGTGGATTTTGCTCCCTTCCCCAATGAAATTTTAGGGGCCTGCCCTTCCCCTTATATTGATCCCGCCATTGCTGACCACTCCTTTTTCCATGACCAGGCACTTCAGACCTAGTGACCTTTATTGGGCAATGAAGTTACAGTATCCCATGGATGTAGAAGATCCTTCAGGCTCTAGCTATCACTATATCTAACTTGCCTTTTGCTGTGGCAACACCTGTGGAAGGAGCCTTTGACATTAAGCCTGCTATCCCATCCGAGTCTAAGGAAGCGCAGTTGATCCTTAACCCTTGTCATCTGGAGGCAAAACCATTGACTGATTGCTGACAAGCAAAGGAAGAAACCTGTCTTTCTTCTACTTCCAGCTCTGTACCTTGTCTTTCTTCTACTTCTAGCCCTGTAGCTTGTCTTTCTTCTCCTTCCAGCCCTGTACCCTTGCCCTCATCCACTGCTGTTGAGCCTTTTCCACATCATGTCCCTTTGAAGATGAAGAACAGCAAGCTGCCTTTAATCTTTTCAGACTCCCTTCAGCATGATTACCAGCTGACAACCCTCCTACAGAAGGAAATTGTAAGCCTCTTTCTTCGTCAGGTAATGACTCCCCTAGATCCCAGCGTAGAGGACAAGAGACATCATCTAACACAAAGCATTGTCATAGAACTATGAGAAGTCCGTCACTTGAGACTTTCCTGGATGCACGATTGTTACTAAATTCATGATCACCAAGTGCACATTGTCCTTATGTGCACAAAGACTTCCATATGCTCATTCTTCGCCAGAGAGTTTTTATGTGTATGATTGTTGTCACTCGCACACTTTAGACACCACCTCTTCGTGCAGGTGGAGTTAGATCTAAGTGCATATAATTGCCGTTGTACACAAATTTTCCTTTACATTTGCAATCGTCTATTTGAAAAAGACTGCCACATCATAGGAGTTCAGCTGAGGAATCCAGAAAATCACACTCTAGGTCTTTACACGCAAGGTATGTGCACAATTAGTCTCGTAAGGTGAAAGCTTTAGATGCAGAACACCTTCAATCTGATCCTCCACCTGTAAAGGGTTCACAAGCATCATACCTGTACACAGAATGTTCATGCTCTAGGTCCAACCAAGAGACCTCTCCAAGCACTAGGTCTCCACCTGCTGCATTGCCAGGTGCTAGATTGGCACATATTAGGTAACAACTTGCTACACATTAGATTGCCACGTGTGAGATCACCGTGACCTTCACTTTTACGCATTTGATCCCCGTGTATTACTTCCTCACGCTCTAGAAAACGGGATAGGTCCTCTCCAGGAAAATAGTTACCACGTGGCCTCTCATAGGAGGAATTGAGACAGTCTAGTGGCCAATGCCAATAAAAAATGCGTAATATCAGAGAAAGGCCCTCTTAAAATTCATGTGAATCTGATATAAACATTGAAATAGGAGATTCTTCCTTACGCTAGTACTGAAGGAAATGGCGATGCTTATTGAGAAAGTCTTAAGTTGCAATTATTACGACCAGATGAAATATAAATTTTTCTGTCAAGTTCTAAAACTCATCTTCAGTAATTAATGGAAGGCTTTATGGAGTACAAAATCAGTATGACGACAAACTAAAAATTGATTAAATCCATTGTTGTATAATGGTCTTTATTTGAAAAGAAAAAAAAAAAAGTCCTACGTTGAATTCTATCCCATCTCCAAATCAGTCATAATCATAAAATCTATGAATACTTGATGAATAACTCATTTAACCCATAACACTTACATCATTATCAAGCTACATGACTGGACTTAAATTTAACAGATCATAATGATTTGTTGAAAAACATCCATGTAAGATATAAATCTCTTAAGTGATCGTCAGAATCAACATTCTCAGTTTATCTGTCTAAATCTTCCACATGTAATTTACCCACTCATTAAACTTTTAATCAGTGGAATTAACTACCAGTAGTTAAGTTCTATTATTTCTATTGAGAAAAAAAAAATTCTGCTACCTCTGGAATTTTACAATATTATCTGTGGTGAGGTTACAACATTTAAGAGTTATAAAGTGAAATACATAAAGCTCTAATGTACTCTACTGTACAGTATTACAGTATAGTATAACAAATTCCATGTACTGTACTTATTTATGCAGGTATTTAACATGAAGGAAATTCTGAAGACTCCTAAAATTGTTAAAAATAACAAATTTGGAAATAATTTGTAACATTTTTTCCTAAATAATACAAACCTCAAGTTATTTATATGGATTATCTTTTGGCAAAGCTGGAAGGTAGAAAATAGCCTAAAAAGTGCGAGGTGGCAACCCTACTTAACCACTGTTAAGCTTGCAGAACTGCCTCACTTTTCAATTGCAGGCAGGACTTCAAGGGGACAGGTGATGGTGGGACAATTTATATAAATAACTACAGGTTTGTATTAGTTATGGAAAAATATAAATTATTTCCAAATTTGTTATTTGTTCCTCCACTAACAAACCTTACGTTATTCATACGGATGACTCACTCTTTGGTGGATGGAAGTCTGACTTCCAGCTTAGTCATTGAGCCAGGTTTTCCTAGTACAGTCTTAGACTGTATCTAAGGATAAACCTTGACACCTAGCTAATAATTCACAGCCTCAGTGTTATTGCAGCCTGAGCAATCTGTGTGGTTGTGGAAATAGCATATGAACGTCTAGCTAAAGTACTGTGTTCAAGTTCTTAAACAGGAATATTACATATAAAGATGTTTCCTAATGTTTACCTTGCAGGAAACATAAACGTGAACGATTATGAATAGTTATTGTCTATACTAGGATACACAAGGAAAATGGTTCTCACCTACAGAGGTTGAAACCAGCTTGCAGAGGAACCCAAGGCGCTGTTCCCCAAGAGAGGGGAATATGAAAAAAGGGAAAGCCAACCACACTTCCATTCATCCCAGACTTAACCTAAGTAACCAATGCCCTCAACCAAGTGTTACTTGTCCAACAAGGAGCCCAAGGTATTCTTAAACCACTTATTGTGCAGCCTCCACAAGGCCAATAGAGAACGTATCAAGCCTAATGTGGATCACATCCTTGAGGTAGTGGGTGGTGAAGGTCGTTTGACGCTTCCAAAAACCCGCTTGCAGACCTTATGATACTGAGAAGTTATGTTTAAATGCCAGGGACGTACTGATGTCCATGACATCATAAGCTCTAGGTTTTCGAGCTTCAGAAGGGTCATGTTGGAGGGCATAGTCTACGACTTTGGGATCCAAGAAGCGATAGTGTTCTTGGTGACCATCCCCTTAATTCTGCCTGAGCTGATAAATAAGGCTAAAATTTTGGGTCTTGTTGCTGCAGTGCATTTAAGATAATATCTCAAACTCCTCACTGGACAGATTAACAGCTGATCTGGGTCATTGGTTACAGAACGTAGACTCTTGATCTGAAAGGCCCCGAATCCATGGTCCAGTACCCCCAGATTTTGAGTCTCGGCAATAAACTCAGGGACGAAGCCATGTCACCATGAAGCTCACTAACTCTCTTTGTAGATGCTAAAACAAGTAGGAACGCCATCTTCAAAGTGAAATTACGGTCTGTAGCATGGTGTAGTAGTTTAAGGAGGAACCTTTAGGGATCTCAAAACCCAAACCACGTTCCAAGGAGGAGATCTCATCTCCGACTGGGGGAGAGTGATCTCATAACTCTTCCACATCTCAGAGCTCCAACGAAGAGGAAAGATCCTCTCCATTCAATCTTAAGGCTAGACTTAAGGCTGAGAGATAGCCTTTTACCGCCGAGACTGGAGTTTTTCCTCTCGAAGATATACAAGGAACTTTCCGCTATTACTGGAATGGTGGCATCGAGGGGAGAGATAACCTTGCCACGACTCCAACCACAGAACACTGTCTACTTTGCCTGGTATGCTGCTGTCAAAGACTTTTATAAGTGCTTAGACATTATTTTTTCAACTTGTTGTGAAAAGCTGTATCCCTTCTCTTCAGAATCGCATTTGCCCACAAGTTGACCGTTTGGTGTGAAAGGAATTCTAAGGTCCGGGTACCTGACAGAAAGGACTCCAAGGACCGTCTTATCGAATCCTTGGAAAGATCCTTGGATCGAACAATCTGGCCCAACAACCCCAACCATAGGTCAAGCCATGAAGCAACTTGCATAGCATACTTCGCACTTCTCTCTATGTTGAAGAGCTTAGAGGCAGAAAGGGAGATCCTCAAGGAAGCTAGTCTCTGTACTGGGACACCCCTGGTAAGAGATTCTACCGAGGGGTCGAGAGTCAGGGTAGGGCAAGGCTCGTCCTGGATCTCATAACACTTCCACTGCAGAATGAAGGAAAGTGGAAGAGATCGGGAGGAAGACCCTGCTCTAAGAGAGCTAGAAGTGCCTGCTATCTGAGAGATAGCTTTTCTTCTGGTTGCAGTAATCCCTTTTGATCAAGGGAAGACTGCACTGGTCTTAGGAGGTTTCTAGGTACCCAAGACTAGGTCCAGAACCATATCCTTGCCTTCCTGTAAGGCAGTGCCAGGGTGCGACAAGTTATTAAAGGCCCTCATGCATGCAAGAACTTGCCAGAAGTTATGTTCCGACTCATGTTCAGCCTCGGAGTAGAACTTCAGATTCGCGGCTTTTGGGAGGTATTCTTCATCCGTGTCAAGGTCAAGGTCAAGGTCAAGGTCATCAGCTGTGAACCTGTGAAGGACCAGCCTCAGGAGACCCCCTAGCCAATTCCTGCTTACAAGCTTCCCTTGCCTTAGAGTTCTTAGGAACTGTCTTTGAATCTTTTGATTCCTTCCTCGGAGGAAAGTTTTCTTCAAGGACACATGTTTTAGAGGAAAGTTGTGGTTCCTTAGGCTTCTGAGGTTCGGGAGCAACGTTTTGTTCCCCCTCAGGTAGAAGAGATACCATATATTGGTCCAGAGGAACGATTTCAATAGGTTTAGGATCGAAGGGGTGGATGGCAATCTCCTCATGAGAACCTAGGTCCCTATTTGTACGGAGTTGTACGATGTCAGCGTGCGGTGGAGTGACAGGGTTCATCTTCCTCCTCTGTTCGGCCGTATTCCTCTCGCCTGGTCGAACTGGCATTAAGGGAAGAGGCCCTGTAGGTGGAGCAGCTGCAGTCTTGTTTGTCCCTGGTGTTTGGTCAAGGTGGAGATGACCTAAATACCCAAGGGACAGAACTGCTCTCAGCAGATCTCCTCCTAAGGTCAGAAGGAGCATCAGAAGACAAGGACGACGGAATACAGTACAGTGGAACCTCTACACACGAACGTATCTACATCTGAATTTTCCAACGTCCGAAGTAAAATTCGAGCAAATTTTTGACTCTACACCCGAATTTTATTTCGACACACGAAGTAAGCAATTTTCGTCGTACCGGTTGTATGGTTGTATCCGAATTTTTCTACACGCGAAGTACAATTCGAACACGTTTCTACTCTACACCCGAATGTTTTTTTCGACACCCGAAGTAAACAATACTCGTACGCGTAGTCGGTGCTCATAGCGCCTGAAGTGTTTTTTATTTCCGCTGATAGAAGGCAGCACTTCGACCTCGGAGGGACCCTCAATTAGCACGGCTTGGGTCAGTCCTCTGTGCTCGTCGGCTTCTTGCGGTTGTGCTCTGTGCGTTCTGCTATTAACTCTGTTTTAATCGTGATTTTTTACGTGCATCCTTTAACGGTAATTTACGTAAAGTATGGGTCCTAAAAGGCTTAGTTTTGCCAGTGGTAGTGGTGAGAAAAGGAAGAAGGAAATGCTTTCTTTAGAAGTTAAGCAAGAAATTATTGAAAAACATGAGCGTGGCGTCCGCGTGAGTGAAATTGCTAAACAGTATGGCCGTAATATGTCGACGATCTCGACAATCCTTAAACAGAAGGAAGCTATTAAAGCAGTGAAACCTTCTAAGGGGATCACCATAATTTCAAAACGCCGTAGCCCTATCATAGAAGAGATGGAACGACTTCTGCTAGTGTGGATCAAGGACAGAGAGATCGTTGGCGACACCATCACCGAGACCGTCATCTGCGAGAAGGCGCACACCATCTTTATGGACTTGAAGGAGGAGAGCTCTGTGGGTGATGCTGGGGAGAGTTCAACTGAGCCTTCCTCAGATGATTTCAAGGCATCTCGTGCCTGGTTCGAGAAATTTAAGAAACGGTCCGGGATTCATTCAGTTGTTCGCCACGGAGAGGCTGCTAGTGCGGACACAAAGGCTGCAGCTGACTTTGTCAAGAACTTCGAAAAGATCGTGCAGGAAGAAGGCTACGTAGAGCAGCAAGTGTTTAATTGTGAAGAAACAGGGCTGTTTTGGAAGAAGATGCCGATTCGAACCTACATCACCGCCGAAGAGAAGAAATTGCCTGGGAATAAGCCAATGAAGGATCGGTTGACTCTTGCCCTATGTGCCAATGCTAGCGGGGACTTTAAAGTCAAGCCCTTACTGGTTTACCATTCAGAGAACCCTAGGGCCTTTAAGGCACACAACGTCGATAAGGATCAGCTTCATGTTTTCTGGCGATCCAACTCGAAGGCCTGGGTCACTAGGCAATTCTTTGTGCAATGGGTTAACCAAGTTTTCGGCCCTTCTGTGAAGAAGTATCTTCATGAACAGAAATTGCCTTTAAAGTGCCTGCTATGCCTTGACAATGCACCCGCTCACCCCTCCGGACTTGAAGATGATATCTTCGATGAATTTAAGTTCATAAAGGTGCTGTATCTTCCACCGAATACCACCTCTATCCTCCAGCCCATGGACCAGCAAGTCATCTCTAATTTTAAGAAGCTGTACACCAAGCACTTATTTAAGCAGTGCTTTAATGTCACGCAAAGCACCAACTTAACTTTGCGTGAATTTTGGAGGGGCCACTTCAACATCGTGCACTGCTTGAAGATCATAGATCAGGCTTGGGTGGGATTAACTCGATGGACCCTCAATTCTGCCTGGAAGCTGTGGCCTGATGCAGTTTCTTCCCGAGATTTCGAAGGTTTTGACCCCGAACCTGATCCCGTGGTGGGTGCAGCGGAAGCCGTAGAGGAAATCGTCTCCCTTGGCAAGTCCATGGGTCTGGAGGTCGACGCAGATGACGTTACGGAACTCGTCGCTGAATGTCACGACGAACTTACCACGGATGAGTTCAAGGAACTCCATGCTATGTCTGAGCACATGAATGATGACGAGGAAGGGAGCGAGGAGGTAGAACATGTGTTAGGTTCGGCGCATATAAAAGAGGTGTTAGGAAAATATCAAGACGTGGTCGACTTCATCGACAAATACCATCCAAAGAAATTGCAGGTTTGTCGTGTAGTTTTGCAGTTCGATGATGTTTGCCTAACTCACTTTCGAAACATTCTGAAAAGCCGTACCAAGCAATTATCTATCGATAATTTCTTTAAAAAAACTGCAAAGCGAACTCGTGATGAAGAGGATGTAAGTGATTCGAAGAAAACGGCAAAGAGTGAAGCGGAAGAAAGTGAAACAAAGAAAACGGAAAAGAGTGAAGCGAAAGAAATTCAGTCAATTTTAAGTGTAGAGAGTGAAAGTGATTAAAATTACGTAATCATCAAAAAGAAAAAAAGAAAATGTAAAAAAATATATAAAAAAAAAAAAATAAGCTAAGTTATGTTAAGTTCACTAAGTGTAAGTTAAAATAAGTTACGGTAGTGTACGTTTATCGTAGTTAACCTCTCTACCTCCTCGCCGCCCGTCCGTCTCCTCTCTGCGTAGCAAGACTAACAACACCTGCGCTGGAGTTTCTAAGGTAAAGTGATGCTAAAAACCCGTTTCTTATTTTTCATTTTTTGCTAATTCTTCTTATTTACATATCTGTTATCTAATTTAGTGTGCATTATTCTCATGGGAAAATTATGTGTAGTAGTTTATTAAGAAGTTATCATAGGTTTTTGGGCTCAACCACGGATTAATCCTATTTCAATGTATTCTTATGGGAAAATTCGTTTCTACATCCGAACATTTTCTACATCCGAAGTTGGTTCTGGAACGGATTAAATTCGTATGTAGAGGTTCCACTGTACTGGGAGTAAACCGTGGTGGATGCAATTGGGGATAGGCAGGTGAAAGCTCCAACCCAAATGTCTCCTGTAGGGATGACACCAAAGTGTCATACCAGAATGGAAGCTCTCCGACTCTAAACAATTCAGGAGTATCCTTAGGGAGTCCTGGGGGAGGAGAATGCTGTCTGGACTAGCATTTAGAGGGGCCGAATCCTTGGAAGGCAACCGCTTAGACATCATTAAATGCTCCTTTATGATTCACACTGGGCGATCAGGAGATATGGGTACACCCGCGTACTTATTAAGAGGCTCTTTAACTCCCACCGGAAAGAGAACCGGCCTGCCGCTAGAGCTGTCGGTAGTGGAGAACGTTGTCTGAGGAGTTAGATCCTTGCCTGCTTTCGAAGTTGTAACTTCAACATGTGAGACACCCGTCGACACAGTACGTTTATTCACTGTAGGAGGTGATTTTCGCACAACTGTGTGCAACTTGTGCGCGATTCGCACGCGGAATCATGAGATTCGTGCGTAAATCGCGAGCAAAAATCACTACTTCGCGAACAACAGATAGCGAGCGAGGAGGGGGAGGCCTCTGAGGCTCTTTGTGCAGCTGTAGCACCCTGTACACTCGCAGGAGGAAGAGATGAGAGCCTCTGAGTGGGGCCCAACGCATTGCATTGGCAAGTGTTGTGGTACAGAAGAGTTCATGGGAGGGCGTCACGCAGGCGAATGCTTACAAAAGCCACCCCAGGCTTTGAAAAGGGCTGGAGGCAGTCTTGGAAGAGGCTTCTCAGGAAATTTGTCTTCAGAAAGTCCTTGTTTGGTCAGAAGTCGTTAGGGAAAAGATCAGATAAAGCGTGACGTGTGGATGGAGAGTGTGCATGTCTTACGTCCTCGCAAAGATCTCCTCATTCGCGAACTAGAGCGTTTAGCATGTAATTGTACGCGCTTTTCTCGTGATCGTGAATGATCTTGTGATCTTGAGCATCTAGCCCTTGAACATATGCATCTTGCTTGCGATCGTGATCGACGTGCCCTTGATCGTGTTTAGCTCACGAATGCGAATGTTTGCCTCGCGGTCATGATCGTGAATGCTTAGTATGTGATCTTGAGTGCGTAGCTCGTGATTGTGAGCATGTAGCTCATGACTGTGAGCGCTAGCTCGTGATCATGAGCGTGTAGCTCATGGTTGCGAGTGCCAAGCTCGGGATCATGCGCGTGACCACACAGGTTGTGATCGTGCCCGTGAACGTGCAGCTCGTGATCGTGCCCGTGAACGCGCAGGTCGTGATCGTGCCCGTGAACGCGCAGCTTGTGATCGTGCCCGTGAACGCGCAGCTTGTGATCGTGCCCGTGAACGCGCAGCTAGTGATCGTGCTCGTGATCGTGCCCGTGAACGCGCAGCTAGTGATCGTGCTCGTGATCGTGCCCGTGAACGCGCAGCTCGTGATCGTTCCCGTGAACGCGCAGCTTGTGATTGTGCTCATGAACATGCAGCTCGTGATCTTGAATGTGAAGCTCGTGTTCTTGAGCATAAGTGTGAATCTTGTGATCGTTGGCGCCACGTCCTTGATTGTGAGCGGTCAGCTCGTGATCGAGAAGAATGTCTCCTTGAAGACGAACGCCTAGACCGCGATGACCTATGGTCTTTTTGGAGTAAGCACGTGGCGCTTGAATGACAGTATCTTTGGGAAGAACGCCGAGATCGCGAGCAATCTCTATGATCCATTGAACGCCGTGACTGATATTCTAAAGGTAAGCGCAAAGCTCATGAGGATAATCCTCCTGAAGGACGTTAAGATGTAGTTTCTCGTGCTGGCGATTGGCAAGCAGGTGGAGCGCTGGCCATAGGAGGATCATCTTGCCCAGCCTCAGCAGCTGGCGAGGCTAGCGTACGCGAGCTGGAACCTTTTCTGTGGAAAGAAGGAGGATTAGGGTTAGGCGACGATGTCGTCACAAGATGGTGAGAGGGGACATCGTCAGCAGGAGGCTGTTGAAGGGGCGAACGAGAATGGTCATGTCATCTGCGCATGGAGGGGCTAGGAGATGGCAAAAGGTGGACCTCGCACCCATCCAGAGCGAAAGATATTGAAGCCATAGGGGATGGGTCTCTCCTCGCGCCACGCTAAAGAAGTTGCAGTTGCAAAAGCGTTTCCTTCGAAGGGGGAGCAGAAATCCCCAAGGACGGCCAAGCTTGAAGAACATCCGTGAGAGGGAAAGACTCCCCGGTGGCTGGAGGTGATGTTTAAAGAGGGGAAACATCAACACCCACAGTAACCCTAGGTTGCCAAGGAGTTAGTCAGTCTATGCTCCTACTTGACCGTTCCCCTGAGGAAGATGGGGGAGGAGAAGAGACCGTTCCCCTGAGGAAGACGGGGAGAAGCTTCGGAGGAGATCTAGGAGTACGAGAAGAAGCCCAAGCTCTTTCCCCATCGGAGGAAGACCCCAGGGGAGAAAGGTCTCGTTTGTCTTTCTTCTTCCTGTGATACCCAAATTTCTCCCACCGGGAAGCAGGCCATTCCCGACACTCGTCATACGGCGCACCCTGCTCACAGCGACGCCCCTGGCAAGTTGGACACAGCAGATGGGGATATGTGTCAACAGAAGACATGAAGGTGCCACAAGGGTGACCTTCGCGGTCAGGACATGTTCGCATGGGAGCGCCCAGAAGAAAACTACACACACTTGGAAAAGAGAAAGAAAGGGAATAAAGTAAATGTTGGCAAGTCTAATGGCTAAGCCATGGGAGAGGGAGAGAGCGGACATGTCCGATCTCTACCAGCCAAAAGAGAAAAGTAAGGCAGCTCTGCGAGCTGTGAGTGAAGATAAGTGGCTGGGGGTACCCCCTAGACACCCCCTACCTAACCACAACAGTGGTTAAGTAGGGTTGCTACCCTGCACTTTTTAATCTAATGGCTACCTTCCAGCTTCGATGAAAGATAATCCATATAAATAATATAAGGTTTGTTAATGAAGAATGAAGGAACAAATAAGACTATGAAGGTAATATTGTATACATTTCTTTTATTGGTAATTTAACAAAATATACTATTAATGGTATACAGCTAAAAAGCACCAAGTAATTAAAATGGTATGCCTTAGCTGTCTATTTAGGTGAATATTTATAAAAACAATGCATACCATCACTTGGTGAAAACAAAGAATTAATAATAGGTTTTAACTCAAGAGGGTAAAAAGTATGTACTGTACAGGTAGGCAAGCAGGAAGCACGCTGTTATGCTAAAATACAAGTTAAACCTATGAGTATTGATATGAGCAATAAAAGCAACTGTGTTGTACAAAAAAAGTGATCATCTGTCATTTCGTAGAGAAACAGACGTCTGACTTTCATTTCTGAGCAAAAATCCTTTCTAAAAAAAATAAACTGTAAATTCTATACAAGATGAAATGACAAAGTATACTCTATTATAATTTAATCTGTAAGCTGAAAAATCTCATAAAACTGAGAACATTTAACTGTAAACTCTAAATCTCAAACCTTCTTTGTCTGCAATGGAATGATAAAGTATCCTGAATATTTCTTCCCTAGCAATCTCCCTCTGTATATCCTGCAAATGCAAAGTAGGTAAGGTAACCTAGCAAAGGTATTATTACCTATCATCAATTATTCTAAAAGTGACTTAAACCCAACCAACTATTACAGTATTTTCATTAAATCTAATAAAAGCAAGGTGAACTTGATAATAGTTAGTTTGCCTGGGACTATCAATTCTGAAAATCTAATTATAAGGAGGACCCTGTACAACTTGGTTGCTCCTTAAGACTATTTAGCTATTCCTCTAATTTGGCAACTACATTACTATATATCTATAACAGTTAAAACAACTTATGAAAATTAAGTGGATTTCTCAAACCTGGAGAGGTGATCTTATAGAATATTTTAATGACAGCAAAACCAAAGAATTAAAAGTCAGTTTTAACAAAAGTTGAAGATATGATTGAAAATCACTTTGAGCAAAACTAAGACTGACTATGAAGTGTAAAGTGTTCGTTTGAATCCTGTGGGGGGAATACAATACAAAAAAATTCCCAAAATCTAAAAGTTTAAAAGGAGGAGGTGATTTATCATCCCTTGTATGTATAAAAATCTAATGGTGAAAACTTCAAAGGAGAAGGGTTGCTATTGTAAGTGACAGACCTTGGAGATTAAGCATTTCTGTTACCTTAGAAACAATGTAGAATGCAGAGGTAGTAAGGAGGAATAATCAGCAAAAATAACAACCCAGATAATTAATGATAGCTAGACTCCTAGTAAATAAGATAAAACGTATTCTGTAATAAATAGAAGGAAAACTCAAAACATGTAGGATACTTATGCTTCTTTACAAATTCGTGAGGATAATCTAAAGGAAATTAGCATATACTGTGAAAAAGTCTTATTATGTTCTTGTCTTTAGTTTGTTGAGATCAAGACTATGAAAGAAAGTAGATGAAAGTAGTCTGAGGTCAGAAAATGGATTTCAATATCAAAAGATATTTCCAGTGTTTAGAAAATGGATTGCAATCTTGATTTTCAAGAATTAAATGTGTAGTAAATTAACAAAAAAAAAAAAAAAACATCAACTAGTGGTAAGAACCAGATGATGGAAAAAGACTTTTAAGCAAAATGTAGAACTTACAAGTGGAGGAAATTGTCAGAATGTTGACCATTTAAATTGAACCACACTAACAAACTCTCTAATTACTTTACTGTATTTCATTAATTTGTTGACCTACAAAAGGACTGACTTGTAGTGAAATTCATGGAACATATTCCAAAGGCTATGTATTTGCTTTCAAAACAAAAATTCATTTGGTCACAAATCAATGTTGAACATTTGGTTTGTTTCTTGGTCTAGTTTACTACATATCTGTGCATTAGAGGAAAAACTCTTTCACACATTATTCGTGGAATGTCTGCTCATGCTGAATTATGAGAGACTTTTGCCTTTATCATACATGACATTGATTACTGTACGTACAATATTCAGTAAATTTTAGTTTCCCTAGTAAAGTTGTAAAAAAATATATATAAAATTTAACTGTCAATCCTTGGCCCTATACTGTATTAGTCATCTTTGAAAATAATAATATGGTCACACAGTAGTTCTAGATTTAAGTTGCATATATTTCCATTAATTAAGATAACTAGGAATGACCATTTCATAAATCGCCTAATTAATCCCACCCATACAAAGATACTTGATATGAGTGTAGTCATCCACTCCATGTCTAGATCCTTCTCTCCCTATTCCTGACTCTTTGATTCCACCAAAAGCAGCTTCTACTGCTGATATTAACCCATCATTAATGCCAATCATCCCAACCTCCAGTCTGCGAGCAACTCGCCAAACCTGAAATATTAAAAATAAGTGTTAATAATAATCATAATTATAATAATATTGCACAACCTTAAGAAACTTAGTTGTTCCTACACTAGTTCAAACCGTCATCCTTTAATTAGAAGATTGATTTAACCGCAGCTGGAATTTGGCAGTTAAAACTTATGAGGTGTCGGCAGTAGCCAGCAATTATTACCCTATGGCAGGGAAGCTCTACCCCATTGCAGGCACGCTGAACAGTCACTTTGAATCCTGCCCCTGAATAACACAATTATGCTTTCCGCTTCTCTTCAAACTTGACTTTAAAAATCTTCTTTCTTGAATACTTGGACAATTCTCGAGGCCAGGAGAGTTGCCTGCTTCCCTCTGCAAAACAAATGAGCCTCTTCCTCGGGAGTAGTAAAAACAAAGGTTCCATATCCTTGTTCCCGTTAACGCTGTGTGACGGCTTTGGACTTGACCCCTAGAAGGGGAATAAAACTTCAGCATCTTATGACATTGTAATTGGGTTTGGACTCGATCAAATAAGTTACTCAAGGTATGTAGTTCATTTAGGATAAGATATATAAATTATCCCACATACAAAGAAAGGCTGGTAATTCAGGTTCCCATTTAGTGCTAAAGCCTTTTATCCTACTTACAGTATACAATAAGACGGATAATTGCCAATCTAGTCCTGAATTATGATCTGCTTCCTGCCTTTCTATAAGGAAGGTACTTACAAATCATTATTGCAGATATCTTAATGAAATTCATATGTTGTATTAAAAGGTAAACTGTACTGTATATGATTAGTTTAAAAAAACTTCAAATAATGGTCAATCTCCACTATACACTCTATCAATTACTTCAAGTTGAAAGCTCTGTAAATGAGGTTAGGTCCAGATAATTAGTTTTAGATCATTTTTATCCTTTGATAATGTTGTAAAACCATGAACAAATGGTGATAGGCAATGTTTTCTGACATACTTCATCATTAGACAACATCCTAAACCAACGGAGTACAAGGTCATCCTTTCCTGCTCTGGATAGGGAGGTGCTGTTAATTTGGGCTTATTTGAAGAATTTGCAGATGTTCAGGATTTTATTTCAATTTTGGAGTATATAACCCAGTGTTTTATAATTCTGTTTCATGGGGGATTCTGGGGATGCATCAGCTTACACTGTGTGGGTTTTATAATAAAAGAACAGGTATTTACCTCAATGGTACCTCACTGGTGGGACAGTCTTGAAGTGCAATTATTCCCTTATTTTGGCCCTTTTTCAGATATAGATGTAGCCTAATTGGTAAAGTAGTTGTTCACTTGGTTATCAGAACATAAGCTAGACAGTTGCTTGGGTTTTATCAGCAATTATATGTGGTGTTTTACATAAAAACTGTTTATGGTTATCTTGTTCCACATTCTTTTTGTGTCGTGTGTGGGGGAACAATTTTTGTTTAGAATTCTTGCAAGGAGTATGTACGCCACACGGTAACCTTCTGGAAAGTATGTTGTATGATCATATAAAAATTCATAGCATAAATGAAAAGCAGCTAAGCATAAAGAGTCTAGTGCTTTAAAAATGAATGGTTACTACATTTGCCAGCATGTCTACAAATTGTAAAATGGTAGGATGACCTATATGAAGTCAAACTTGCAACTCCACTGGTCAATGGCCCTACCACACTGAAAACACCGCTTCTCATCTTAACAGCTAAGTTAAGCAATGTTAGGTCTAGTCACTACTTGGATGGGTGACTGCCTTAGAACATCAGATGTTGTTGACAAAACAATGATAAAGTTGTTTTGTTCTCTTTGTCTCGTTCCCTTAGCATAGAAAGTAGATAACTTATGTATGGGAAAATTGTAGATCTTTCCACATCCACATTTATTAAGCAGGTGTGAAACTTGTTAAAGCTCTCTGCAAACCACAAATGACTACCAGTCCTGTTCGGGAGACAAGGGAAATGGTCTGTGGATCAGTGTCATCTGTTGTAAAGAGTATCAGAGAAGGTTGAGGTACCAACCAATCTGCTCAGACACCCCATTTCAAAAGTGTTTCATCTAAACCCATCCATTTAACATCTAATCCCCTGGAGACTTTAGATTGTATTCTCGAACTTATGGTTTTTGCAGTCCTCTAGATTATCCTTCATAGGTTCTAAAAGATGGTCTACAATTGTTTTATATTAACTTTCTAAAAGAGTCTACAATTATTTTGTATTAAAAGACACTGATATTTTTATTTTCAATGGTTTCAGTCTTAAAATTTATCAATAACTGGAATTAGACAGGATTATCTCATTACAATATTTCAAGGTGTCCTTTTAAGAAAAGAATTTCCAATCTCAGCTAATTAGGGTATAGAAAAATGCTTGATTAGATACTCAAGTATCTGGGATTAGACCTTTCCTTTTCAGGTATTTAACGATTGTCTTTAAGCAAGTCGGTATTAAAATGTTTCAAGTAATTAGGTCTAATTTTTATAATTTGAAGGCGGTTTTACAATATTTAGGTGGTTTGATTGTTTAAATCTTTGGAAAATCTTTCATTTATAGATTTCACAGCTTAGAAGCTTTTTCTATTAGTAATAACTCAAGTTAAATGCATAATAAACTGCAAGCACTACTTTTAAAGGAGAGCTTTGGGAGCATGAGTTGATTTTGTCTTTTTTGACTTCCACCTAAGCTAAATTATATTAAGACTTGTCTGTTGCAACATTTTCACTGCTCCTCTTTAGAAATGGTTGTAAGCACAGCTTTCTTTGTCTGGTTACAGCAATCACTATGGCCTATTATGGAAAAACTATGGACATTACAGGTAGTATCCCAAATTTGCTTCGTACAGTTAGAATTTCTATTCATCCTTTGTCCAAAATTGCAGCGTCATCTCTAATTGAAAGTTTGGTCAGAGAAACTTAACAAGAATTGGATCTAAATTTTATAAAGCCTTGAAGATTAATTTTCTACATTTTAGCAATAAACCTACATCTCATAAAATTTGCAGAAATTTTTGTTTGGAAATAAGTTTAGCGGCAAGTTTAGTGTATCAGGTTGGTGTTCAGTAAAAGTTATTTTGAAGAATCCTGACCATCTTATTGAGATTGCTATGCTCTAGGTCCTATAGTGCCTGCTTGTGATGTTTAATATTTTTAGTTCAATTAATTCTATTTCTCTTTTTTAGATATTTAGAATATTATTTAAAAAACAAATCTTGAACCCCACATTTCAAACTACTTTGAGATGGTTTCTATTAATTCAAATTATTTTGATGTTTTAATTAATTCAAACTGTATTTTGAAAAATGGTTTCCATTAATCTAGACCAATCCAGTCTGAAATTTGAATTATTTTATACATTTTAATATAATTTTTATTTAACTATTTCCTTCAGTGGTATCCCAGCTTCATCTGAGTGTGGACGTCAGCAATATGGACAACAGGAGGTTCATAGAAATAAAAATAGTTTATACACATTACATGCCCACCAAATGCCCCCATTGACTTGTGATGTTAAGGAACAGGGAATACTTTCGACTTCAAAAATGAATAAGAAAGAATGCCTGGAGCTTTGCTTCCTGTCATTAATTGAAAGGAAATAAAATTAGAAATTTTTCATCAAATTTTGAGGGGTAAACGTTGATAAATCGAGCTTATGGAGAAGCAATATGGATACTGTATCAGGCAAGTATAGAAATAATCAATCTTAAACAGAAAACATTATCTGCTTGCCTAGAGGTGTTATTTGTCCTGGGGATGGTGGAGATGGAGTACTCGAACTGGTGGTCTCCCACCACCCGGTTCTGTGTCTTAGCTACGGAAAAGACAAACTTGAATACTAACTCCTTCCAGCTATAAGAGTGAGAGACATCTGCTAAGAGGTCGTGGAGCTAGCCTAGTCGCTTGGATGAAACCAGGCGAGGAGGAACACAGTTTTCAAGGTGAGCTCGTGATCTGCCTCAGGAGCTCTAAGGGCGGCTTCTTCAGCATTTTGAGGACCTTGATGATCTCCCACCCGGGGTTTGGAGAACTCGGAGGTGGACATGACTGGTCGATACCTCTTATAAGTATCGAGAGCCGCTTGGAGGATCCTAGATTCAACCCCTTGAGGAGGAAGACCTGTCCCAGGGCTACTCAGAAACCCTTCACTACTGGCATGTGCCAGAAAATCTGTGATGATGGGGATCGAGGTATTGAGCGGCTTGATGCCCTCCTTGGCGCACCACTTACCAAAGTCAGCCCACTTTGCTTGGTATAGGGCCCGCGAAGGTTACCCGTCATCTGTGCGGTCGACCTTCTGGAGTAACCCTCCCTCCTTAACAGATGCTGCATAGTTTCCACATGTGAAGGAGGAGGCTTGGGAGACCCACGTGGAACCTCCGGAAGTGTGGCTGCCTTAAGAGGTCTTGCCGCAGAGGCAGAGGCCACAGCGGCTCCACCGCCAAGTCCTGGAGATCCGAAAACCCTTCTTTTCTGGGCCACCACAGAGCTACCAACATCACCTTTGCTTGATAGCCTAACATAGAAGGCTGAAGGGGGAAAAGCATACACGTCTAGCCCGTCCCATGGGTGCTGGAACGTGTCCTCTATCGCTGCTGTCAGGTCTGGCACTGGGGAGTAGAAGACTGGCAACTTCGCGTTTAGCCTTGTTGCGGAGAGGTCCAGACAGGGAGAACCCCACCTTCCCAACACTGCTTTGCCACCTCCGGGTGTAGAAACCATTTGGCAGCCAGCACTTGTCCACGCCTGCAACCATATTCCTCTTTCCTGGAATGTACGTGGTGGTCAGGGAAATGGTGTTGTCCTCGACCCAGGACAGGATCTCCGCTGTCAGGTCGTATATACGACGGGACCAAGGACCACCAGCTTCCTGATGTAGACGACTACGGTGGCACTGTTGCTCATCAATGGCCCTCTCCTCCCCACTAAAGAGCTTCCCAACTCGTGGAAGGCTTTTCGAAATGCCATTAGTTCGAGCCCTTTTATGTGGAGGGCCTTTTCCTCCAGAGACCAAAGTCCTGCAGCTGCTTGGTCAGGCAGATGTGCTCCCCATCCCTCCTCTGATGCATCCGTGAAGAGGAGGACTTCTGGAGGAGGATCCAGCAGCGAGACCCCTGCTAAGGTGTTCCTCGGGTCTAACTACCACTGGAGAATATCCCTGGTTAACTGGGATGGAGGTGTCTCACCGATGGGTATCTCGATGATAGGGCCTAGATTTCCTTCGGGTCCCACTGGGTTGGCCGCAGCATTAGTCCCCCTCTGGGGACGAGCTTCTCCACGGATACTAGGTGTCCCACTAGCCTCTGCCATTCCTTCAGAGAACCAGGCTCCCCCTTGATGAGAGGCTGCGCTACTTCCAACTTCACGACCCTCTCCCTCATACCCTATGGAAGGCAGAAGTCTCTACGCCTACTCTGTCATCAGAGTACGGTCGCGGGCCTACCGCTCGGAGGTCCATCCCACGTGCCGAGGAATGACGGTCCCGGTGTTCCGCCCATCCAGCAGAAAGGGCTGCAAGCCTGCCTCCCTCCGCCTGGCTATACTTCACGTCTAGAATGGGGCGCGAAGACGTGGAGCAGTAAGACAGCGGGCTGAAGGAGCGGGGCTTCCTCTCTCGGTCTTTTGTTCCCTCTCGACACGCCTGAGCCGAGGTGGGGGGAGGGAGACAGGGGCGGCATCAGCGATGTCTGATGCTCCCCATGCCAGCAATGGGTCTCTCGGTGGGGACCTGAACAGGGTACTGGGAACACCAGACCAGGTCTCTTGCACCCACAAAGAGAGATTAGCGCTTGGTAGCCGCTCAGCGGAAGCTAGTGCCTCCATCGCGTGGGGGGAGGGAAGCATTTACCAGAGGTTGGAAGGAGACAGCCCACATGATCTGCAGATAGAAATAAATTGCGACCCAGCCTGAGCGGAGGCCCACCAGCTAGGCTGGGTGGCCCAAGGTAGGGGCGCTCGAGATGGCAACGACCCATAATGCCATTGGCTGCTGTGGGGACTCCCCCCCCCCCCTGAGCAGGGTGCACTGTCCTGGAGCAGGTGCCAGCGAGGGGAGATCAGCGCCTGGGAGCCGCCACCTCGCAAGCGGGTGAGGGAACGTCTAGCAGCAGATGGGCGGAGACCGCACACTAGGTCGGCGGATAGAAGGACAGTGGCCCAACCTGGCTGAGGCCTGCTGGCCAGGTTGAGCAGCCCCAGGTAGGGGTGCCTGAGAAAGAGGTCCAGGCTGAGCGGCAGGAAACTGACTAGGCTGGGGAGGCCAAGATAGCAGCACCTGAGCGGCGGGAGCCTGGGCCGTGTTGTGGAGAAATAGTTAGGAAAAATACAAATTTAAAAAATTAATTATTTATTATTAGTTAGGTTGAACTGTATTTGTATAATACATTATTGTATTTCATAAATTTTTTTACTGTTTATTTGATCTCCAGTCCATCACTAAAAAAATTCTTTTCATTACAGAGTGATGGTGCCCTGCACCCAGCAGGGATTATAGGCTAGATGGAGAAGTTTGTCAATAGAAAAGTAACTCAAAGCCTGTCTCGTTGTTATAACTTCCCGTACACTGGTGAGTGATTCAAGCATGCCCTACTACATGGTGATGTAATTGAACTTGAGAGCAAAAACATAATTACGCGCATACTGCTAATATAATAATGTAAGCTTCCTTGTTAGTTTCCATTAATGACTATATGAGTAAGATTAAGAGCAAATGAAACTAAAAAAAATAAAGCAAAAGACACAAGACTGAATAGTAATGTCTAGTGATCTCCATGTCCATCCGGGAAAAACCATAAAATCCTCAGAAAAGGAGCAATCTATAAACTCCTATGTATCCCAGTGAAAAAAAGAAAAAAAATGATCATAAGAGTACTGACTGAGAATTATGCTAAAGTCATAATTGTGCGTGTTTTATTATATAATTATTCATATCACTGACAGATGTTTTCCCATCATAGTGTAATAGCCTTCTTTCATATATTGACATGAATAGTGTTTCACATACTCGTCCCCGGAAACAAGTGAACAAAGTGGCATAGAAAAGTTTTCAGTGGCAGTCAATTTTAAGCGTGGTCAATGTCCAAACCCTGTTTACTGTTTATGCATACAATGAACGACAATGTTGCATGGTTTCCCTTTAAGCTTGAAGTTTTATGTCACAAGCCTGAAACTTTCGCAGGAAAATATCTACCTTAACCAAAAAAGCTCAGTCTTGATGTTAACAATTAGAAAATTTGCATCACAAACCAGATAGGGTTTTATCCTGAAAAAGGACATTTATATGTTATACCTTATTTTTGTGTGTGACTTTGCAATTAAGAGGAGGGGCCTCAAAATATAATTTTAATTGGTCTTGCCTATTTTCTACTTTCATGGGTGTAAAATAACCATGACATATGTGTATCACTGAGGATTGTAAGGTTTTTTATACTACAAATTTTTTTTTATCTTTCTGATGTAGAGGTGAGAATGTAGAGTCAGGTCCGATGTGCAACCTTGTTTTATAATCCCTTTGATCTTGATGCAAGCTCATTCAACTTACATTTGAATTTAGCCCAAATAGATACACTGTTAGGTGGGCCTTTGTTTATACTTATATATGCAAATTAAACTTTTAGAGGATTGATTCCTACGAGGCTCTGCCTGAATATATCTATGTCTCTGCTTATGTTTTTTGAAGACTTGACTTTTCATACAATAGTTTTGTATTTCTTTTCTCTCAGGAATGAAATAAACTTTGTTTCCCCTTTTTCTTATAAATTGTAAAATTTTTCTTGCCCTGCAATGTCCCCTTCTCAACCACCATTCTATATTTTTTTAAATTGGATACCATGCATGTTAGTAACAAGTGAGACGGCTTACCTCTGAATAATATTAAGCAACTTCAGTTCTACCTGGGTCCCCTTGCCCAATATAAAATCATAGGGTGGTGCCCAGTGCCCAGTTACGTTGACTGTTTACCTTTTGCCCAGATTTCTGGGTATTTTTGTGTTGAGAATGTTGGAATGTGGTTGGTATTCGGACACTAGGCTGGCTTCGGGCTACATCTGACCACAGGTCGCAAGCCCACTACAGAGTGGTCAACGCGTGGCGATGCTGGAAGCGGCGGAGAACCACCCTCTGAGCAGGGAGCGCTGCCCTGGAGCAGCTGCCTGAACCAAGCCATCATCTCCCTCAACACACCCTCTACATACGGCGTGGCCGGCCCTGGTGAGGGGGTGAAAGTGATCCCAGAAGGACCGGGATCGGGAGGGGAAAGCAATGTCTGCAGCTCCCCACACTGGGAAGGAGTCCCTAGGTGGGAACCTGAATTGGACCCTGGGGTTACCCGACTGGATCTCTAGCTCCCATGAGAAGAGATCAGCGCCTGGTAGCCACTGAACGGAAGCTGGTGCTGCCATCCCGTGGTGAGGTGGGGGAGCAGCTCCCAGAGGCTGAGAGGGGGCCTCCCCAATGGCCGGTGAAAAGTAAGGTGGTGGCACAGACTGTGCGACAGCCTGTAGGTCAACCTAGGCACACCAAGATAGCGGGTGGTTGACCCAGCGCTGCTAAGAGAGGCAAGGGATCACCTTTGCAGGGACCGCAGCCCTGGATCAAGTGTCCGAACCTGACCATCATCTCCGTCCTATTGCAGGAATCCACTTCGGCCAAAGCCGACGGCGCCACCATCAAAATCTTATTATTAACATCACAGTCACCACCCACATGACATTGATCCACATCAGGTCAAACTTGAGGCAGAATGAAAGGCAGTTGAGGCCTACGTCACAAATATAAGGTTTACTGTAAGTAAGACAAGCTGGACATACAATCTTACAGTTGAACCTAAGATAACTATTGCGAAAGTCAAGCAGACAGAACTTTATATGCAAACATGAATGTACGTTAAAATATGTACTTTCTATATACAGACTTACATACATTAAACATATACATATATGTGTATATACACAGTCAAACCTCTCGATACAAAAGAATCAGCTTAAAAAATTTTCATTTTGCGAAAGGAGATGCGAAGAATTTCACGACTCGGATTACGAAAAATGTTTCGGACAACGAAAGGCAGTACAGAGCAAAACCCCGACCGTATCCAAGACGGATTTTAAAATTCGCACGCCGTCAGCCCGTAAACTCGCTACCACCCTCCTGCGTTTCCATTGGTTATCTCCCTACTCGGATGATAGTTCCCACCATGAGATCCAGCTCTCCTATTGGTCGGCATCTACTGTACTGTATCCCAACGTGCATCTACGCACTGGTGTTCCAATGTCTTTTCGTTCGGTATAGTACACATTTTAGAGTATGTACTGTTATCATGAGTGATATTACGATATATCATTACCCATGGGTCCCAAGAAAGTCGCTGATGTTAAGGGAAAGAAGAGGATGATGCTTTCCATGGAGATGAAGATAGAAATAATCAAGAAGTACGAGACTGGCATGCGGTCAAGTGTGCTCGCAAATGAATACTGTATGGCCGAAATCCATCTACGATAGGAACGATCCTGAAGCAGAAGAAAGCTATCAAAGCAGAAACACCTTCTAAGGGCGTGACTGTTTTCTGGAGCAAGAGGAGCCATGTCTACAATGAGATGGAGAGACTGCTACTTGTCTGGATAAAGGACAAAGAAATAGCTGAGACACTATCACTGAAGTGATAATCTGCCAGAGAGCCAGCCCCATTTGCGGTGATCTTGTGCTTGCTCAGGCCGAAGCCGACGCACGAGAAAGAAAATCGAAGCTGGAACCCCCAGAGTTCAAGGCTTCTTGTGGGTAGTTTGAAAAACTTAAGAGATGCTCAGGCATTCATTCGGTGGTGCGTCATGGGGAGGCTGCAAGCTCGGACACAAAAGTGGCCGAAGCCTTTGTTAAAACGTTCGACAAGTTGACTGTCCGGGAAGACTACAGACCCCAGCAAGTCTTCAATTGCGACAAAACTGGGCTTTTTAGGAAAACAATGCCTCGTCGAACATACATCATGGCAGAGGAAAAGAGGCTACCTGGACATAAGCCTATGAAGGACAGGCTTACCCTTGCACTCTGCGCAAATGCCAGTGGGGATTGCAAGGTGAAACCTCTGATGGTGTATCACTCCGATACTCCTCAAGCCCTCAAGACCCATAAATTCACTAAGGAAAATCTGAATGTGTTGTGGAGGTTTAATGGAAAAGCCTGGGTAACAAGACAATTGTTTATCGAGTGGATAAATATTTGTTTTGGTCTGAATGTGAAAAAGTATTTAGAAGAGAAGCGCCTCCCTATGAAATGCATGCTGGGGCTGGACAATGTCCCTGCTCACCCTCACTCCCTCCATGAAGATATTGTAGCAGAATATCCCTTTATCAAGATTATCTTCAAACGAACACCACCCCTCTCCTCCAGCCCATGGACCAGCAAGTGACTTTAAACTTAAAGAAACTTTATACAAAATATCTCTTCAACATGAGATGTTTCTAAATCATTGAGAGCACAAACCTCACCCTTCATCAATTTTGGAAGGAGCCTTTTGATACTGTCATATGCCTCAAAATCATCGATCAAGCTTGGCAGGTTTCGAGGCGTACCTTGAACTCTGCTTGGAAGAAGCTGTAGCCTGATGCCGTCTCCGCATGAGATTTCAAGGGCTTCTACGCAGAACAAACTGAAGACTATTCTGAAAATGTTGACGATCCTGAACCTGTTGCTCAACCTGAAGTTGCCGAGATCGTTAAACTCGGTAAGTCCGTGGGTTTGGAAGTTGATGAGGCCAACATTGATGAGCTTATCGAGGAGCACCAAGAGGAACCTACAGCACATGACCTAAAGGAGTTGGAGGCCATGCGAGTGAACGTTGTTCAGGAAGAGTACATCAGGGGGGAGGAGGATGACCCACTGACAATGGCAGAAATTAAGGAGGCTCTAGACGGCTACTTTACAATGGAGGCTCTCGTAGAAGAGACCCCCAGAAAATATTCTCACAGGTCGTGTGCTTGAGTACTGTAATGAAGTTTGCCCGAGTCATTTCAGGAAAGTTTTAAGAAGCAGGCAGAAGCAAGCTTCTTTGGACAATTATTTTAGAAAGAGGCCTTCCGTAGAAGCAGACCAAGAGCCAGCTAAGAAACAAATAAAAAGTGCAGTGATGAAGAAAATAAATAATGTAATTAAATTCAGAAAATACAAAACGTAAAGAAAAAAAAATAATAGAAAAAGGAAAAAAATAGAAATTTTATTTGAAGTTTATCGTAAAGTTAAGTGTTAATATTTCCTGCCATTTGTAGATGATTTTCTTAAAATTAGGTATTAATGTTTTCTGTCATTTATAAATCTATTTTATAAAGTTAAGGGTTTACGTTTTTTGCCACTTATAAAAGTTTTCCGCTATTTTCATCCTCCTCTACCGCCCTGCACTTCGCTCTCGGACATCGCCTCACTCCAAAGGTAAGGTTCCACATTTTTTTTTATCGTGTTTATACTGTTTGCTCTAATTAAACACTTCTTTTACAGATTATCAATGTTAATTCATTATTAAATGATCAAAATATAGTACTTTTCATATATTTAGTACTATTTAGTGGTGCATATCCTTTTTATAATCATTTAATGTGGTGTTTTTCTAGGGTCTGGAATGAATTAAGCTATTTACAAGTAAAAGAAGACTCGTAACACGAAAAAAATCACTTTAAGAAAGAACTTACGGAACCAATTAATTTCATGTTGTGAGGCATTACTGTATATACACATGCAAATGAAAAAGAATATCAATATCAACATCAACACATGCACCCATATAAATATATACAAATGTACATAACTACATGTATGCATGTCAAACACTTCCACATATGCACATACATGAAGCAAGAAACTAATCTTCTCTACAAAGACTCAATGAAATCAGAAGCTTAAACGTAAGACCCAATGATGAAAATCTTAATCCAAGAAGAATTTCCTTTATCCACAATGATGGATTGATCAATGCTAATCATAAAAAATGAAAGCCATAGGTGTGCGAATGTTGCTACAACATTCATTTCAAGGTATATGATAAAATGTTAATTACTTCTTAATTATTTTCTTCTTCATAAATGAATATGTATGAAGCTATTCATTCCACAGCACGTCCTCCTGCACTGGAACATATGGGATGATTGGTACAAGAATAAAAAGAGACAATGGTCTCAGTAATGGACAGACCAGCACTAACTCACCTTGGTGCGGGGATAGGGGAAGATTAAAAACACTTGGAGGAACAAATTCTCTTAGAAGAACTGTCCTTCCTATTCTTCCCGCTCCATTCCATGAGGGACAGGTTCCTTGAACTCATGATAGATCGGCTCCTGGGAGCCACTAAGCGGAAGCTGGGACTGCCATCCCGTGAGCGGACAGGGGAATGTCTACCCGCGGCCGAGTGGAGGCTGCACCTGCGGTTGACAGGTAGAAAGATGGTTGGCCGACCTAACCTCAACACCCCCGCTATGTCTGTGAGGGGGTCTCCAGGCACGGAGGGGGAAACACAAGGTCCCGATCCGATCCCGTTAGAGACCTCCTCTGCCACCGCAGGCAGCACTAGAGACAAAGAAGTCCACGAAACAATGGGTACTGTCAACCATGCCAATAAAGGACGAGACCCTTCCTTGAGGGTGACCTGTCCTTCTTCGACTTCTTTCATTTCTTAGTGACCATCTCGGGCCACTGAATATCTCACACGTATCACTCCGGGAACACACATGACCCCGACATGAAGTACACCGAACGTGAGGATCAACGTCCACGTGTGAAAGGAAGGCTGCACACAACTTCCCTGAACAAATGCAAATTCCATACTTAGCGAACACGCAAGAGAACAAGAAGTAACACAGGAACTTGAGAACAACACACGCTCTAACAAAAGGGAAAAAGTAACAGTCGCAAGAGAAGCTGGCAAGTTAACCGTAAGTGTCAACGACTGGAGTAGAATGGCCATCTTGACTTAAGAAGGGTCGCCTGAGGCTTCTTCTTAGTGCATTCTGAGAAAACAAGTGAGGCCATGGTCACAAACATGGAGAGGGGGGGGGGGGATTAGGCCTGTTGTGGGGTCATGGGGGCTACTAGCCCAGGTTCTCCTAAACAGTGATCCGTGGTAAGTCATTGGAACAAATAATAACATATAATAACATATTTGGTTATACAAGTAATGGAGACAGACCTGTGTAACATTGAAACAAAATTATACTTAATAAAACATTCATCCTTGCTGTTAATAAGATACTAAAAAATAAAAAAACTGTGAGATCAAAATGTACTAGTACTAGTGAAGCTGACAAACAAAAGAATAAATCCGAACCACGTTTTTTGGGATGTAACGACTCAGTATATGGGAGGTGAGTGTTGGTATAACAGTCATAATGGAAGGTTCATAGCAGCTAGAGAGAAAAAAATTCATGGCAGCCCCAACAGAAGGTTCACAGCAGCTAGAGAGAAAACAATTTTATGGTAGCCCCTAAGGAAGGATCATAGCAGCTAGTGAAGAAAGTTTTTTTATCATTTTTTCAATTTTCATTCTGAATTACTGGGTAATAACATTTTGCTTTTCAGAGGCAAGACATGTAAATAAAAAAAATTCAATAATAAGATATTATTTTAAGACTTGCCTATGATTCATTGTCCCCCTCCTCCCTATTTCCAGTGATATACTAGAGTTGAGTTACAGGTCTTAAATACCTCAAGATAGTATGAGAGAAGTGGCAGCTGGCTTGGGTGGATCTCCTGAAACACAACACCATTTCAACCCAGCAGTCTGACTAATGATACCATGCTGGATGATTTCCATAGGGGAGGAGACAAGAGTTGAAAGAAAAGCTGTGATTTTTAGTCTAGGTAGTAGGTTGGCCAAGGTACCAGCCACCCGTTGAGAAACTACCACCTGAGAGTTATTGGGTTTTTGAGAGCCAGACAGTACTATATTGGATCCCTCTCTCTGGTTAAGGCTTATTTCATCTTTGCAGACATACACAGAATAGTCTGGCCTATTCTATGCACATTCTCCTCTGTCCTCATACACTTAACAGCACTGGAATTACCAAACAATTCTTCTTCTCTCAAGAGATTAACTACTTCAATGTAATTGTTCAGTGGCTACTTTCCTCCTGGTAAGGGTAGAATAGACTCTTTAGCTATGGTAAGCAGCTCTTCTAGGAGGACACTCCAAAATCAAACCATTGTTCTCTAGTCTTTAGTAGTGCTATATCCTCTGTACTCTGTACCATGATCTTCTACTGTCTTGGATTAGAGATCTCTTGCTATAGGGTACACTCAGGCACACTATTCTATTTTGTTTCTCTTCCTTTTGTTATTTTGAAGTTTTTATAGTTTATATATGAGATTTATTTTAATATTGTTCTTCAACTTCTCTTGTAGTTTTTCCTTATTTCCTTTCCTCACTGGGCAATTTTCCCTGTTGGAGCCCTTGAGATTATAGCATCCTGCTTTCCCAAATAGGGTTGTAGCTTAACAAGTAATAATAATAATAATAATAACAATAATAAGGTCAAGAAGCTTCCACCATAGATATTAGCCTAATGACTCGCATACAGTAAATCAAAATAAACTCTTAATATCAAAATTCTGATTTTGTTGGGTTCCAGCATGCATGATTGTAATTTGAAATGATGAAGCAAACATGTTGGCTGGCAGCTGTTGGATCACTTCTAAGAAATATATTCAAATTTGAAGTGATTCTTAACCCTGAGATCAGGTAAATTCTTAGAAGTATGGTATATGCCCAGAAAGAGGTAAAATGTACTGTGGAACCTCTACATACGATCTTAATTCGTTCCGGGACCTGCTTCGTATGTTAAAACAATTGCACGTTGGAGTAAATATTCCCATAAGAATACACTGTAATTTGTATAATTTTTTTCTACAGCCCAAAAACCTATGATAACTCCTTAATAAATTACTACACATAATTACACATTACAATAATACAATTGCATTATATAAGAGAGATGTAAAAAAAGAATAATTATAAAGAAATAATAAATAAAAAAGGGGTTTTTATTGTCACTTTACCTTAGAGGCAGGCCAACGCAGGTGTAGGATTAGCTGCGTAAGAGGAGACGGACGGTTGGCGAGGAGGTAGAGATGGTGACTGTGATAACGTACCATAACTTACTCTAACTTACACAACGTGAACTTTAACCTAACTTAGTTATTTATTTTTTTTTAATTTTTATATTTCATATTTTTTTTACATTTTTTTTTTCTTTTTGATTTTTAATTTTCATAACTTTCACTCAATTCAATCTTATTTCCTTTGCTTCACTTTGATCCATTAGGCTTCCTTCTGCTTGGAGATCGTAGACATATTCCGGCCATATTGTTTAGCCAGATCACTCACACGCACACCGCACTCATGTTTTTCTATAATTTCTTTCTTCAATTCTGATGAAAGCATTGCCTTCCTTTTCTCACCACGACTAATACCTGTACTGAAACTAAGCTTCTTAAGACCCGTGATTATACGTAAAATAAAAAATGAAACGTAAGAAAAGGAAGATAATAAGCACTGTTAATAACAGACCAAACAGAGGACAACCACACGATGCGTACGAGAACAGAGAACTGACCAACTCAATGCTCAATGGCGTCCCTCCGATGTGCTGCCATCTACCGGCGTAAACAAGATCTACGTCGGATGTTGGAGCATGACTTCGGGTGTCGGGACGAAAATTTGATCAAATTTTACTTCGGATGTTGGAACAATCGTATGTAAAGGCAATCGTATGTAGAGGTTCCACTGTACTTTGAAGATTGCATTTAGGGCATGCAGTACAGTAATTGCCAAACACTAATACAAATGGCATGTAATTACCAAGCAATCTGCAATGATTGGTCCCCTTCGCAGGAGACTGAAAATGGTTATCAGGAGGTTGAAATAATGCTAGGTATCCTGAAAAAAGTGTAAATGCATTAGCTGTAGGCAACTACTTAGAAGGAACTTTTTTTTTACCAAAACAGCCATCGTCCTTGTGATTACTTAAGAACTGACCACTTCAAAAGAAGTGGGAGTTCTTTCAACACCTTTTGAGTTCATATATACACTGGCAATAATGCCCAAAGTACGTCAGTAAATTTTAAGATCTGAGGCCAACCATCTTGAATGAAACTAATGTAAATATGACTTAACAAATTCATATCAAAATCACATCCTATAATTCTTCGGCTTTCAAGACCACAAAGGTAAGAAAAAATGGGGTCGGGTACTATTTGGCGATGACTATTTGGCGCTGACCTGTTTTGGCACTGAGCTGTTCCATAGATAGGTTAGAAAAATATGAAATGGATAAAAACATGGCATTTATCTAAAACCAACTATAAATAAAGTTAATATAACACCACATAAGTAAAAAGCTAAAAACTTGCCATGTGTTTAAAAGAATAACTGATAAAATTAATATATATCTTTAATGAATAGTATCATAATTGTAGGCCAGACCTCGTAAATATTCAAGTGGTGCCCGTGAGCCAAAATGTGTTACGACTGAAGTTCACCTGGTAAGTCCCTCGATAAGGCATCAATGTAATTATCCATATGGGACAAAACATAATGCTACAATCATTTTTACTTTTAAGGCAAACTCTGGATCGTTATTAATTAGGAGCTGGAGCCCAAGCTGCTTCAAATACCTAAGTATATTATGTGCTAACCAGCTTTGCCTCCCAAAAATTGGTATTCTCTCATCATTTTGTCCATTGTACCCAATTGAAAAGTTTTCACTTTCACCATTGTTCGTCACACAGTATTTGTAATCTTTAGGAATTACCAATTCTCTTGAATTAGCAGGGTTCTGAGAAGCAGAATTTATCAGATTTCGTTTCCTATGTATGATTTTTTTTTTAAAGCCGGTGAGTTTGGAAGTAATCCTTGTGCAGCTTGGGAACTATTTTCAATACATCTGTTTATAACTGTTGATGGCACTTCAAGAGTTTCTTGAGCTTTAGGTTTCAGATTTTTTTTGACAGGAGCAACTTCCACGTCCACTGCTGAAGCACCATGATTATGTTCATTAACATCCTTCACTACTTCGTTATTTTAGTGTGAATTCGGTATCTACATTCATTTTTCAATTCGCATCTCCAAAACAGCAACGTTGGATCACTTTTTCTACATTTATCAAAAACATATAAATATCCATCGTGTGAAAACTTCGGTTTATCTCTCTTGCTAAGAATATTTTCAGCCATTTCTGTTATGGATTCCAAGTGAAACTAAAAGAAAGACTATATCTAACATTTTACATTTTAAAGAAACAGGCCAAGGTTGCACCAAATCGTTAGATAATTATCCGGAATAAGTGTAGTTGTTCACAGAAAAATCATTGTTGAAGCTGTCGTATAATTGCCGTAGTTTACAATATAATTACATAGTTTAGTTAGCCATCATCCCAACACACACCAAATCGTTTTGTTTATTTATACTTACACACACATCCAATATACACAATAGTTTTGTTTTTTCTACTTATCGTATTGTTTAATTCATTACACACCCATAGACAAATTCATCATTTTATTTGCTAGTTTTATAACCTGGAGCCAAAACAGGTCAGTGCCAAATAGTCGTCGCCAAAAGGGCGGCGCCAAATGGTCCCATTTCGGAAAGAATTATCTAGAAATCTGTATTAAACCATTATTGAAAATCAACTATTTGCAGCTCTTCTTAATCCATTTCTAGTATGATGTGAAGGATATTGGTATAATGGATCAGGAAGGACTGCTTAAAATATTCCTAAAATAATAAACAAAAGCTCATTAATTTCTATGATTAAGTTTGACATACTTGGCAGATAAAGTGATTAGTAAAATTAGTTTGAATTAATTATTATTATTATTATTATTACTATCCAAGCTACAACCCTAGTTGGAAAAGCAAGATGCTATAAGCCCAGGGGCTCCAACAGGGAAAAATAGCCCAGTGAGGAAAGGAAATAAGGAAATAAATAAATGAAGAGAACAAATTAACAATAAATCATTCTAAAAACAGTAACAACGTCAAAACAGACATGTCATATATAAACTATTAACAGCATCAAAAACAAATATGTCATAAATAAACTATAAAAAGACTCATGTCCGCCTGGTCAACAAAAAAGCATTTGCTCCAACTTTGAACTTTTGAAGTTCTACTGATTCAACCACCCGATTAGGAAGATCATTCCACAACTTGGTAACAGCTGGAATAAAACTTCTAGAGTACTGCGTAGTATTGAGTCTCGTGATGGAGAAGGCCTGGCTATTAGAATTAACTGCCTGCCTAGTATTACGAACAGGATAGAATTGTCCAGGGAGATCTGAATGTAAAGGATGGTCAGAGTTATGAAAAATCTTATGCAACATGCATAATGAACTAATTGAACGACGGTGCCAGAGATTAATATCTAGATCAGGAATAAGAAATTTAATAGACCGTAAGTTTCTGTCCAACAAATTAAGATGAGAATCAGCAGCTGAAGACCAAACAGGAGAACAATACTCAAAACAAGGTAGAATGAAAGAATTAAAACACTTCTTCAGAATAGATTGATCACCAAAAATCTTGAAAGACTTTCTCAATAAGCCTATTTTTTGTGCAATTGAAGAAGACAGAGACCTTATATGTTTCTCAAAAGTAAATTTACTGTCGAGAATCACACCTAAAATTTTGAAAGAGTCATACATATTTAAAGAAACATTATCAATACTGAGATCCGGATGTTGAGGAGCCACCGTCCTTGACCTACTTACAATCATACTTTGAGTTTTGTTAGGATTCAACTTCATACCCCATAATTTGCACCATGCACTAATTCTAGCTAAATCTCTATTAAGGGATTCACCAACCCTAGATCTACATTCAGGGGATGGAATTGAACACAAAGAGTTGAGAGGCATCTTAATATTATATTGCTCTGCAGCATTAATAATTGAATAACAAACCTGTGAATAGTCTTGAGAGAAAAAATATCCAGCTAGTCCATGCTGG
This sequence comes from Palaemon carinicauda, assembly GCF_036898095.1. Taxonomy (NCBI): domain Eukaryota; kingdom Metazoa; phylum Arthropoda; class Malacostraca; order Decapoda; family Palaemonidae; genus Palaemon; species Palaemon carinicauda. The sequence goes on from NC_090745.1 coordinate 86,956,292, forward strand.
CATGCATTGGCCTTTTTAAGAACCTCTTCCTCGCTCTCAAATCTGAAAATAATGATAACTATTAGGATATTTAGAACTATCATGACTGTTGTCTTATAAAAATATATATTTTGTATCCATGCAGAAATTTTGCTAGACAACAAACAACAGACATGATTAATAATGTATGTATATACAGTAGTACTGTAATTTAAAATATGTTTGCACTAATTGGAAAGCAAAATACTACAATCCAAAGGGCTCCAACAGATAAAGGAGCCAGGTTCAGAAAAGAAATAGAGAAGTAACAAATTAACTATAGCCTAAATTAGTAGAAAAAATATAAAATATATTAAGACCCGCAACAATGTTAAATAGATAAGTTATATATAAACTATAGAATTTGATTTATGTCAACATGTTCAGCAAAAAAGCATTTGCAACAAGTTTGAACTTCTGAAGTTCAACAGAACATGAAATTTAACACGAAGAGCCGCTTACTTTAGCTAAAGAGTGTGTATGAGGACAGAGGAGAATATGTAAAGAATAGGCCAGATTATTCAGTGTGTGTGTAGGCAAAGGGAAAATTAACCATAACCAGAGAGAAGGTCTCATGTAGTGCTGTCTGGTCAGTCAACGGATCCCTTAACCCTTTAGCGGTAGTATCTCAACAGATGGCTGGTGCCCTGGCCAACCTACTACCTACATTTTTTAAGCTGGAATCACATAGTTTACAGTTGATTTCATGGAGTTTTTCCTTAAATAGGCTATTTATTGTGAAATTATGTTAATAAAATGTAAGGTACATATCGTTTGGTTACATTTATTATCCGGTACCGTATTTAGGGCTACCTATATACTGTACTGTACTTAAAATGACAATAGATTTAATGCATTATATGCTGCTTGACTCGCAGACTTTGAACAGCTTTGCAGATAAAGAAAAGGGATTTTGACAAAGGAAAAATCTATTTCTGGGCAAGGGACCTGTGTCACCCAGTGAAATGCTTCTTAAAACACTATTTCAAAGGTATAAATACTACTAAATATACCAGAGAAAAAAGTTGCATGGAATGCTAGGAATATATCCAGCTCGCTCACTCCTAAAGGGTGTAGGTATCAAAACTGGGGCGAGTGATACCACTACCAGAGATCCCTTTCGAATTAGACTTCTCCCTCCTCAAAAACCCCCGTTACTACGAGGTGTCATTCACTAAAGCTATTGCCCCCCCCACCACTACCTAACCTTCTCCCATCATTCCTATTAGCACCCCAAGCTTGGGCCAGCCTAGGGTGAGGAAAAAGGAGGGAGGGTTCACTGGGCGACACAGGTCCCTCGCCCAGAAATAGATTTTTCTTTTGTCAAAATCCCTTTTCTGGGCTCAACCTGTGTCGCTCCGTGAAATAGTAACAGAGAATTGGTCCTATAAGCTTGGAAATACACAAAAAGTTAACGAACTGAATTAAAATTAGAGAAATTCAATTAAGCGTGTTTTACTAAAATCCTTAATATACCACCACATAAATGGGGAATCGCATAATTTGGGTCCGTACTGTATATAGCATAGTGTATTGTACTGTAAAAATTAAGTAAAGAAAACAATAAAATACATTTTCAGACCCCTTTCCAGCGGTGACGTAGATATGATGGGAGACGAGTTAGTCACCACTCAAGATAAATTCACCATAATCGGATAACTCGGTGTCATCTTATATATCGTGGCAATTGTTGAACGATTTACTTGATAGGCACGTTCAATATTTACCATTTTCTCATCGCTATCTAGTTTTTTGGTAATGGCTACTTTAATTTTCATTGAAATGGCCTGCCATTTCTTTATATTACTGCCTCTATCATCACTAATCTTGCCCTTCATTGTGCTACCACTAGCAATCTGTTTACCAACCATCATCATCATCATCATCTCCTCCCACACCTATTGACGCAAAGGGCCTCGGTTAGATTTTGCCAGCCGTCTCTATCTTGAGCTTTTATATCAATATTTCTCCAATCATCATCTCCTACTCCTCAGCCATGTAGGCCTGGGTCTTCTTACTCTTCTAGTGCCTTGCGGAGCCCAACTGATAATTTGGTGAACTAATCTCTCTTAAGGAGTACAAAGAGCATGCCCAAACCATCTCCATCTGCCCCTCACTATGATCTCATCCACGTACAGTATGGCACTTGAGTAATCTCTTATATAAAGTTTAATTTCTAATCCTGTCCTGCAATATAACTTCCAATGTTATTGTAATTCACAAAAAATAAGGCCAAAATACACTGGAGGCAATACAGAGAAACAGCTAAAATGATCACAATAACAAACACAATTGATTTTGAATAAAGTTGTTTGGTGCTGAACAGCCTGTGTGGCAGCAGCGGCATCAGGACCCAGTCAGAAGTGGCGGTAACTTCAAAATTATAACTTCACGGAGTTTACAAACATATTTTTGACTTGCAGCAATTTGCGTTTGTAAATTGGATGTTTGTACCTTAATGGCTGTCTGTACCCATTTTCAAAGGGTTGATAAATTGAGCCTTGTAAACACTCAGTTGAATTTTCTACTCCAGTTCTCAGCTATTTATCTCGAAACCGGTGTGGGGAGATATGTTATTTTAGGTGAACACAGCTAAAAAGAAAACCTATCTTTTATAAAAAATATATTTAGAAACTCCTAGTAGGAGAATCCTACTGGGGTAAGAAAAGTTTGTTGAGTACCATGCAATGAAGCCTGAATTAGGTTGACATTAACCACTAAATATCACCTTGGCAGGCAAGATACATGGCCTCTTCAAGGGAATAAAATGGGAAATATTTTCGTTTTTGTGGGTAACTTTGATACTTATTCAGCTATGGGAACAAAGCATTAAGATCATTAGGAGGAGGTTCATAGAAATAAATAGGTTCCCTCAAGCTATCTTATCCAGCATCTAACTACTACTACCACTTATTTTTAATTAGCAATGTATCAGCTGTTTTTTAAGTTCAAAAGACAATTAGAAAAATTACCTAGTTCCAGCGCAACATACAAACCTTCCATTTTTTACTGTGAAGTATTTATTTCAGTGAAGCTGAAACTAGCCGATAAGCTTTTCTTACAGGGTACAACTACCCACCGCTAGTTAGCGGGGTAGGCTAGCACCCACGCTCCTAGTTTTTAATTTGGCTCAGAGGAGTGCAGACGTGTCTCACTCCCCCGTTAACAATTATAAAATTTCCCAACTGGCCCGAAGTTGAAACTTTCAACCTTTTTCTTTTCAGAGGTGACTGCCTGTGAGGATCCCTATCATGCAGGTTTGTCCAGGGATGGAAGGGCACCAGTGTGACACCTTCATGTTGGCTCAGGAGACCGATCCTTATGGTCTCTGTCCTGCATGTTGAGGCCACGTATGAACGCAGGAGTCTCCTTGTGCAGTATGTAAGTAGTGGTCATCCTCCCAGTAGCTGAAATTTGGCAAATGGAAGAAAAAGAAGGCTAAAAGAGACTCTTTCCCTGAAGTTAGCCTCGAAAGGGAAGAAGGCTCACTAACTTTCTCCTTTGTCTTGGTCTCACCATTCTGACTCTGCTGAAATGGCTTCCCTAAGAGGCCGGCGAGTATGAGTGGCCACAGGTAGCACCGGGACAACTTTGTGTAAAGACTCCCTCCATGGCCTTCCCCAGAGGGCCAGGGTCCGTATCCTCCACAGGGGTCTCTCTCAGACGACGCTGTTCATCTGATGTGGCCTTCCTTAGGGTTGATGGGTCCTCCGTCAAAGGAAAAGCTAAAAGAAGTCTTACATTTGTATGTGCATGTACACAAGAGTTGAGACTTCATCTCCTGGTCACCCCAACATTCCCCCTGCTTTGGTGGGAGGACGGGAGCTGTTGACGACGAGCACTCCCTGAAGTGACCGAGTACTCCCTGAAGTGACCGAGTACTCCCTGAAGTGACTTGTCAGGAGATATTGTGATCTTGGGAATGATCTTCGGCTACATTCCGGAGGTTGCGCAGCGAGTTACGGTAATCCTCTGGGCGGGTTCGCCTCCAGGTGTTGGACAGTCTACCCATCTGAGGGAAGACAACCCATCACCACCTCCTAGGCGTCTGGTTCTTCACCTGCGGGGACACGCTCCATCAGGAGTTATAGGGGTTGACTGATCCTCCAACTTGCAGAAGGAACTTTATTCTCCTGAGGGGTCACCCCACGAAGTTTCTGCCAAAGGCCGTTAAACTCGTCCATGCCTCACTTCAGTTCATCGGATTCCAGCTTCTCGGAGTTGGATGAGGAGGAAGGAAGGGGGTTAATATCTTCCCCCCCACTTCTTCATCGTTGGGCACAGCGAAGCACTCTGTGCTATGCTAGGCCAGTCCATCATGAGACCAGGCCTACAGGTACCAACTCACCTGAGTTAGAACCCCGTCCTCCCTCGCCCTTCGGGAAGAGGAAGACGATGCGCTTATCTCCTTTGGGGGGCCAGGGGAGCAGGAGAGCCCCTCTCTTAGATGCACTCATACGGGATCACGCAACTTAGTCTCGGGAGGAGAGGCCTCAGGCAGCGTTGTGAGCATTACTTTCAAAGGAGAGGAGGGAAAGAACGCTTATTTGCTTGAGTCAAGTGGGCGCAATAACCCTTATGAGAGCAAAGCTTCTAAGCATGCTAGTAAGACCTTGTACACCTTAAATCCATACTCTAGAGAGAAGGTGCGGGTTGAGGTAGGCGAGTGAGCCAGCTTGTCGCAATCCCACCCCCCTCCCCTCGCTTCGAGCAGTGGACTCCTCTAGGCTTCTACCTCTGCCATGTGTAAGGCAGAGAAAGTAATATGAAGTGGTGGGAGATGACCCTTCCTCCCTTCCACTTGATCCACCTATTGTATCTCTGACCCAAGGTTCACCTTTGGCCCAACTGGCAACTCTGCCAGTCCAGTTCTCTGTGGTGAACTCCCCCAATATGGAACAAATTGCTAAGTGCACCTTGCAATCCGCTTCCTGAATAGACTACTGGTTGGACCTGGTCGGTTATCTCGTTAAGAACGAGGACTTCTCGACACCAAGAAGAAATACATTATTTTCCTTCCTACTCTCTGGTGCGAGGACCCTTGAATTCCTGACAGAGAATGTTGTCAACCAATGGGTCAACTGGGTCCTGAGATGATAAGATGCTGTAGTCTAAAGATTCCATAGACAGAAGCCCAAGAGGAAGGGGATGAAACTCAGGAACGCCCCAATGGATGGCCCCTCCTTGTTCAAAGGGAACGACTTCGAGGAGGTCACGGAATGCTGGATAAGAGTCAGTCACGACACTTTGAGTACAGGGTAGTTACCTCTTGCCCCTATCAACCGGCACCACTGCAGCAGAGGCAACCATCTCCTATGCCTCAAAGCCAATGAAAGAGTGCACTGAAGAAGCGGACACCACGATGCCAGGAACTTAGGAGCCCATTCGTCCAGAGGAGGAAGAAAGGGTAAAGGTAAAAAAAAACCCTAGTGAGGATGGTCCCGCTAGGGAGGGCAATCCCCCAACCTGTCCATCGATGGGGGGATGCTTAAAGAGCAGATGGCAGAGGTAGATGCACTATCAACCTGTCGACTCTGAACGAGTATATTCAGCAGACTTCGTTCAAATTGGAGACCCCTTAAACGGTCAGACAGGCTGTCAGACCTCACGACTTCATGATCTTGTTGGATCTAAAAAATGTGTACTTCCAGATCCCAATAAATCCGTCATCCAGGAAGTACCTACGCTTCACTATAGTAGGCTATATATACCAAAACAAGGTGCTATGCTTCAGCCTGTCCACAACACCCCAGGAGTTCACAAAGGGTCTTTCCGCTATTGTCCACCTGGGCCCACAAGAACGGCTATTCACGGACACATCAAAAGAAGGGTGGGGGCTCACCTATTACACCTGAAGGGATCTGGGCTTTGGTCCGAATCCGAAAGGCAGTGCCACATGAACTTCCTAGAAATGAGAGCAGCCTTCCTGGCCTTCAAGCACTTCCACCACCTCCTTCTAGGACACTATGTAGTGTTGATGAGTGACAACGCTACAGTAGTGTCTCACATAAGCAAACATGGAGGTACCTTTTCACAGCACCTATGCCAACTAGCTGTAAAAATCCTCAGGTGGACGGAAGAAAATTTGGTAGCCTCAACAGCCAGCTTCATTCCAAGCAAGAAGAACATGCTGATGGACAATCTAAGCAGTAGGACTCAGACAGTTGGCTCCGAATGGTTCTTGAATCAACAAATAGCCAACAAAGTCTTGACTTTGTTGGGTTTGCTGACAATAAACCTGTTTGCGACGTCCCTCAACCAGAAACTTCTGGTATACTGCTCTCCAGTACCTGACCCATAGGCATTCTGACAGGACGCTTTCCAACACCCGTGGGACAGAATGAACGTCCATGGTTCCCCCTCTTCTGCTTAATAAGGAAGGTATTGAACAAGGTAAGGGCACCAAAAGATCTAGCCATGACCCTCATTGCTCCGCTGTGGCAACATGCAAAATTGTTAACAGACTTTCAATATCTGCTCACAGAGGAACCAAGAGAGCTCCAACCACTTCCCAAGCAACTCCGACAACTACATGAGAAAATATTCCATTAAGCAATTCCATAGCTATGTCTTAATGCCTGGAGGTTATCTAGGAACTCCTTATAAAGAGAGGCTTCTCAAAGCCAGATGCTAAGCACATGGCAGGCTACCTCCGGGAGTCGTCGTCTGCAGTATACCAGGTAAAGTGGTTTATCTTTTGTGGTTGGTGTCGTGGATGGGGTCTCTCATCTCAGTGCCTCTATTCCAACAGTAGCAGAGTTTTTACTGTACCTCAAGGAGGAAAAAAGTCTATTCGGTGACGGCAGTTTAAGGTTTTCACTCAGCCTTGAGCCTTGTCTTTGAACTATATGGAGTTAACATTTCCTCCACAGTGGAATTGTCAGTCCTCATACAGAATTTTGAGAGTTATTGCCCCCACTTGAAAGTTAGACCACCTCCTTGGAACCATGTCAAGGTCTTACTTACACTGAAAGGAGCCTCTTATGAGCCTCTCCATTAAGCCTCGGATATGGAACTGAACTTAAAGACGGCTTTTCTTCTGGCCTTGGCCGCCTCAACAAAAAGACAGCGAGCTGCATGGTCTTTCGTACGACATCACCCATTCAACGGGATGGGGGCTGGTCACACTCAGTTTTGTCCCTGAGTTTGTTGCAAAGACTCAAAATCCATCTGTAGTGGATTCTAGATTCGGGCCCTTTCGGATTGAATCTCTCCAATCTGTAACACACAATCCTGATCAACTATTACTATGCCCCGCAAGGGCGCTAAGGTTATATCTCAAAAGGATGAGAAGAACCCGACCCTAGATCAACAGGCTCTTCATTAGCATGGGGAAGACCAAGAGGAGAATCACAAAGCACTCAATATCCTCTTGGATCAGTAAAGTAATAGAAAGGGCACTGCCCCCTGACACCTCGCCGTCAGGTAGACGTCCCAGTGCACATGATGTCAGGTGAGTAAGTACTTCCCTGCCATTTCAATGGAAATTTTTTTGTACAGAAGGTACTTCAAGTGGGCAGGTGGAAACGTCAAACAATGTTCACCACACACTACCTGCAAGATATAACCCAAAGGAGTCTAGACACATTCTCAACAAGCCCTGTGGTGGCTGCTCGTAACGTGATTTAAACACCTCAGCTTCCTTGTGGGACAATTATCAGGGGGTCGAGGGTGGAGGTTACCTGAGAAGTAAGTCTAGGATGTTTGTATGCATGACTAGCCACTTTCTACTTCATTTTTCCCTCTCTTGGGGTGCAGCATTCGAGGGACTCTGCACAGCTGATATCGTTCTTCTGAGGGTGAGTAGCACACCTTTTGGACAACCTAAAAAATATGTATATATTTGTTATGTCCCTGTCCTGACAGAGGGGAGGCGGGAAGAAATGTGGATTAGTAGAGGGCCTGGCCAAAATAGTTACTAAGTCCTTTCTAACAGAATGATTCTCTATTTTCCAGCAATGATTGACCAGGCCGTCATCCTACGAGGATAATGTGGCGCAGGATCCCTCAAGGTAATCCTTTACAATAGACCATCCCAGGACAGTTTCAAGCCAGTTGGTCCTGGACTTCCAATCACCTAAAGGCGCGTCTCCACAGTAAAGAACGGAAGGCTTGAATGTTGGACTGGAACAAATGACAAATTTGGAAATAATTTGTATTTTTCCTAGCAATACAAACCTGGAGCTCTTTACACATACTATACCCGCCAGCACAAATCCCTGAAAAGTCCTGCCGCAATTATAAAAGTGACGGTTAGTTGCTAATACTGGTGGGAGTGGGGGGCCTAGTCTAACCAGCTAACTAGCGTTGGGTAGTTATACCGTATGAAAAGCTTATCGGTTAGTTTAAGCTTCGCCGAAAATAAATACTCCTCAGTAAAGAGCTCCAGGTTTGTATTGATGGAAAATACAATTATTTGCAAATGTCACATTTCTAATTTGTACACAGCAGATATCAGAAAATAAAGAAATTTTTTTTCATAGTTTCATTGTTTTAAATGAAAAAAGTAGTACTATACTTCTGAATGGCAGCAACTGGTCCAAATATTTCCTCCTTGACACATGGCATTTCTGATGAGACGTTAGTCAAAATGGTTGGTTCGTAAAATAAGCCGCCCAGTTCATGACGCTTTCCACCCATCAATACTTCGGCACCCAATTTTACGGAGTCATTTACTATACCTTCAACCTATTGATTGTTAAAATATAACAAGCATCAGAATTGCATTCATCTGAATTTCTATTTTCTTGAATTTAAAACACCATTTTTTCTACAAAATACACAAAATGATTCTACAGTCAATTTAAAAAGCACAGATCATTAGTAATGAATGCAAACCTTTGAAAGAACTTGAAAAAAAAATTACAAGGAGACATAAAATTCTACATCATACATGAATTCAAAACATTGGTAAATTTAGAGTATTTTTCAAGCAAATAATGATACAGGTAGCATTTTTCTCACAAAAGACAAACATATTACAATGCATAATCTACAAAAAACTGCACCTACTTTATCTATTTGACTCTGATTGATGATTGGTCCCACATTTACGTCCTTGTTCAAGCCATCGCCCATCACTAAACGTTTGCTTATTGCCTCCTTACAAGCTGCTACAAACTTTTCATATATTCCACTCTGGGCATAAATTCTATTAGAACTGATGCATGTCTGTAAAGGTCATAACAATGATAACTTACATTCCCATACTATGTTCTTTGAGAATTACATGTGCAAGTGAAACAAACCTTTAAGATGTATCTAACCACATCAAGGAAATTCAAATATTGATACCCAATGATTTGAACATTAGATAATTAAGAGACAAAATTAGATTACAAGTTTGGCAACAGGAACTGCCATATTTACATTAGCACAGGCAAAATCATAATTTCAAGGTTGCAAAACTCATGAAGAAAAGCAATTATATCCAGATACATATAGGAAGAAACTATTCTTTCTCTGAAAATCCTCTGATAGTCATATTGCTTCTCTCTCAAAGCTGTTTAAATGTTGACGCATACCCCTAAAATCAAAATTTCCCATTTCCTTTCCTTGTGAAATGCCTCCCCCTCTAGCAAGCATCGAGCCGTCTGACAGTCGATGGAAACTACATTTCAGTTCTCTCGTATTGTTTATCATGATTGGCTGTGTTTACAGTTTGCCACCATAATTCCAATTACGTAGATCTTTTTATTTGTGATTTTAGGTTACAGCATTTAACTTTTAATCAGGGATGCATTCTTCTGGAATATTTATGAAAGACTGTTAAAGTAATTCAAGCAGCTTAGTGAAGTGTGCTAACCACATTATTATGTTTCCTATTAATTAATGGAAGCAAGTAGTTTGCTAACAGTTCATTTTCAGAATAAGTTGATTTGCCTTTACTAATCCTGCCTTTTTCGTATTTACTTCAGTAGAAAATCTAAAGAAGCAGAACCCTAAGCTACTTCTAAAGTTTTTTCAAGGTCCTTTACACCTGCAAAATGAGCCAGAACCCTGTCCTCCTCTCCCCTGCTTCCTAGTGCTCTATTTTTTCCTCTGAAACAATGCTAAAACACTTGGAAATTGGGGTTCTGTCTGAGAAGGTTGGGATTGTTGCCTTCCATTTTTACAAGGAAAATTGTTTGCACACTGGGGCAGTTTACGTTGAGGTTGTGAAGCTGGTCTCTTTAAAGGTTGTTTTGGTGAAATTCTGATCCTGTTTACAGGTCAGGGTCTAATAATTGAAGGTTCCCTTTTTTGGAAAGAGCAGGAAGCGTTTTCTTAACATGTGTGGAAGTGAAGTATTAGCTGTAAGAATGTTAGCCATATACTTATCCACTAATAATAAAGGGAAGAGTGATTCACATGCAAGATTTCTATGGTGGAACTCATCCACTATTAACTTCATTTCAAAGTCAGCCAACACATTGCATCTTCCTCAAATTTTGTTTTGGCAAAGTTCTGCAAAGCCTCTTATGTAGGCTTGCGCTAGAAATCAGAGATCCACAACAGAACCCTTTTCCAGAGAGGACATGTCTGACACTAGCTTAAAAAATATCTGTCGAGTACCAAACTCTGCTGCCCTAAGATACTCTGAGACAGAAGTAAAACCATATTCCGATAGAAGATAACCCCCCCCCCTGCAAACCTTCAATTTCTATGGGAGAGAGACTTCAAATAACTCTTCAAGTTCTGTGAATCCCTCAAATTCTTTTGGGTAGACTCCTGTGCAGGTGATGTATTTTTTGGTAGGGCAGAATCTCATAGACCCCATCCCAATTTAATCATTTTGGTCAGGAAGGGAGTTTTCTGGTCTGGAACTGTTATTCCAATGACATGAATCCAGAAAACTGAGAATGTTTCTGATAGATTGTTAACAACAGAATTGTGCGGTAACAGTGAAACCTCTTTTGGGGTATGGTGAGAACAAGTCTTTAGGGAAGGTAACTTGATATGGCGATATATATATGAGAGAGAGAGAGAGAGAGAGAGAGAGAGAGAGAGAGAGAGAGAGAGAGAGGAGAGAGAGAGAGAGAGAGAGAGAAAGAGAGAAGAGAGAGAGAGAGAGAGAGAGAGAGAGAGAGAGAGAGAGAGAGAGAGAGAGAGATTGATTTTGGATGTCTCAAAAACTTTTTAGTCCATCCGAAGAGACTCCATTTGCTCTTTGGTAGAGCGATTTAGTTCAAGCATTCATAGAGTTCTTATGATCTTGTCTAACTTATTCTTGAACTTGTTTACAGAGTTACTGTTTCCTACATCCGCTGGAAGTCTATTCCAAGTATTTGCTATTTTGCATATAAAGAAATTGCCACATTGAGCTGTGTTATATCTTTTCCATTCCACTTTGTATCCGTTACATCTGGACTGATTTGAGCTAAGCGTGAATAGATTATTGTAATCTAGATTTGTTATTCCTTTAAGAATTTTGAATGCCTCTATTAACTGTCCCCTTAGTCGTCGAGTTTGTGGATCAAATAAGTTCAAAGGTTCCATCCTCCGTCTATATCCAAATTGCCTTAGTGTTGGAACTAGTTTAGTGACCCTAACTTCTACTGTTTCCAGTCAATCTATATATATCCTTCAGAATTCTGGACTCCGTATTCTAGATGGGGTCTTACTAGTGATGTGTACAGCTGTAGTACAGTGTCTTTATTTCTGTATTTTAATCATCCCTTTATGTAGCCTACTAGTTTCTGAGTTTCTGTACTTTCTTTTCAGCTTTTATGCTGTTTGGTGAACTTCAAATCCTTGTTAATAATAAATATCGAGATCTTCCTCATGGTCCACACTTTCTATTTCATTACCCAACAGTGAGTAATCCGACTGACTATTCTACTAGTTAATCCTGAATCTATGTCAATGTAGATCAGAAATAGCAATGGTCCAAGGACAGATCCTTGAGGTACTAAGCTTGTAACAGCTGCCCACTCTGAAGCTTCTCCATTAATTACAACTCTCTGTTTTCTGTTCGTTAGCCAATCTTCGATCCACTCAGCTGGCTCGTCAATGATGCCTAGTACTCAAACTTTGACCATTAATTTTTCATGAGGAACTTTGTCAAAAGCCTTTTGAAAGTTTAGGTATATGATGTCTATTGCCATGCTGTTTTCATAAATGCTAAACATGTGGAAAAATTCCAAAAGATTTGTCACACATTATCTCTTTTGTTTAAAACCATGTTGGCTGTCTATCAGAAGATTGTTTTTCTCTATATGTACTACTATTGAATCTACTATAATTGACTCAAAATTTTGCAAGGCACTGAAGTTGGGCACACTGATCTGTTATTGCCAGGTTCTTTTAGCCCCTTCTAGTAGACTGGAGAAACATTGCCTAGTTTCTATCCTTGTGGTGCCTTTCTTTTGTTGGCTGTCTTTCAGAACATTCTATAAAAGTGTGGGGTTATATCTTTTTCTAGTTCTATAATCTCTCTTGGATGAATATCATCTGGAACTGGTATCTTAAACTTACTTAGTCCTTTTATCTTCTTTTTGACACCACTGTAAAAGTGATTCTATTCAATGATTGTGGCCCCTGATATTTGATAGCTGGTTTGAGGAGGGTCATTGATTCTTCCCTATTGAATACAGTTGTGAAATATGCATTTATCAGTTCAGCTTTTTCCAAATAATTTGTTATAGGTATAACTTTAGCAACTTTTTTCTTTATATATTTCTACAAAGGACTCCCATTGTGCATCGATGTTCCCTGTTTCATCGTAATCTAAATTCTTGGTGTATTCCTTCAGTTTTATCTGGTTATTACATCTGTAATCTAGCTTTCTTTATAATTTTCCTTTCTTTTAGATTTGGAATATCACTTTTGCCAATATTTATGCCAACTGAAACACTGGATGCTAAATTTTCTTCTATCGTTAGCACAATATCTAAAATAGTATGCTGTTTCCCCTGGTTGGTTTTTCGACCCAGATGAGGGAATTCATTGTTGACAAATTCTAGTAGTCTTTGTCGCTCTGTGTTAGATGTAGAATTCATAGTGTCCCAGTTTACTGCTGCATTGAAGTCTCCCATTAGGACAGCTAGCTTACTGTCAACTTCTTGTCCAAGTTGTCTATATAGCTCTTTGTCCCGTTCTTGTGTTTCATGTGGTGGTCTGTATATTACTAGTATGGACATGTTTTTTCCTATAATGTTGATGTTTGCATCAGTCAATTCACATTCAGTTTCTGATTTAATTTCTATGGGGTTTAAGTGATTTTCAACATATAGCATTACTCCACCTTTTTGGTAAGGCGATCCTTCTTGAAAAGCTTGAAACCTGGGATTTCGTATTCTCTGACGATATCCTTTGTCTTTTCTTGAATCCAGGTCTCAGTAATGCTCATAACATTTAGTTCCTCACTAGCTATCATTGCCCTGAACTTTTCCATTTTGTTTCTAACTGAGAGAGAGAGAGAGAGAGAGAGAGAGAGAGAGAGAGAGAGAGAGAGAGAGAGAGAGAGAGAGAGAGAGAGAGAGAGAGAGAGAGAGAGAGAGAATTATTTTTTATTAGTTGGGAAACTGGTGGTTTCAATAATACTTCAATGAGGAGAGAGAGAGAGAGAGAGAGAGAGAGAGAGAGAGAGAGAGAGAGAGAGAGAGAGAGAGAGAGAGAGAGAGAGAGAGAGAAATTATTTTTTATTGGTTGGGAAGTTGGTGGTTTCAATCATTAAAGCATGTTGACTATGAGGTAAGATTGACTTCAATGAGAGAGAGAGAGAGAGAGAGAGAGAGAGAGAGAGAGAGAGAGAGAGAGAGAGAGAGAGAGAGAGAGAGAGAGAGAGAGAGAGAGAGAGAGAGAGAATTATTTTTTATTGGTTGGGAAGCTGATGGTTTCATTCATTAAAGCATTGACTACGAGGTATGATTGATTTCAATGAATCAAATCTCATTTCGCCTTTCCTATAAGTAACGTATTTCTAGACAAAAACAAATGTCTTTACTAGAAAAAAAAGTTAAAATAAGGTGTCTGTACAATATCACATAAGGTCTGCATCATCAAACTCAAGAGGAGCTAGAACAAATGCAACATCTTTTGATATGATTAAAAATAGGAGAATTGTGAACAAACCTGGCCACCATTTCTGAATTTTGATATCATGAAGCCATCAACAGCTTTATTAAGATCAGCAGAATCAAACACGATGAAAGGGGCATTTCCTCCCAGTTCAAGACCAATTTTCTTTATGCCAGAAGAACATAATCTATACAAGTGTTTACCAACTGCAGACGAACCTATTGGAGATAAAGATGGAAAATATCGAGTAAAAACTTATATTATTTAAAAGTATTATGATATCTGATAAAGCAGTAACAGAACACAAATAAAGAACAGTACATAAATTTCACAAATTTCAATTTACTGTATGCATTCAAAATGGTTAACACTTATGCTCTATGCCAAACAAACAATCTCATGTTGCAATTTTCACTATTCCCATATAAAAATTTGAAAATTGGTAATTCAATACAATACCGGATACTGATCTATGTAGAAATCAACACTAACTCAAGTCCTTGAATCCAGTCATCACTGATTAAAATTAAATTGAACTTGCAATAACCTTTATTGCCTAGGTTCCAATTGGTTGACATTTGAAAAGATTATTTGCCAATACCATTTGTTATTACCTCATTTCATAGATTTCCATAGAAAAAGTTAATACTGTCAGATATGGCATTTCCTTTTTAGCAGCATTACTATAATTTCCATAATTTTGAGCAACTATACACTACAGACCGGCAGGCAAGATGGTTTATGTAACACTTGCACTAACAAAAATCAAGTCTCAACTTTTTGTAGGAGTATAGGCTATGTGTTTGTTAGATTTTAGAGCAGGATTCCATAAGATAAAGGTCAGAGGACTCAAATATCTCTATGCTGATTATGAAATTCATATAAAATTCATCAAAAGCAATTGAGAGTACCAATACTGTAATACAGTTTCTACAACCTACAACTTAAGTTTCTATCAACAAAATTCCAAAGCAAAAACAAACATTTATGATAAAGTCCTTAGATAACCTCCTACCAGTAAATGAGACTCCTGCAACCTTTGGGCTTGTGCATAACACATTTCCAACAGCTGGTGTATTCGACCGAGATGCTGTAACAACATTAACTACTCCTGGAAAATTAATCATATTAAGGGTATGAATAGTTAACACATGAATTACAGTATCATTATTACTATTATTATTATTACTTACTAAGATACAGTAAATAATATTTCATTCTCTCAACAGAAAGATATTATTGCTGACCAAACTATTTTTGCATAACTAATCCATCATACCTGGTGGCAAACCAGCCTTTTCTGCCAAATCAGCAATAGCTAGAGCTGATAAAGGTGTATCTTCAGCTGGCTTTATGACACAAGTACACCCAGATGCCAAGGCAGCACCAGCTTTTCTTGTAATCATGGCATTTGGAAAATTCCACTGTAAATCAAATAATGAAAGTTACCAATTTCCAACAGACAGCAAATATTCTATCAAATTAATTTCCTCTGGTCAGAAATAAATATGTACAGTACACCTTTCAAAAACTACAAACTTTAAAATCAATTTGTATTTTTCCTAGCTATACAGACCTGAGTCCTTTAAATGGGTTACTCCTAGTCTCGTTTTCTCTATGACCAGACGATCAAAGAAAATTGGTTTGATTGCATCATATTTAGATGCTAAGCAACCACTGCACTCTTTTAAAGATTTATAGTTTATTCCTACACGGATACAAAATTCTGAATCATTTATATGGGAGTCTTCCTTAGGTAGCGTAAAGTCTCCGATAAGAGGTATGCCCTTCCTCTCTAATTGACACAATTATTATTAAGTATTAGTAAGAGATCAAAAGTGAATAATTTGTGAACTGTATAGCCAGCTCGTAAAGAGACAAGGCCATAAGTTCGATCCCAGAGGATAATTTTCTTTACCAAGGGTGAAGTCATATAAACAAGTGTTACATAAAATTATATAGTCAATATACTGTATCATCAAATATTGTACTGAAAATTTAAGGCATTCTTATTTGTATTAGGGTGAATTCCATATGAAGGCTTAAAGTCCAATCAAGAACACCATTCGGCTTGATACCCATTACATAACCTTATAATGCAGAGAATAATTGATGCCTGAGATAAAAGCACTTACGAGTCCCTTGAGATCTTAAAAAAGGGATTTTGACGAAGGAAAAATCTATTTGTTCCGTAACCGAAATACAAACCACGCTATTTACATAGGGTATTACTTTCGGCGTAGCTGAAATGGCGAGCCATTAGATTTTTAACGAGGGTTAACTACCCCCGCGATAGTTAGCAGGGGGTAGGGGAGGGGTAGCTAGCTACCCCTCCCCTCTCACACACTGGTGAACTGACTCTCTTCGCTTTTGGCTCGGACGACGAACGGATGTCTCTGTTCCCGTCCTCGCATGGCAGCCATTTATTGTTTTGTCTTTACTTAATTACTTACTTTTCTTGTACTGTACTCATATATATATGTAAACATATTTTTATGTTTATGTATATATTTGAGTATAGAAATCAGTAAGTTTCCTTTTCAGTGTTTGTGCTGTGTGTGTGTGTGTACGATATCACCGTGTAGCCACCGGCAGTCAGGCCACTACGATGTAATTTCATGGACCGCGATCTCTTCCTTGGTCCTTCAGTCGGCTCCTTCCACGGGCGCCGTGGGGAGTCGTCATCGCTGGACTTATTATTTTGTTTCTCCGCTACTCTTTTCCTACGGGGAAGGTGGGGTTCAGCGTAGGAACGCGAGAGTGTAGTTTGACTACGGTCTCTCTCTCTCTCTAGAGGTCGTTCACCCTTTTACTACGTTTTCTACATACTACGATAGCTCCTCCGTTCGGGTGGAGTTGCTACGCAGTACTTTTTATCTCAATTATATTTTTATTATAAAATCTAATTGTATTTGTTAACTTTTCAGCTTTTAGAACGTTTCCCTTCGGGGTTTTTCGTTCTTACTTTTAGTGAACATTCTTTAATGAATTGCATAATTATAACTGTTATACTGTAATTCTGTTTTTGTTACAGTTCTCGCCCTTCCCCCTTCCCGTGAGTGTAGGTGGGGTTGAGGGCTCTTGCCTGTTATGTAATTCTTGTGTTCTTTTCCCTTGGGTTTCCTCTTCGGAGTCTTCCCGAGGGAATGAATGTTAACTAATTACCTTTTATTTTCACAGTTAACGATCTGTTTTCCTTTTGCCTAATGTGACAACGAAGCAGAACTGTCTTGACGGAGGAGGGTCTGGATTCAGGGCGAGATGGATGGTCCTTGAATCCAGGCTGCAAAGGTATTCTTGGTGACCCTCCTTTTCGTCCTTCCTGTGCTCCCAAACAGGGTTTGCACGTGAGGACGAACTGCAGCTGTTCTTTAAGATAACACCTACGACTCCTTACTGGGCATAGTAGGAGAAGGCCTGGGTCATCTGTTACAGAACGGAGACTCGAAATCCTGAAGGAGTCGAACCGAAGGTTTGGGACTCCAAGATCTTGAGTCTAGTAACCGACTCAGGGACGAACCCGAACGTTACCTCTCCCTATCTTCTTGAATGGGCGAAGTCGTACGAGAGACCATGAAGTACGCTGATACGCTTGGCCGAAGCCAGAGCGAGCCGGAGCACCGTCTTCTAAGTCAGGTGCCTATCAGATGAATAGCGTAATGGTTTACAGGGAGAAGTCTTAAGATCCCTAAGAACCCGAGCCATGTTCCATGGAGGAGGTCTCACTTCCGACTGGGCGCAGGTAAGTTCGTAGCTTTGTATTAGCGAAGAAAGATCCCGCGAGGAGGAATTGTCTAACCTTAAAGCCTGAAGGCCAGGCTTGAGGCTGAGCGATAGGCTTTACCGCCGGGAGCAAAAGGCGTATTTCCTCCCGCAGATGGACAATAACTCCGCTAACGCTGGAATAGTGGCATCGTGGGGAGAGATACCTCTCCCACGACACCAACCACATAAGACTCTCCACCTCGCCTGGTGGATCCCTGCAGATGACTTCGCAGGTGTCAAGACATCCGCTCCGCGACCTGTTGCGGAACGCCTCTCTCTGTGAGGAGGTGCTGGATGGACTACAGGCGTGGAGCTGAAGCGGAGCTACGGCTTGTGGTAGATGTAGTGGTGTGGTTGCTTTAGCTCTTGTCGTGGGGGAAGCTCTCTCGGGAGTTCCATCAAGGGATGCAGAAGGTCCGGAAACCACTCTGCATGATGCCGTAGCGGAGCTATCAGAGTCATCGACAGGTTGACCGATAGTCTGGTCTTGTTGAGCCCCCCTTCCCCTCAGACCCAACGGTGGCAAGGCGTAGACGTCGATGTTGTCCCACCGATGTGGGAAGACATTTCGGCAGGGTGCCTTGGGGTCCGGGGCTGGGGAGAAGTAGAGCGACAGCTTGAAATTCAAGGTTGTCGCGAACAGGACCACAAGGTCAGAGCTTGTTGGCTACTGGGGGTTCCAAAGACCACTCGGTACTCTCTATCTGCGATGCTCTATTCCGACTGTCGGAGAGCACATTCCTTTGTCCGGAATGAAGCGAGCCGATAGTGGTATTGAGTGGACTTCGGCTCATCTCAGTACGTCTACTGTAAGATGGGAAGACTGTTATGAAAAGGTACCTCCCTGCTTGATGAAATAAGCAACTACCGTGGTGTTGTTGCTCACGGAGTGACTCGCCGGGGCCTGTTGGAACTGTTGACGGGCCAGAATATGGCTTTCATCCCTAGCCAATTGATGTTGAGGTACCCTTCTAGTTCTGGCCATAGGCTTGAGATCCTTTGGTTCAGAACGTGCCCTCCCCCTTCTTTGACGCGTCCGAGGACAGCATCAAATGCGGAGGAGGGACGAGAAGATCCACTCTCTAGCAAAAGGCTTCGTAGGTCAACCACCACTGCAGGATCCCTCGTTCGGCAGGTCCCATAGGACCAGAATGTCTGGGGAATCGTAGTCTTGATTCCACCGGGACTTGAGTCGCCAAAGCAGGAGACTCATCCTGAGGCGAGTGTTTGGGACTAGAGGGGTCAAGGAGGAA
Source organism: Palaemon carinicauda (assembly GCF_036898095.1). NCBI lineage: Eukaryota > Metazoa > Arthropoda > Malacostraca > Decapoda > Palaemonidae > Palaemon > Palaemon carinicauda. Next base: position 86,975,329 of record NC_090745.1, read on the forward strand.
GGTGACCTAGGAGGCATAACCAGAAAAAGGCTGGAGACTCTCCTCACCTGAGGAAAGGTTCTACTACTCTCCTCCGCCTTGCTATCCTGTCATCTGGTGGGTTCATTGTAAACAATAGAATTCATTGAAGGCTTAACGGAGATTGGAGTCTAAAAACAAGCCTAGATATCCCAGTTGTTGCGATGGAAACAGAGAAAACTTCTCGAGATTTACCATGATCCTTAGATCTTGGCTAAGTCCCAGAGGCTAGTCTCTGAGTCGAAGAAGGGTCGATACCGAAACTGCCGGGGTAGCCAGTCATCCAGAAAGCGAAGGAGGCGGATGCCGCTCCTGTGTGGACATGAGGATTCGGGATGAACTTCCTGGTGAATGACTGCGGTGCTGTGGAAAGATCAAAGCACAGCACCTTGAACTGGTATATCTGTTGCCTAGGCTGAATTCCAAGTACTTCCTGTAAAGACAGATGGATTGGGATCTGTAAGTACCTGTCTTTCGGATCCAGTATGCACGTGAAGTCTTGTGGTTTCCCTACAAGTCTGATCGAATCTGTTGTACCATACTGACCGAAGTTTGTACGACAAACTTGTTCAGGGCTAAGAGGACGATGGCGGGTCTCCAGTCTTCAGGCGCTTCTTACAAGAAAGAGTCGTTTGAAGAACCTGGGGGGGAGCCGCCGACAACCTTGGAGAGCATCCTTCTAGAGCATGCTCTCGCCCTCTGCCCGAGGGGCTAGCCCCTTTGCCGATCCCATGGCATAGGGGCTCAGCGACACTGGATTCGCTGACAGGAGGAGGTAGAGATGCTACGAAACGGGACACGAAATCCCTGGCTGATCATGGAGATCGTTCAGGAATCGGCCCCGAGTTGCTGCCACTTGAAGGCGCAAATCCAGGCATCCCCCCCACTGGGGGATGCAGGTAGGGGTTGCCAATCCTAGCGCTTGCGGCCTAGGCCGGCCCCTCAAGGATTATTGCCTTCCCAGGAGGGCTCCTCGCCCTTCGTCCCCGACAGGAGGGGGTAAGCTGCATAGACACCTTGTCTAGCTGCCCGTGCCGGTTCTGATGTCCTAGGCTGAACGAGGCTGTTGAAGTTGAGGCGCTGGAGGCTTGTAGGGACTGGAGGAGCGAATCGTGATACGATTTTCTCCACCTCTCAGTCGCTCGTTCCTTGTCCTTGGGCTGAAACAAGCCCCTTCCAAGGATGGAAGAGTGTCTGGGTTTGCCGATATCCACGGTAGGGACCTTCGAGAGAAAACCTCTCGGTCACTGCATCTCAATGCTTCAACATCGAGTTTGTCCCCAAGTTCGAGACTTGGTGTCGAGAAACGAAGGTGCACGTGTCCGAGAGGAGGAAAGTTCCATAACCTTCCCGGAGCTTCCTTGTATAAAACCTCGGGTCGCGACCGGATGGCCAGAGACTCAAGCTCGACGATCAGCCACGAGGTGGCCTGCCTGGTACCCTTTGCGGCTTCCTCCTGGTTCAAGATTCCCGAAGTCGAGAATGTCACCTGCCGGGCGGAGAGTTTCTCGAGGGAAAAACCCCCGGAAGGTCCGTTGCACGAAATGGTGGAGAGGAAGAGCTAAATTAGACTACCCCATGATCTCTAAGTATCCCCTCTGTTGACGACTGACAGAGGCAGTGTCAGCAGCCACCGTCGGAGGGAAGGGGATCGGGCGATCCTGAGGAGAGGGATGATGGGGCCTGCCTGAAAAGGGAGAAGAATGTTACCCAGACTCTTCTGAAGATTCTTCTTGCTCTTATACGTGTCATGCTCTGCGCTTACGAGGTGAAGATCGTGACTATGATGATCTGAAAGTATGCGCTATTGAAAAACTTGCCCGGTTGCCCTTGTTGCGAAACCCGACGGGAATCGCGGTCAAAATCGCCCTTATGCACTACGGAGCTTTCCATCTTTGCCACTACGCCTAAGTTCAATGTATTTTACAGTAATTACTTAGGAGCTCTGGTTCCTCGTGAATTCACGCTCCCGAAACTCCGGCGCGCTACGGAGTATCCCTTTTTTACATCAATATCCTATTCTCGATGCAGTAATTACAGAGGAGCTGCGGTTCCCTATAAAATTCACGAACCTATTAATACACATCATATAGAACACTAGAACACCCCTTTAGCCTTAGCTCTTACTGTTAAGCATATTACCTTACCTTTAGGTTAAGTTAGAGCCTTCCGGGAGTTCATGTACTTATATAATTCTTTATATTACAGAAAGTCCGCTGTGCCTCCAAGGGTTGCTCGGCGACATTTACAGATCCAGTGGGCCATGACATCTGCCGATCCCATGCCCACTTTGTGATCTCCTTCACCATCTCCTTCGCCCGGGAAGCAGGCCAGACCCCTTATATGGTCTGGTTCCCGGAATCTTGCTCGCTCTGCTATGAGCTCTCGTCCCTTCTCCTCAATGATGAGGTAAGATTTCTCAATATTACCATTCATACTGTTATTGTTGTTTTGGGATTTCTTCGTTTATGGACGAGTTCAATATTTTATAAATTGATTTTAACTTGAGTCTGTTATTATTCCGTTCCTTTCTAGTTCGTTCTAACGTTACCCTCCTCTTTCAGGCTGACGAGGAGTCCCTCAATGCGGCCAGATCCAGCCTCCGGTCCTGGGTCTCAGGATTTGGCAGGAATGCCCCTCAAGGCTGCCCTTACCTGCTGGATGGGGACATGGCCTCCCGGCTTTTCCCAGGATCCCCCTCGGCCGCCGTACCTACTGAGCTGGCTGCTCCGCTGGTCGGGGCTATCAGAGCGGCCTTGCCCTCTGCAGATGAACACCAACTTTCTGGCGACGTTTCCGCTTTGGATATACACCTCGAGCCGATGGATGAGCAGGTAAGTGGTGTAGAAGATCTGGCAGACTCTTTTCTTTCTCCTACTCCTTCTTCTTCATCTTCCTTCCTCGGCTTTGACAAGCCTTCGGCTTCTCCTTAGGAGGGTTCCTTGTCGGTCCGTCCCAAGGTTAAGCCACTTAAAAAACCCAAAGCCAAACCCATTAATCCAGCTTCGCCTTCAGCCATGTCCCCGGTCCCCGAACCTTCCTCAGCTCCCGACATCCCAGTGATGTCAAAAACCCCTCCTCCTTCCAAAGGACAGAGGGGTAAGTCCGCTAAATCCAAGGCATCAGCTGCGGTTAGCCCCTCGGACCCCTATTCGGCTAATCTTGTAACCATATCTATGGTACAAGAAATGGTGGAGACAAGACTGGAGAAACACTCTGCTGTAATGATGGAGCTCTAAGACATGGTGGCTAGTCTTCTTCGTTCCGGATCACAACCAGCTCCGCCCGTAAGGCCTGACACCTCAAAGCTACCGCCGTTCGATAAGAACAACCCTTGGCGGTTTGCTCGACATGCTCCTTACCTGGACGGCACCTTGACTCTTGAAGGTTTGGGTACCCGCCCTTTGGAAGACCTGGAGTTCTACCCCCCTGACCTCCAGTTTCCTTTCAATGGGTTCGTTCGCCTGAGGGAACATGCCCTCGTCCGAATGGACAAAGTGCCAAAGGAGACGGTGATATTTCTTAAGGAACAAGCCCAAGCTGTCTGGGCTCGTACACTCTCGGAATGGGGATGCGTTAACTCTAAGTTAACCCCCCATAAAGGTTCTTACACCATATTTACATCACCTCCGACTATCCCTGCTCCTCTTACTGACAAAGTAGCGGAGTTGACCATCCAAGCCATCACGGACGGCCTCCCTATGCCACCCCTTAAGGAGACGGACCCCACCTCTCTCCTTATGCCAGCCCCAAGCGATTTTTGGGAAGATGCCCCGACAACCTTTACTGTGGGTAAACTCGACCCAGACTGTGCCTCCTCCCTCTTTTCAGAGAGACTCCCTAAGCTCCCAGATCACTTGCTGAGAAAGCAGTTTGAGACAAGGAATAGGCTAGCAAGATCACTTAACTCTCTTGCATCCTCTGAGTTGATAGCCTCCCTTTATAGTGATGAACCAATCTTTCGGGTACTGGCGAAAAGTCTTCTACAGACTTTTCAAATAGACTTACATGACTTTTGGACTGCGATAACGAACTGCAGGAAACATGTTCTTGCAGAGGCTTCTATTAGGCACGAGCCTAACAGACTTATTACCTCTTCCTGTTGGGGTAAATCTCTTTTCCCTCAGGAGGAAGTGGATAAAGTCCTCCAAGACGCTGCAAGGGCTAACCAAAACCTCCAAGTCAGATGGGGCCTCTCTAGCAAACGTAAGTTTGAGCCTGTTATGAGGCAACCTTTCTCAAAGAAGAAACAGAGATTCTACACCCCATATAAAACCGGTCGTGGCCAGCATCGCCAATCTCCCGGTTCACAGTCTTCGACCCCGTCTACCTCCAAGGCCACCCCTCCTCAACAGATCGTGTTTGTTCCGGCCCCTCAAGGTACCCAACCTGCTTCTATGGCCACATGGATGACCTCCCCTGCTTTCAATCAAGCTTTCGAAGCCTCAGGATCCTTTCGAGGATACCCTAGGCAACCCGGAAGCAACAGGGCTAGAGGTCAGTTCCGTTAACGAGGCGGACCTAGAGCCAGAGGTTCCCGAGGAGGAAGGGGAGCGAAATTTAACCCCAACTAATGAGACGGATCAGGTAGGAGGGAGACTATACCGGTTTCGAGACCAATGGACCTTCAGTCCTTGGGTCCACAGTATAGTCTCCAAAGGCCTGGGCTGGAAGTGGTCACAGGGTTCCCCACCCCCGACAGTGACCTTCTTTCAGAAGCCCACTCCAATTCTAGAGGAGTACACGAAAGACCTACTAAAGAAGAAAGCCATAAAGAGAGTACGGTCATTGAAATTTCAAGGATGCCTGTTCACGGTTCCGAAAAAGAATTCGAATGCCTTGAGAGTAGTTCTGAACCTGTCAAAATTGAATTCCTACATTCTTTGCGACAGGTTCCGTATGCTGACTGTCTCTCAGGTGCGGACCTTACTTCCCCATGGGGCCGTCACCACCTCTATCGATCTTACCGATGCCTATTATCACGTCCCGGTAGCAAGAAACTTCTCCCCCTACCTTGGCTTCCGCCTAGACAAGAAATCCTACGCGTTCAAAGTGATGCCCTTCGGCCTCAACATAGCCCCCAGAATATTCACAAAGTTGGGGGAGACGGTGTTAGAACAGCTCAGGAGCCAGGGAATTATGCTGATAGCTTACCTGAACGACTGGCTCATTTGGGCACAAACAGTTCAGGAATGCCACAAGGCTACAACCAAGGTGGTTCAGTTCCTACACAAACTGGGATTTCAAGTCAACTTGCAGAAATCACGCCTACAACCAGCAAGCCAATTCGAATGGCTAGGCATTCACTGGGACCTCACAAATCCCAAACTATCTCTTCCTCCCAAAAAAGTCAAAGAGATAGCATCGAAGACAAAACGGTTCATCAAAAACAAACAGGTGTCAAGAAGAGCCTTAGAAAGAGTTCTCGGCTTACTTCAATTCGCCTCAGTCACAGACCTCTTACTAAAAGCCAAACTCAAGGACATCAACCGAGTTTGGAGGAAGAGAGCAACAACTCGCCTAAGGGACAAAATATCAGCGATCCCCTCAATATTAATAAAGAGACTCCGGCCATGGTCAAAACCAGAGAACCTATCCAAATCAGTTCCTATGCAGTTTCCCCCTCCCCAAGTGACGATTCACACAGACGCGTCTCTCAGTGGTTGGGGGGGGCTACTCTCAACACCAGATGTTTCAGGGCTCCTGGTCCCCCACTATGAAACAATTCCACATAAACGTGTTGGAGGCCATGGCGGTATTCCTAACCTTAAAACGGCTATCCCCTCCAAAGACAACTCATGTCAGGGTAGTCTCAGACAGCACGGCAGTAGTCCACTGCATAAACAGAGGCGGATCAAAATCTCCCAACCTGAATCAGATCCTGGTAATGATTTTCACCTTGGCAACCGAAAAGAACTGGTTTCTGTCAGCAACTCACCTGGCAGGAGTCCAGAACGTTATAGCGGACGCCCTATCCAGGACAAAACCACTGGAATCAGAATGGTCCCTAGACATGAATTCATTCCGGTGGATATCCAGGCTGGTTCCGGGTCTCCAGGTAGACTTGTTTGCGACACAGCTCAACCACAAGCTTCCTTGCTATGTGGCTCCGAACCTGGACCCTCAGGCTTATGCTACAGACGCATTAACCCTGGACTGGAACCATTGGAAGAAGATTTACCTATTCCCTCCAGTGAATCTTCTGATGAAAGTATTACCCAAACTGCGCTCATTCAAAGGAGCAGTAGCTTTGGTGGCCCCAAACTGGCTAAAGAGCAATTGGTTTCCTCTCCTTCTAGAGTTGAAACTTCGCCCCTTCCGGATCCCATACCCCAAGCTGACACAAGTGGTCCAAACACAGACTGTGTCAGATTCCTCAAGAATAGCACAAACCCTAACTTTGTGGATTTCATGAAATTTGCAGCCCGCAAGGATGCAAACATCGACCCGGAAAATGTCCTCTTTATCAAATCAGATAAGAGGGACTCAACCCTTAGGCAATATGATTCGGCTGTTAAGAAACTAGCAGAATTTTTTAAGAGTTCAGACGTTACTCGAATGACCCCTAACTTGGCTATTTCATTTTTTAGGTCCCTATTTAACAAGGGCCTGGCAGCTAGTACTATCACTACAATTAAATCAGCCCTGAAAAAGATCTTTCAGGTAGGCTTCAATATCAACCTTGCAGATTCATATTTTTCATCCATACCAAAAGCCTGTGCTCGGCTTAGACCTTCCATCCGTCCACAAAAGGTCTCATGGTACCTAAACGATGTCTTGAAACTAGCATCAGACACCGATAACGAATCCTGCTCCTACATTTCTCTCCTTAGAAAGACCCTGTTTCTTAGAGCCATGGCCTCAGGTGCCAGAATTTCAGAATTAGCAGCTCTCTCCCGTAATCCTGAAAACCTAGATTTCCTTCCGACAGGAGAAGTCCTACTCTCCCCAGATAGAGCTTTCCTAGCTAAAAATAAAGACCCTCAGAATAGATGGTCCCCTTGGAAGATTATCCCTCTTCCACTTGATGCTTCTCTGTGTCCAGTAGTCACACTTCGGGCCTTTTTGGCTAGAACTGCTACACGCTCATCTGGCCCCTTGTTTGTTAGGGAACAAGGCGGTACTATCTCTATCCAAGGTATTAGACAACAGATTCTTTACTTTATTAAGCAAGCCAACCCGGAATCATTCCCCCATGCACATGATATCCGAGCAGTGGCAACCTCCATCAATTACTTCCACAATATGGATTTTGATGAACTCCTATGGTTTTTAAACGCCACTATTCAAAGAACTTACAGGCCCTAAAATACCCTACTATAGCAGCTGGGAGTGTAATCTCCCCAAATTAACCTCTTACCTTTCTTCCTTTCGTCCAACTCTCTGTCTTCTCCCTCTTGCCTGTCCCTCTCACCACGATGGCCCTCACCTCGGTGGATTGGATTTAGCCCCTTAATATCTCACGTTATGTCATTGTTATGTTGTTCATCATTTGTCAGTCCCTATGAGCTGTATTTGCCCTTATCCTTAAGTATTTTACTGTTGTTTACCATTTATTCTAAGGTTTGTTGAGATCTGTATTTATATTGACACATTCTGCTCTCTTAGGTATACATGACAATATTTCCATTTTATACTTAAGGCTTTTTGAGAATTGAATTGTTCTGTTTCACTCATAGGTTGCCATGACAATGTTACTATTTATACTTAAGATTGTTTGGGAATTATTCTGTTTTATTTCTACGTTTCATTTAGTAAACCTCCACAGGTATATATGATGTTGTTTAATTCCCCTGGTTCATTATATTTCTTGGGCTTGGAAGGCATTCTCTTGTATATTTTCACCGGGCGACACAGGTCGACCCAGAAAAGGGATTTTGACGAAGGAAAAATCTATTTCTGGGGAGAGACCTGTGTCGCCCGGTGAAACCCTACCCTGTTTTCCCTTCCCTTTCCAAGCCGTTATTCATACAATAGGATGTCAGATGGCGCTAGTGTCGGGCGTCGGTGAGGTGGTTCAGGTTGGTACGGTTCACGCCGCTGTGTCGGCTCCCCCCTATACATTGACGAAGGAATCCTCTAAATGGAAGACGGCCTGTGTTCAGTGGTTTTCACAAGCCCTATCTTTATACACGACGCCCTTAGGGGTGCTCGCGCCAGGGTAGTAACCTCTGCATTCCATGCTTTAACTTTCTCTGGTATATTTGGAAGTTATTATATCAGAAAAGTGACAAGAAGGACCTTTTCACCAGGCGACATAGGTCTCTCTCCAGAAATAGATTTTTCCTTCGTCAAAATCCCTTTATTAATACAGTCCGCCCTCCTCCTTCACAGTAGTTAGGTTACAGACACAGCCGCTAAAAGGGGATTTTTGCGAATAAATGCTGCACTAGGGTGGGCTAACTTCTAACCTAAAAAGTCACTACACCTTGCCAGGAGTGGGTGCTCGTGACAACATTGGTCGTAATTCATTCAAATTACCCCTAATGAGTCAATATGGATAAATATCAACACAAAATCGTGTTCAAATAGAAATAAATTTCTACCTCATATTTGGGATCGGACGGTAGCCCCTTCTAATGAAAGGCCAGATTGAAACCAACCATACCACGAGAGGCCATAAAAGAAATCGGAACCTGACGCTACCCAGCTGTCCGAGGATTTACCTGGCGAGACCTGGTTTCGACCTGGCCTTTTATTAGAAGGGGCTAGCGTTCGATCCCAAGTATGAGGTAGAAATTTATTTCTATTTGAACACGATGTTGTGTTGATATTTATCCATATTGACTCATTAGGGGTAATTTGAATGAATTACTACCAATTGTGTCACGTGGTGGGCCGGGAAATCGGGTAAAACTCGCTGGTAAGAGACCGATGTCTCGCCAGGTAAATCCTCGGACAGCTGGGTAGCGTCAGGTTCCGATTTCTTTTATGGCCTCTCGTGGCATGGTTGGTTTCGACCTGGCCTTTCATTAGAAGGGGCTAGCGTTCGATCCAAAATATGAGGTAGAAATTTATTTCTATTTGAACACGATGTTGTGTTGATATTTATCCATATTGACTCATTAGGGGTAATTTGAATGAATTACGACCAATGTTGTCACGTGGTGGGCCGGGAAATCGGGTAAAACTCGCTGGTAAGAGACTGATGTCTCGCCAGATAAATCCTTGGACAGCTGGGTAGTGTCAGGTTCCGATTTCTTTTATGGCCTCTCGTGGCATGGTTGGTTTCGACCTGGCCTTTCATTAGAAGGGGCTACCGTTCGATCCAAAATATAAGGTAGAAATTTATTTCTATTTGAACACGATGTTGTGTTGATATTTATCCATATCGACTCATTAGGGGTAATCTGAATGAATTACTACCAATTGTGTCACGTGGTGGGCCGGGAAATCGGGTAAAACTCGCTGGTAAGAGACTGATGTCTCGCCAGGTAAATCCTCGGACAGCTTGGTAGCGTCAGGTTCCGATTTCTTTTATGGCCTCACGTGGCATGGTTGGTTTCGACCTGGCCTTTCATTAGAAGGGGCTAGTGTTCGATCCAAAATATGAGGTAGAAATTTATTTCTATTTGAACATGATGTTGTGTTGATATTTATCCATATTGACTCATTAGGGGTAATTTGAATGAATTACTACCAATTGTGTCATGTGGTGGGCCGGGAAATCGGGTAAAACTCGCTGGTACGAGACTGATGTCTCGCCAGGTAAATCCTTGGACAGCTGGATAGCGTCAGGTTCCGATTTCTTTTATGGCCTCTCGTGGCATGGTTGGTTTCGACCTGGCCTTTCATTAGAAGGGGCTAGCGTTCGATCCCAAGTATGAGATAGAAATTTATTTCTATTTGAACACGATGTTGTGTTGATATTTATCCACATATATATATATATATATATATATATATCTTACACTTTTCTGATATAAATACTTCCAAATATACCAGAGAAAGTTAAAGTATGGAATGCAGAGGTTACTACCCTCGCGCGAACACCCAGTGGGCGTCGTGTATAAAGCAGGGGCGTGTGAAAACCACTATTCACAGGCTGTTTTCCAATTAGATAATTCCTTCATCAAAGGGAAGGGCCGTAACAGAGGCCCTAGCTACCTTACCTGAGCCACTCTACCGACGCCCGATGCTAGCGCCATCTGATCGACATCCTTCTGTTGGACTTCGTAAGCGTCTTTTTGTTTTGGTGTGCCGCTTGGTTTTCACTCTGTTTTTGTGAAGTTTCATCATGACCGAGGCTCTCCTTGCTCCTGCACCAATGTTAAGTACCATAGATTGTTTTGACAGATTTGTTAGTACCGGGCTAGTGTTATCTTTATTTATTTTAGTCTTTTTAGTGCGTACGGCTTTGGCCTTCCACGACGATGGCGGCCATTGTTCTTGTTTACGATTTTACGTTTAACTTGTTATGCCCGTTGGTACTCTTGTCATCTTAGGTTCATTATCCTTTATATTCTTTAGGCCTTATGCCATTTATATTATTATATTTTGAACCATATATATATCTGTCTTGGTACTTTTTATCCCTTACGAGTCCATTGTCTAGTCGAACCAAGAATAGCGTTCGGGGCTTTGTTATAGTTGAGTTATTCCGTTTGGCGATATCATAATTTCGTCAATTTTCACTCTTATTCGTTCTCGTTTCGCTATTCTTCGTTCGTCTCTTTTTATTGTTTTTTGTTGGTCATGGACTTTTATATGTATTTTATTTAAGGTTCGTTTTAGTTTTCGTTATAGTAACCACGAGAGAGAGAGAGGCTGGAGTTCCCGTTTTCTGTTCATACAGTCACGTGTCTCCCTCTCTCTCTCTCATTTATGTTAGTTATACCTAGTACAAGAGCTGGAGTTCCCATTTTCTATTCATACAACCACGGGTTCTCTCTCTCTCTCTCTTCCCCTTGCGGGAATTACGCTTTGTTTTTATTTACATGTTTATCTTGTGGTTACTTTTAGTGTAGTTTGGGGCTAGTGTTTTATATAGGTCCTGTCGTGTGTGAGTCTTTTGTATTGGTTATTTGGATAGCCCTGAGTCATCATTAGTTCCCCTAGTTCCATCCTCTCCCCGCTACGGCCTTGGGAGCTGGATCTGAACCCCTATCCAACTCCGCCATACCATGAGCTGGGAACACGTACCTTTCTGTTATTCTGGTGCACTCCTCCGGCGGGGTTTCGGCCCCTCGGTGGTCACTTGCACTTGACTCCGGCTTCGGCCCTCCCCACACGACTTATTCACCCCCCCCCCCCCCCCCGGAGGTTTCCTTCAGAGTTCTTACGTAGATCATTCTACTTGTTTATATAATGTAATGGGGGTATTTATTATTTCAAGGACCTACCATCGGATCTCCGGCATCCCCGGAGATCTTCCAATCACTAGTCACTGTTCTTATGTAATTACTACGAGCTCCGGCTCACTTACTATAGATTACTCCGTCGCACTACGGAGTGGGTTCACTCGTTTATTTATTGTAGTATTTACAACGGAGCTTCGGCCCTCTTTTGTACGAACCTTAGATCTCATATTATTCTCAGACTCTTTATAACCTCTCTTGTTATATCAGAGTTCCCGAGAGCATACAGACTTATGTCTTCTTTTTTATTACAGAAAGTTCGCTGTGCTGCCAAAGGTTGCTCCGCCTCCTTTAGTGATCCGGTAGGCCACGATGTCTGCCGGTCTCACGCTCATTGTGCCATCCCCTTCGTCCATGAGCCGGGCCAATCCCCTTACATGGTGTGGTTCCCAGAGGCATGCATGCTGTGTTATGACCTTGCGTCAATCCCGTGGAATGACGATGTGAGTATTTTCAATATTAATTGATAAGGTGATAACATATTTTGTGTTGCATTACTTTGTTACTTTCTGTAATACTGATATTTGGTACTATCGGGGTATTTTCTCCGTCAGTCTCTGTAATATTCTCATCACTTCCAGGCCGACGAGGATGTCCTCCGGACTGCCAGAACGAGCCTCCAGTCCTGGGTCTCGGGCTTTGGGCGTAATGCTCCCTCCTGATCCCCCTACCTCCTAGACGAAGACATGGCCTCACGTCTCTTTCCGGGCTCCTCCTCTGCTGCGGTTCCCTCAATCTTAGTGGAGCCTATTATGGAATCCATCAGGGCGACTATCCCTTAGGATGAGAATAAACTCTCAGGAGACGTCGCCGATCTGAATATTAACGTTGAGCCCATGGACGAGCAGGTAAGTGGTGCGGAGTTGGCAGACCCTTTTCTCTCATCCTCTATGTCTCCTGGCTCTTCTTTCCTCGGCTTTGATAAGCCTCAGGCTTCTACTTTGGATCCCTCTCTCTCTGTACGACCCAAGGTGAAGCCCCTACGCAATTACAAACCTAAGTCTCGTACTTCAGCTTCGCCAGTCTCTGTATCTCCGGTCCCAGGACCCTCCACTACTCACGACATCCCTATGGGATCCAGACCCCAACCTTCCAAGAAAGGAAAGTCCGCTAATGCTAAGGCTTCGTCAGAGATCAGTTCCTCGGAACCCCCATTGACAGAGATGATAAAAGAGATAGTGAAGACTCAGATGCAACAACAATCTGGGGCAATAACGGAGCTGAAGGCTATGGTGGCCAATCTACTCCGTGCGGGGAACCAGGTGGCACCTCCGGTAGCCCCAGACTCTTCTAAGTTGCCTCCTTTCGAGAAGAACAACCCATGGAAGTTCGCTCACCATGCACCCTACATAGATGGTGCATTAACCCTAGAGGGATTAGGGACCCGCCCTCTAGATGATCTTGAATTTTACCCTCCGGGGCTTCATTTCCCCTTCAATGGCTTCGTCCGGCTGAAGGAGCATGCTCTTGTTAGGATGGATAAAGTCCCTAAAGAGACTGTCATCTTCCCTAAGGAGCAAGCCCAAGCTGTCTGGGCTAGGACTCTTGCCGACTGGGGCTGCGTCAACTCCAAACTGACCCCCCCTAAAGGTTCCCATACAATTTTTACCATGACTCAATCCGTTCCGTCTCCTCTTACGGATAAAGTGGCCGAGTTGACCATCCAATCGGCCAAGGAGGGCTCCCCTGTGCCTGTCCTCAAGGAGACGGACCCCACCTCGCTGCTTCTTCCGGGCTCCTCCGCCCTTTGGAAGGATGCCTCTGCTACCTTTTCGGTGAGTAAGCTCGACCCGGACTGCGCCTCATCTCTCTTCTCTGAGAAGCTCCCCAAGTTACCGGATCACCTTCTCAAGTCAGAGCTCGACGATAGAAACAGACTTGCTAGATCGCTTCACACCATGATCTCGGCAGAGATGTTAGCCTCCCTATACCCGGATGAGTCTCTATTCCGGGTGTTTGCTAAGAACAACCTCCAAGCGTTCCAGTTCGACCTGCACGATTTCTGGACATCCCGGATAAACTGCAGGAAGTATGTTCTGGCGGAAGCGTCCATTAGGCATGAGCCAAATAGGCTCATAGCCTCCTGTTGGGGCAGGACCCTGTTTCTACAGGAGGAAGTAGACAAGGTCTTACAGGACGCTGCTAGGGCTAACCAGAACTTACAAGTGAGATGGGGTCTTTCGATCAAAAGGAGGGTTGATTCAGGGAAGCAGTCTTTCTTCAAAAAGAGACAACGCTTCACCCCATACAAGAGCAGCCGTGGTCAGTTCCATCAAGGCCCTCACTCGTCAACTCCTTCTACCTCTAAGACGGCTTCTCCGCATACAGCTCCTCCACTGCAGGTGGTCTACCTTCCTGCTCCCCAAGGTAACCATCCTACCCCCATGGCTCCTTGGATGCCCTCCCCAGCCTTCAATCCACGTTACGAATCCTCTAATACCTTTCGAGGATACTCTAGAGGCGGCAACAGGGGTAGAGGTCAGTTTCGCCACCGCGGCGGGCCAAGAGCCAGGGGTCCTCGTGGAGGACAGGGGTCTAAATTCACCCCCTCTCAATGAAAGGAATCAGGTAGGAGGGAGACTATACCACTTCCGGGACCAATGGACCTTCAGTCCTTGGGCCCACAGCATAGTATCAAAAGGCCTAGGTTGGAAATGGTCACAAGGGTCTCCACCTCCAGCAGTGACCTTCTTCCAGAAACCGACTCCAATCTTGGAGGAATACACCAAAGAATTACTCAAGAAGAAGGCCATAAAGAGGGTACGGTCACTGAAATTTCAAGGGCGCCTGTTCACAGTCCCCAAGAAGAATTCATTGGCGCTGAGAGTAGTCCTGGACTTGTCGAAACTGAATTCTTACATTCTTTGCGACAAGTTCCGTATGCCGACTGTCTCGCAGGTGCGGACCTTACTTCCCCGTGGGCCCGTCACCACCTCTATCCATCTTACATACGCCTATTATCACGTCCCAGTAGCACGAAACTTCTCCCCCTACCTCGGATTCCGCCTAGGCAAGAAGGCCTTCGCATTCAAAGTCATGCCCTTCGGCCTCAGCATAGCCCCCAGGATATTTACAAAACTGGGGGAGACAGTGTTCGAACAACTAAGGAACCAAGGGATCAAAGTAGTTGCCAATCTGGACGATTGGCTAATCTGGGCACAGTCGATCCCGGAATGCAACAAAGCTACAGCCAAAGTAATTCAAGTCCTCAGCAAGCTGGGTTTCAAGGTCAACTTACAAAAGTCTCGCCTGCAACCAGCAAGCCACTTCGAATGGTTAGGCATCCAATGGGACCTCACGAGTCACAAGCTCTCTCTTCCTTCCAAGAAGGTCAGGGAGATAGCATCCAAGACAAAGAACTTTCTCAAGCACAAACAGGTGTCCAGAAGAGCCTTAGAAAGAATCCTAGGCTTACTTCAATTTGCATCAGTAACAGACCTCTTTTTGAAAGCCAAACTCAAAGACATCAACCGAGTTTGGAGAAAGAGAGCTACAACACATTTACGAGACAAGATTTCATCGATCCCCTCAGTCCTGAAAGAGAGACTCCGGCCATGGTCCAAACCAGAGAACCTTTCCAAATCGGTTCCTCTGCAATTCCCTCCTCCTCAAGTGACGATTCATACAGACACGTCTCTGAGTGGTTAGGGGGGATATAACAACCAACAGATGTTTCAGGGCTCCTGGTCCCCCACCATGAGACACTTCCACATCAATGTACTAGAAGCCATGGCAGTATTCTTGACCCTGAAGCGGCTATCCCCTCCACGGTCCACTCATATCAGGATAATCTCAGACAGCACAGCAGTGGTGCACTGCATAAACAGAAGCGGATCAAAATCTCCCAACCTCAACCAAGTCCTGGTCAGGATTTTCGCCTTGACAGTAGAAAAAAACTGGTTCCTGTCGGCAACTCACCTGGCAGGAGTCCAGAACGTGATAGCGGACTTGCTATCCAGGACGAAACCACTGGAGTCAGAATGGTCTCTGGACATGAATTCTTTCCGGTGGATTTCCAGGCTGGTTCCCGGTCTCCAGGTGGATCTATTCGCGACACAACTGAACCACAAACTTCCTTGTTATGTAACCCCAAACCTGGACCCTCAGGCATATGCTATGGATGCTCTAACCCTGGATTGGAACCATTGGAAGAGGATTTACCTATTCCCTTCAGTGAATCTTCTGATGAAAGTCTTTCACAAACTACGCTCCTTCCAAGGGGCAGTAGCTTTAGTAGCACCGCACTGGCCAAAGAGCAGTTGGTTTCCTCTCCTCCTCGAGTTGAAACTCCGCCCCTTCCGGATCCTATTCCCCAAACTGACCCAAGTAGTCCAAACTCAGACTGTGTCAGATTCCTCAAGGATAGCCAAAACCCTAACTTTGTGGATTTCATGAAGTTTGCAGCCCGCAGAGACGCAAACATTGACCCGGAAAATGTCCTCTTCATAGAATCAGACAAAAGGGACTCCACAATTAGACAATACGATTCGGCCGTGAAGAAATTAGCAGATTTCCTAAAGAATTCAGAACATTCTCGCATGACCTCTAATTTGGCCATCTCATTCTTTAAGTCCCTATTTGACAAGGGCCTAGCAGCTAGCACTATAACCACGATTAAGTCGGCTCTGAAGAAGATCTTCCTCGTGGGTTTCAATATTGACCTGGCAGATTCCTATTTTTCATCTATTCCGAAGGCATGCGCTAGGCTCAGACCTTTGGTACGCCCACAAAAGGTCTCTTGGTCTCTGAACGGAGTACTAAAGCTAGCTTCAGACACGGATAACAAATCCTGCCCCTACATCACTCTTCTTAAGAAGACCTTATTCTTAACGGCTTTGGCCTCAGGTGCTAGAATCTCAGAATTAGCAGCTTTCTCACGTAATCCCGAAAATATGGATTTCCTCCCGACAGGTTACTTTCTCCAGACAGAGCTTTCCTAGCTAAAAACGAGGACCCGCAGAATAGGTGGTCCCCTTGGAAGATTATCCCTCTTCTCCAGGATACTTCTCTGTGTCCCATCACTACACTCAAGGCATTCTTAGCTAGAACCGCCACCCGCTCATCTGGACCCTTGTTTCTCAGAGAACAAGGAGGCACTATTTCCATTCAAGGCATCAGACAACAAATCCTTTACTTTATTAAGGAAGCTAACCCGGAATCATTTCCCCATGCTCATGATATCCGGTCGGCAGCAACCTCCATCAATTACTTTCAGAACATGGATTTTGATGACCTTAAGAAGTATACGGGTTGGAAATCTCCTATGGTTTTCAAACGCCACTATTTGAAGAACCTACAGGCCCTTAAATTCCCCACGGTTGCAGCTGGGAGTCTTATCTCCCCCCAATAATCTCTTTGCTCTTCCTTTTCATCCATCTCTCTCCTTCTCCCTCCTATCTGCCACTCCTGCCACGTTTCCTGGGTGGGTCGTTTAGCCCTAGAATTATGTTACCATTACTTCATTACCCTGGTTATTACCTGTTAGTATGTTATTTCATGTTACCATTCTTTAGCCATGTAAGGATTGAGTTTGTGTTGTGTGTTGATTCTCGGTATGATTCCCTACATTTCATCTTATTGTTACTCCATCTTTGGGATTCCTGTTTGGCTAATGTGTTATATTTTTAGTTTGCCTACCCTAATATAGTATTTTGTTTTTGGTACATGGTGTTTGACTTTATCCCTTTTATTTGATAGTGTTCTTTGGGCTTGGAAGGCATTCTCTGGTACATTTTCACCGGGCGTCACAGGTCGACCCAGAAAAGGGATTTTGACAAAGGAAAAATCTATTTCTGGGGAGATACCTGTGACGCCCGGTGAAACCCTTCCCTTACGTTGCCCCACCCTTTCCTTTCCAAGCCATAGTTCTTGCAGAAGGATGTAGATCAGATGGCGCTAGCATCGGGCGTCGGTAGAGTGGCTCAGGTAAGGTAGCTAGGGCCTCTGTTACGGCCCTTCCCTTTGATGAAGGAATTATCTAAATGGAAGACAGCCTGTGAATAGTGGTTTTCACACGCCCATGCTTTATACACGACGCCCACTGGGTGTTCGCGCGAGGGTAGTAACCTCTGCATTCCATACTTTAACTTTCTCTGGTATATTTGGAAGCATTTATACCAAAAAAGTGTAAGGAAGGACCCTTTTCACCAGGCATCACAGGTATCTCCCCAGAAATAGATTTTTCCTTTGTCAAAATCCCTTATATATATATATATATATATATATGTATATATATGTGTGTGTGTATATATATATATATATATATATATATATATATATATATATATATATATATATATATATATATATACCAAGGCACTTCCCCCAATTTTGGGGGGTAGCCGACATCAAACAAATGAAACAAAAAAGGGGACCTCTCCTCTCTACATTCCTCCCAGCCTGACAAGGGACTCAACTGAGTTCGGCTGGTACTGCTAGGGGTGCCACAGCCCACCCTCCCCCGTTATCCACCACAGATGAAACTTCATAACGTTGAATCCCCTACTGCTCCTACCTCTGCGGTCTTCCAAGGCACCGGAGGAAGCAGCAGAGCCTACCAGAACTGCATCACAATCGCTCGCCATTCATTCCTATTTCTAGCACGCTCTCTTGCCTCTCTCACATCTATCCTCCTATCACCCAGAGCTTCCTTCACTCTATCCATCCACCCAAACCTTGGCCTTCCTCTCGTACTTCTCCCATCAACTCTTGCATTCATCACCTTCTTTGGCAGACAGCCATTTTCCATTCTCTCAACATGGCCAAATCACCTCAACACATTCATATCCACTCTAGCTGCTAACTCATTTCTTACACCCGTTCTCACCCTCACTACTTCGTTCTTAACCCCATCTACTCGAGATACACCAGCCATACTCCTTAGACATTTCATCTCAAACACATTCAATCTCTGTCTCTCCGTTACTTTCCTTCCCCACAACTCTGATCCATACATCACAGTTGGTACAATCACTTTCTCATACAGAACTCTCTTCACATTCATGCCCAACCCTCTATTTTTTACTACTCCCTTAACTGCCCCCAACACTTTGCATCCTTCGTTCACTCCCTGACGTACATCTGCTTCCACTCCACCATTTGCTGCAACAACAGACCCCAAGTACTTAAACTGATCCACCTCCTCAAGTAACTCTCCATTCAACATGACATTCAACCTCGCACCACCCTCCCTTCTCGTACATCTCATAACTTTACTCTTACCCACATTAACTCTCAACTTCCTTCTCTCACACACCCTTCTAAATTCTGTCACTAATCGGCCAAGCTTCTCTTCTGCATCTGCAACCAGTACAGTATCATCCGCAAACAACAACTGATTTACCTCCCATTCATGGTCATTCTCGTCTACCAGTTTTAATCCTCGTCCAAGCACTCGAGCATTCACCTCTCTCACCACTCCATCAACATACAAGTTAAACAACCACGGCAGCATCACACATCCCTGTCTCAGCCCACTCTCACCGGAAACCAATTGCTCACTTCATTTCCTATCCTAACACATGCTTTACTACCTTTGTAGAAACTTTTCACTGCTTGCAACAACCTTCCACCAACTCTATATAACCTCATCACATTCCACATTGCTTCCCTATCAACTCTATCATACGCTTTCTCCAGATCCATAAAAGCAACATACACCACCTTACCTTTTGCTAAATATTTCTCGCATATCTGCCCAACTGTAAAAATCTGATTCATAAAACCCCTACCTCTTCTAAAACCACCCTGTACTTCTAAGATTGCATTCTCGGTTTTATCCTTAATCCTATTAATCAGTACTCTACCATACACTTTTCTCACCACACTCAACAAACTAATACCCCTTGAATTACAACACTCGTGTACATCTCCCTTACCCTTATATAGTGGTACAATACATGCAGAAACCCAATCTACTGGTACCATTGACAACACAAAACACACATTAAACAATCTCACCAACCATTCAAGTACAGTCACTCCCCCTTCCTTCAACATCTCGACTCTCACACCATCCATGCCAGATGCTTTTCCTACTCTCGTTTCATCTAGTGCTCTCCTCACTTCCTCTCTTGTAATCTCTCTCTCATTCTCATCTCCCATCACCGACACCTCAACACCTGCAGCAACAATTATATCTGCCTCCCTATTATCCTCAACATTCAGTAAACTTTAAAAATATTCCACCCACCTTTTCCTTGCCTCCTCTCCTTTTACCAACCTTCCATCTTTCACTGTTTCTTCAATTCTTGAACCAACCTTCCTTACTCTCTTCACTTCTTTCCAAAACTTCTTCTTATTCTCTTTTTATGAATGATCCAATCACTGACCCCACCTCAGGTCAGCTGCCCTCTTTGCCTCACTTACCTTGCGCTTTACTTCCACATTTTTCTCTCTTATCTTTCATACTTCTCTACACTATTACTCTGCAGCCATTCTTCAAAAGCCCTCTTTTTCTCTTCCACTTTTACCTTCACTCCTTCATTCCACCATTCACTGCCCTTCCTCACGCTGCCTCCTACAAACTTCTTGCCACACACATCACTTGCAATCCCAACAAAATTTTCTTTTACTAACTTCCACTCCTCTAAATTACCCGTTTCTCTTACTTTCACTTCGTCATATGCCATTTTCAACCTTTCTTGATATTTACTTTTTACCCCCGGTTTTATTAGCTCTTCAACCCTCACTAGCTCCCTTTTACATCCACCGACTCTATTTCCCCACTCTTTTGCTACAACTAATTTTCCTTCCACCAAAAAATGGTCAGACATACCATTAGCCATACCCCTAAAAACGTGCACGTCTTTCAATCTTCCAAACATTCTTTTAGTTATCAACACATAATCCATTAACGCCCTTTCTACCACTCTTCCATTTGCCACTCTTACCCATGTATACTTGTTTTTACCTTTCTTTTTGAAAAAGCTAGAACTTATCACCATCTCTTGCTCAACACACATATCTACCAGTCTCTCCCCACTCTCATTCTCACCGGGTACGCCATACTTCCCAATGACACCTACCTCTCCAGCGCCCACTCTAGCATTTAAGTCACCCATGACAACTACATAATTCCTTCTACCCAGTCCTTCTACACACCTAGTTAATTCATACATACATACATGCATACATACATACATACATACACACACACAATATATATATATATATATATATATATACACCAAGGAACTTCCCCCAATTTTCGGGGGTAGCTGACATCAAACAAATGAAACACACACACAGTATATACATATATATATATATATATATATATATATATTATATATATATATATATATATATATATCTGTGTGTTTAACAAATGAAATCTTTGTTTCTTTGCAAAGTCTACAGAATACTCACTGTCAGAGCCATAATAAATAATTTCCTAAGTTTTATAATCAAGCATCAGAGCTAAAACCTATAAAATATTGTGCTCCGCCAACATGAATGAAACTCCTCTTAACGATATGCGATTCAACTCACAGTACAAGTAAATAAAATATGAGAGAAGTATTTCAAATAAAGCTATTGAAATTAGTATGCTAATTGGAAAAATGAGAGATCAAGTAAGAATAGTTTCTTTTAGTAAATATGACATATTCTTCGGTAGCATGCCTTAATAATAAGGGAGTTATTTGATCCGAAAATTGAGGTTGAATGGCGGACTACGCAGAGGTGATCTGCTGATTTGAATGTAAACAATTCATGAAATTATAATTCACTATGGCTTTAATTATAAATACGATACTAAAATGTGAATATTACATGCATTATTATTGGGTACAGTTAAGTGAAACACAAGTTTAATCAAAATCCGGTTTATTTCAAATATAGCTGTAATTTTTTACCACAGTAAATGGATATACACTGTACAGAGAGAGCTAGGACCAGCTGAGTGTAGAGATAGGTAGTGGCACGCAGCACTTAATGAGTGTGGGCTATTTTAAATCATCACAGCTTGAATTTTATTGTGATTTTCAGAGAATTTTTATTCACAAGGCATTGGATTGTTCTTTGCCTGGATAAAAAGGAAACTGCAAAGAAAGAACTCACAATGCAAGAGGGCCGACTGTATCCGATATTCTGGATAAAGCAAGATTTGTTATACACGACTTCACAGGATTATTAGGTTAATAAGGAGAGACCTGTTTAGAGCATGTAGGCATTGCCAAGACTTGTGGGGGGGGGGGGAAGACACAGCTAAAATGGTCCGACCATCATCATAATAAAGAGATGACAAGTTTACTGACGTCTCAAGAACTCTTCTGAGGAGGCCTCTGCCAAGGACTCCAAGGCATATGAGGCCATCCCTTGACTGTAAAGCCATGATATAAAGATGATTCCGCCTATTAAGAGGCTTTTCATTTTAGGTTAAAAATAGGAGGCAAGAAGTCAGAGTCAAGAGGCAGTCAGGAATGATAGTGAGGAATTCCTGTTCTCTATGCTTGCAAGTTTGCTGACTCATGCTCCTGCAGCTAAAGTTATTTGAAAAATAGCCTTTTGAAATAACTCTTAGAGGGAAACTATAAAATTGTCTAACTTGGTTAAAAATTTCAAGCACCCTATCGAGACACCAGGACACTAGGATGGTTGTTGCTCAGCAAAAGATTGTTATTTTTTTTTTTTTTTTGGAAAAATTCCAAGTATAATTCAAAGTTAAAAGCCTGCTTGAGAGGTTTTTTTCAATGCAAATTTGTATAAGATAGTTGATGGCTTAAGTTTCCTTTCTTCAGAGAGATGGACTAAAAAGAAAGGCACAAGTCTGGGTTACTTTAGAGAAGGTCATCCTGGTGTAAGAAGGCCTCTTAGATCCCATCAGATGTCCCTTTGCATGATAAAAATTATTTTCCTTAAGTACTGGAGAGAAAATCCAAGCATGAAGGTTTTGGGTTAGAAAGGAGGATGCGGAGATACTCCGCTTCCCGACCTTCTGATATAGCGGTGCTAATCAAGAGGGCTCAATTTTGGCCTTAGATGCTGAAGTAAGGAAACCATGCGAGAGCAGTCTTACAGTGACTGACCACTATGCGGAGACGGTGGCAGATGAGGAGAACCACAATCTTCTTGGCTGAGCAAAAAGATTGCTCACAAGTTTCTCCAACGTCTCTCGTAAATCTCTTTAGGGAAATAATATTCGTAGGTATAATTGATGCATCATGCAAAAGTCCAGGAGGGGACCGAGGGAGGCACCCAACATCCTGACCAGCAGTTCTTGAGTTCCGTAAGAGACTGAGCCTGGTAGCAGGAGTGGGATGTCCAGTGCAGCGTACAGAAATACCTTCAAGGGCTGGGTTGAGACTCAGTCTGATCAATCACCCTGGGATTCGGTGACCTCTCTTCGAAGAAGCAAACATCAGATCCGAAGGCTAGGTAACAGGCGAGGAAGAAGACACAGGAACATCTAAGGTGGTAGAAGAAGGTGATCACATACAAATCTGTTCCCGCTGACCACGCTCCACCAAGGTCAAAGATTTTCGTGATGGGGGTGACACAACTGTGGCAGACAAAAAATAGGTGAGGTGACTACGCTGTAGCAGGAATGGACTCGTTCAGGGGCACCATGTCATGCCACTCTTCTGTAGGTGGTATAGCCAAAAAAGTGTGTGTAGTAAGAAAAGACTTCTGGGTCCTAATATTAGCTAATACCTCTACAAGTCTCTGCAATGACAGGGCACCATCAATCCCTAAAGAATACAATAACTATCCCTGGTCCAGGTCTACTTTGTGAGAGGCAGGGAATAATACTTTTGCTAGGGGAAGGCAATTCTTCTGCCCCCTTCAAATCACAAAGCGAAGAAGGCAGGGTCTTCCTTCTCTTTACAAACTCCTCCAGAGCACCCAGCCAGAAGGAAACCAGAGACCCCACAGAATTCTACCCACACTAGAGGGGTGGGTGGTCTTTTTGTCTGATGTCACTTCGTCCGACGACACTTCGTCCACATCTTTTTGTCCTATGCCTTTTCGTCCGATGGACTTTTGGTCCAACGACATTTGGTCCAATTTCTAAAAAAAAAAATGTTTGAAGGGCTTATTATTACTGTTTTCTTCACTTCTCTGTTAAAAGTTTATACTTTATTGGCTTTCGTTATAAAGTACTATGCTCATTTTCTAATTACTCCATTAGTCATGCTCAACATTCTCTGTCTCCTCCTCTCTTTTTAGTATGGTACTATATAAATAGTGTGCTGCAAGTTTAGTACTTTAGTTTCTGAAACTGCCCATCCCGAAATGGCAACGTTCATACAATCAACGAAGAAGAAAAGAAAAGTAAAACGTTCAGCGGGTGGAGCACATTTGAATATTTGGAAATTTATCGAAACCTTGAAGGAAGAAGAAGGATTTATTCAAGGTAAAATTCTTGTTCACGATATCAAAAAATCACCGAATGTCTCAAAAGATTAGTAACTGGATATGAGTCAACGAGGAAAACAGTTTTATTGAAGAATGTGGCATATAATTTGCACCAATTTCACTCCTATACTTTAGAGTTTGGCAATTAATTGTTATATTATCATAAACAACAAGGGAGAAAGTCCTTATAAGGTTTAATTTTCTATTGAGTAAGTCATGAATTGGCTAGGGTTTTTCTCTTTTCTTTTATGGCTTGAAACAATTTAAAATTGGACCAAATGTCGTTGGACCAAAAGTCCATCGGACAAAAGACATTGGACAAAAAGACGTGGACGAAATGTCGTCGGACGAAGTGACATCGGACGAAAAGTCGGTGCATGCTCTAGAGGTAGCCACACTGTCCATTCGTCACAGGTGAATAGCTGCAAACAGTCCTGTTATAGAAGGTGGTTTGCATTCGTTTAGGAACAAAGATATTCTTTAAGAGAAATAATCTAGAGTTCCATATTTCAAAATTTATTTTGAGATGACTTGTTACCATTAATCTAGATCAAGTGACTCTATAATCTTAATTACTTTTTAATATTTTTAAACTATTAATGACACTCTTTCCATCACTGGCATCCGTCAGCATATGAAAATTATGGGAGGTTCATAGAAATAAACAACTTTAAAGATAAAATTTGTTATTTCTATACAGTACTCACCTGATATTCATATACTTATCCACCATCCCCGCACTGACTTGCGGTATCAAAAGGATAGAGAATAGTTTTGACATTGAAACTGAAAAGACAGATTCTCTGGTGTACATTATCCTTGCTTCTTACCATTACCTGTTTGAGTGTCTCATTACTATACTAGAGGCATGAGACTATTGAAAGGAAAGAAAAATGGGATTATTTTTTAATTTTAGGGTAAATGTCAAACACTGTACAACCCTGCTTCCATAAAAACAATATGAAAATCAAATGAGCATAGAAATAAAAAAATTCATTATTATAACTTTGATTGTCAAGCAGGTAAGGTGCTTCAACATAATTACAAATATGAATGAAACAGGCTATCTACCAAAATTTAGAAGCTTAAATTCAGATGTTATCTGCCATAACTATGAATTATTTCATGAAAAAATTGGTCACTGTACATTATTATCTTAAGGTATAGACATGAAAATGAGTGAAGTACAGTATTATAGACATCTCTCTTGTCTCCTGCAGTTACAGAGGAGCCACAGAAGTAAGAAGCAATGAAGCACATTATATGTAGTTTGTGTCAGGGATGGATAGTTTGGAAGCTGAGCCAGCTACTACTGTAATTCATATCAAACTCAATGAATTACAATAAAGCTGAACAAGAGTGAGGCTGTGAGTATCTAGACCCCTAAAGGCTATAGATGTGTAACCAAAATTTGCCATTTTATTAACCCTAACATGCTGGGTAGGTTTGAGAACAGGTCCTTTGCCCGTTAGATAATTTTAAGAACCACCAAAAGTTGAAAACTATCTTCTTTTTTTTATATTACTGTACACGTAATGTTTGTCACAAAATATGTATGAAAAAGGCTAATTAATTAGCATTTCAATGCCTAACAAATATGGGTTTCTGTGTAATTTAAATCTTTACCTAATATGCTGTAATATACTTATAAAAAGTTTCCTGTTTTCATTTTTCCAATTTAAGAAAACTAAAATTGTACCAAAATATAAACAGAATAATACTGACCTTTTTCTTATATATCTGCATATTGTCTATATTTTCTATAAATAAATCTGACACAACAAGATAGTAACTAGATACCGAACAATATGGCCATCAGGAGTAATCAAAAGAGACTAAGCATAACATAATTTGGAAACTCAGAAGCATCAACTTTTGCCATCCAGTTCTAGAGCTCATGGATGGAGGGTACCCAGCATTAGAAGGTTAAATGGCACGCTTTATAATGAAATATATTCCAAAGTACAATATTCCCACTGACCATAGAAATATTCACAACCATACTGATGTTTGTGACAATGTGATAGTGCTCATACAACAAAAAGTTATCTTTATTTGCATAAAAATACAAGATAATATTGTGCTAGTGCGCTTATCAAAAGTGTACTGAGTAGGTGTCAACCTTCAACATAATAACATGTCCCTTACGTCACATTTTTCCAGTGATGAACTTTACTGTAGAATGGCATTAAAGTACTCAAACTGTCTACATCCCTCACTCTTGGAGGACAGCACAAACATCTCAACAGTAAAACAACCTAAATGCTGATGATGAATAATGGAAAAGTATAGTGTAGCATCTATATTCTAGATGCATAGTAGCACTGCTTAATAGAGGCAATAAAAGAATGAAACCAAACATTTAAGGTCATGAATACAGTACAATAATTCTATTAACTGTCCTGGAAATGATTTAAAAATAGTTTTCCAATGTGTCTTGATTAATAGCTTTTGAAAATGTGAATCAATTAAACACTCTACTGTACTTGCTATAGGTTTCATAAGAGTTGGCAATAAACGATTTAGCTTGTAAACATTTCAAGTGTATAATTATGAAGTTACTGTGTATATAATTCAAAAATTTTGCAACAACTCAACTTTATAAGAAAAAAATACTCATAATCAAATCTAGCTTCACATTTACTTCTTCTATGACAAAATCCTGTGAATTTCACAATGCTTATCTATACATACACAGTTTTCCACTTGTCTCAAGTTGTTTGCTATGAATGCCATGTGATACTATTGTAGTTATTTTAACAAAAAATTACACTAAAGTAATGAAATGATAAAATATACTCTACACAATGAAAGAATATTTCACATGAGATCAAGTAATCAAAGATATCATATGAATGGCTAACATGAGGTTAATTTAATCAAAGATGATATGACAGCTATTGCAAATAAGGGAAATACAATACCAAACCTACAAAATATTAAGAAGTGTTGAGTACCCATATCCTCAAAGAATATGTGTCATCAAGTCAAGTTTAGAGAGAAATAACACATGATCTATAACAACCGTACTTATGCTTCCCTTAACCATTCCTCTTCAGTAACTTTATATTCTGCAATTGTTTCCCAATGTTAATGTAACATGTTTCAATTTAACAGTATGGTGGATAAATACCTGATATCTTCATGAAATAACAAAATCAGTAAAGTACAACAACAGTACTTTACCAAAGTAAAATATTGTACTGAGATGTAGCATAATTTTTAAAAAATAACACATTCATACTCTTCTTGTTCTCAACCAATGAACATAAAATGATAAAAAATAATTTCTAAATTCCTTTAGTAATTGAACTTGATTATTAGTTTGATTCCTTTAAGAGTAAATTTCCTAAAAACTATTCAATTGCTGTCCCTCTTTTGGACAGTAACAAATTAAAAATATACAAACCTGACCATTAAAGCTCAATAAACTAAGACTATTTATAAGGATATTACTTTCGGCGAAGCTGAAAGGGCGAGCCATTAGAATTTAGCGAGGGTTAACTACCCATCCCGCTAGTTAAGCGGGGGGTAGGGATTATTCCTAACATACTTACCTCGAACTACTTTCTTAGGAGAGTCTGGAATCTCTCAATCACCGACCAAGAATTTTGCGTAGTTGCCCCCCTCTCCGCTGCCTCTCAAGGGCGTTCCAGGGCTTAAGGATACTCGCCCAGGTGCAACCCAGGTCACGCGTGTGGCCATGCTTGATACCCAGTAAGCTTCTGTTTTAAGGCCTCCTCGAACTCCAGAAGATACTCGGGGCAGGATGGGAGGGCTATTACCCGAAAGTAGTTCGAGGTAAGTATGTTAGGAAAAATACAAATTACTTAAAATTTGTGATTTGTTCCAACACAGAATACTTACCTCGAACTACTTTCTTAGGAGACTTATACTTTAGGAGGAGGGAGTAGCTTACAGATTGAAATGTTCGAGACTCGCTGGGGCCCTTGAACTAGATAGGGGGCTAGTTCTGGGACTCCCAGGGAGAGGCAGGAGAGTGGGGGAAAGCACGCAAAAGTCTACCTTATGTACAACTCACCTTTTATTCAAAATCCATACTTGATGTGTTTTAACGTCCCATCTCTCATGTAGGGATGGGGAAAAAAGGGTGGGGTCTTGGGAAACGGATAGAGGTTAGCCAGGATGTAAGGAGGAACTTGTGTCGCTTACGATTACTTCCCACGGCTAACCCAGGGCCCAAACTACAAAACTTGTTGCATGGCCGCAATGACTGGCCCGATGGAGAAGGTATCCAAGGACTTCCTCGTATAGTCCTTGAGGTAGTGGGCTGTAAAGATGGACTGCCTAGCCCAAGTGCCCGCCCGTATGATTTGGCCTACCGCCATGTTGGTGCCAAACGCTAAGGACGTGCTAAGACCTCTAATATCAAGAGGTCTTGGGGTACCAGGCACCGTGGTGCCCTCACTCTCATAGGCCCTCTTTATAACCTGTCTCAGCCAGAAGGATATGGTGTTTTTGGAAACTGCCTTCTTGACTGAGCCTGTGGACACAAACAAACTCTTCACCACCGGTCTGAGTTTGGCCATCCTACTAAGGTATTTCCTGATGGTCCTTACGGGACACAAGAGCAGGTCACTAGGGTTGTCGGAGCGCGGAATAGCCGGAATTGAGACCTCGAGTCCGCAATTGCAGGGTTCTGGGTCTTTGCTATGAACTCCGACAAGAACTTAAAAGTTATGTCCTTCTACCCTTTCGAGTGGGATACCTCAAAGGACAGACCGTGGAGCTCGCTCACTCGTTTCGCTGAGGCCAGGACTAATAGAAAGATGGCTTTGAGGGTGAGCTCTTAGTCTAAAACATCTTTAGAGGTTCGTAGGGAGGCCGTGAAAGGACCTGAAGGACTTTGGCCACATCCCACTGGGGAACCCTCGAGGTGTGGGGATCACAAGTTTGCTCAAACCTCTTGATGAGCAACGAGATGTGACGCGTGGTCCCTAGATTGATGCCCTTAAGCTGGAACACCTGTCCTAACGCTGCTCGAACCCCCTTGCTAGCTGGGATGGGGACCCCTAGATCATCCCTCACGTGTACCAGGAAGTCTCCGATGTTGTGGACTGAAACGTCCAAGGGCCAAAGGTTCTGAGTGGCACACCATTTGACAAAGGTTGCTCATATATCTTGGTACACAACACAAGAGGACCTCCGCAGGTACCCTGACATCCTATCCGCTGTTTTGCCCGAGAACCCTTACTTCCTTAGCAACCGCTTGATAACCTCCATGCGTGAAGCCTCAGCCCGAGGGTTTTCGAGCACCTTTTGGCAGTGTGGTTGACTTAGCAGGTCTCCTCTTACTGGTAAGGGCCACGGCGGGAGAATGGCTAGGTCCTGCAGATCCACGAACCACAAAGTCATCTTTGTGGACTTTGACTGTCTTAACCTGTTGAGCACCCGTCTGATCATCCCGAAGGGGGGAAAGGCGTATACGTGGAGGTTGTCCCAAGGGTGCTGGAAGGCGTCTTCGAAGGCTGCTGTCGGATCTGGTATCGGGGAGCAAAACACGGGGAGCTTCGCGTTTAGTCTTGTGACGAACAAGTCTATCACTAGGGAGCCCCAACGACGGAGGACTTCCTGTGCCACTTGAGGGTGAAGGGACCACTCTGATCCCACTATTTGGCCTTTCCTGCTTAGCCCGTCCGCCAGGACGTTCCTCTTTCCGGGGATGAATCTGGCCGATAGGAGAATGTCGTTCCTTTCGGCCCATTCCATGACCCGAGCTGTGAGATCGCACAAATCCCTTGATCTTAGCCCTCCTTGTTTCTTGATGTACGTGGCGTTGTCGCACATGAGGGCTACCAAGTTCTCCTGAACGAGGCGGACGAAGCTTATCAATGCCCTCTGCACTGCCATGAGCTCCAGAAGATTGATGTGCCGGGCCTTTTCCCCCACTGACCATTTCCCCTCTGCTGTTTCCTCGAGGAGATGCGCTCCCCACCCTTCCTTCGATTCGTCCGTGAAGAGCAGCATCTCCGGGGGAGGGGAGCCAAACGGAATCCCTTTCAACGTATTCCTCCTGTCGGACCACCAGAGGAGAGCTTCTTTGGAGGGAAGTGACACCGGGATTATGTTCTGTGGGGAGCTTCCCATTGACCAGAGGTCCTTCAGACTTCCACTGAACCAGTCTGAGTTTGAGCCTTGCTTGTGTGTCCAGGTCGAGACCAGGGCGAAGACTCTCGTGAAGACTTGAGGGGCTGTCGACAGACCGAAGCAGAGGGTCCTGAATTGAAGAGTCTGGGGGTCCCACTTTACCCTGAGAAACTTCCTGCTGGAGGGGTGAACGGGAACCTGGAAGTAGGCATCCTTAAGATCCAGGGACATCATGAAATCTCCTTCTCTCAAGGCTGCCAGAACCGACTTCGGCGTGTCCATCTTGAAGGGTGTCTTCTTGATGAATTTGTTCAATGCCGAGAGGTCGATTACTGGTCTCCAACCTCCTGTCACTTTCTCCACCAGGACGAGTCTGCTGTAGATTCCGGCGACGGCTCGTGCACGGGTTGCAGGGCTCTTTTCTCCAGCATAACTTCCATCTCTGCCTGTAGAGCTGCCTTCTTCTCCAAGTTGTTGGGAGCTAACCATACCCCTCGGTGATCGGGGATCAGCGGGGGCGGCTCTGACAAGAAGGGAATCCTGTATCCCTCCCTGAGAACAGTAACTGTCCATGGGTCCGCCCCATTGTCCTGCCATGCTTGCCAAAACTGTTTGAGGCATCCCCCCACCAGCAGTGTGGGAAGGTGTAGGGGGCCTCTCTCCCTATCTCCTTCTAGGAAGGCGGTTTGACCGGCTTCTCCTTGACTCGGAGAACTTAGGTCTATAGTAGGTTTGGGGTTGAGCACCACTCCCCCTGGAGGGCCACGGAGGCTGGTGCCATGAAGAGGTGGATGCTCCTTGCCTAGCTGAGGGCGGAGGCGGGTAGGCCCCATCCGCCGCAGGTCTCCTCGCCACGGGCCGCCTTGGCAACTGCTGTCTGGGCTCGGCTGGCACCTTCAATCTGCTGACTCTCTCCATCGTCTCTGCTACCGTCTGGAGAGGGAACACTATCTTGGCCGAGACGGGAGAGTTTCTAAGGAACTTTGCCTCTCGCTCGGGGAGCCTGCGGGGAAAGTCTGTTTAGGATAGTGTCCCTTCTCCTCAGTACCAGTTGGCTGTCTAGGTAAAGGACTGGTGTCAGAAATTTCATGGCTTTACCCCCCCGAGCGGATCAATTCTTTCAGAAGGGCCTGATTGTCTGGCACTACGAGGTTGTATGAGATCTGAAAGTTCGCCAGTGTACAGGCCAACCAATCCAACCAAGAGGTGACGTTCACAACGTCCTGAGCGATGACCTCCATCATGGCGACCTCCGCTGGAGAGAAGACCACCGGCGCGCTAAGGCTACGTTCGTCAGAGTTGTCTTGGTTCAGTGTAACGACCACTTCTTCTACCGTGCGGGGCCCTGAATGGTGCCCATCCAGCACGTAGAACTTCCTCTGGGTCTTGAGACCCGGTAGGAGTTTGCCTGAGCCCTGTGACCTCAAGGAATTCTCCGGGGCTGAGACGTACAGGTCCACGTGTTCCATTCCCATGGCAACATCGGGGGCTAAAGGCAGGGTCAAGGAAGTCTTCTTCTGTACAGGATCCTCCACCATCCTGCCCAGACCCGAGAGCCAAGTTCGCGCAGCCGTTGGTTGAGGTTCGTCCAACCTATGGTGGCGTCGGATGAGAGCAAGCACCTTACGGTAGGACAAGATCTCCTCCACCGAACACTCGCCCGAGCCAATTAAACCGTCCACTACCCGTACATCCTCGTCGGCAAGTTCCTCAAACGCGGAGGGATCCGTATGCATGGAGGCATCCCGTTCCTCCTGGTAGGACGATGGAGCGGGCACCTCCATCACGGGTAGAGCCGTCGGGGCGGAGGTAGCCGTCATGGGTCTACCCCCTCCCGGGCTCACCCGGATGGCGCTGGATGATGGTTGTGGCAGCGGCAAATCCCAAAACTTGGCCGGGACCGCTGTGACCGAAGAGTGTTGAGTAACGTTACTATGCCGAATCCGCGGGATTTCTCCGCACACGGGTGGAGCCGCCGACTTACTAGGCCGGGGCAGCAACGAGTGTGCCAACGGCTGCCCCCGACGAGCGGGCGGAGCTGAAGAGACACTGTACAGTCAATTACTGTGCCGAACCCGCGGGATTTCTCCGCACACAGGTGGCGTCGCCGACTTACTAGGCTGGGGCAGTAACGAGTGTGCCAACGGCTGCCCCCGACGAGCGGGCGGAGCCGAAGAGACACTATACAGGGCAACGGGAGCGGCTCCAGCAGCCACCGAGGCAGGCACTGGAGCGGCAACCGACCTGCTGGATCCCTACGATGTTGTACCACCATGACATACCTCTTCCGCGGTGATGACCTCCTTCGGTAGTCCCTCCTCGAGGACCTCGCCCTCTTCCTGGGCGGACTGTTGCGTGGGCTCGATCTCCTCCTCCTAGATCGTCTTCTCCCACTCCTAGAGTCTCGATCGCTGTAACCATCCGACGAATAGGAGTCGTAGGAGAAGCCGTCATCGGAGTACGAGGAGACTGAAAATTACCGACTCTACCACGAGCCTCCTGGGGGTTCTGGGTCTGGAATTCGGGGTTACCGGCTCCATGAAGTCCGGCGTGAGCATGGCTGATGGTGCCAGGGGTGAACGGGTGATGGGACGACCGTCGAACCAACCTTCGATGTCCTCCTCCAATCTCAAGGGGGACCTGAAGGACGTCCTCGGGACCCTCCAAACGATGGAGTCGGGGTCTGAAACGCCCGAGGGTCGCTCCCCAATGCCCTGGCCATCCCCAGAAGATGCTGCACCTGAAAAGCACGTTACGGGCGTGGCGATGGGCGCAGAAACAGGCCCCCTCCCCCACCCCGGATCCACACTTATGACGGGTCCTGCGGGCACCAGGCCTTCGTCTAAAGCACACACTCCCACCACTTTAGCAGACCCCTCACTTGTCTGCATAGACCCCTTCAACACAGAATCCCCCACATTAGACTCATGGGGAACGGCAATGGGCCGCTTCCCCGAAACGGACTTACCTAATCTCCTACCCTGGGTAGGGGGAAGGCGAAGGAGAACCTCTCTCCGACAGGACCGAGGGCGACGTGACCGGCGATGAAAGACCTGACTTCTTAGGCGACCTCTTAGAAGCCTTCTTCTTTTTCTTGGCGAAAAGAGCCCATTGGAACTCCGGCCAAGACTCACACTCTGGGCCCTTAGACTCCGGGAACACCTCTTCCCCCGATACGAGAAGCACAAGGAATGCGGGTCGACCCCGGGCAGCAAGAGCCATGCCCCGCAAGACTTACCCGCTTGGGACCGGGACAGCGACGCTGAGGTTCCATGGCAAAATCGAACACAAACGACACAAGGGAAAGGTGAGGAACACAACGGGAATAAGTGAGACACAAGGTAAAGGAACACACGGGAACACATGGGACAAGGGGTGAGAACACAAAATAATCGCGTGGGAACACAAGGTGAACGGCCGGGATAAGCGAGAGAGAGAGCGGCTAGATGTTATCTACCCCGCGACCAGAAGCTAACTGGGTATCAAGCATAGCCACATGCGTGACCTGGGTTGCACCTGGGCGAGTATCCTTACGCCCTAGAACGCCCTTGAGAGGCAGCGGAGAGGGGGGCAACTATGCAAAATTCTTAGTCGGTGATTGAGAGATTCCAGACTCCTAAGAAAGTAGTTCGAGGTAAGTATTCTGTGTTGGAACAAATACAAATTACTTCCAAATTTGTCATTAGTTCCGTAACTGGAATACAAACCAACACTATTTATAGGGGTGACTCACCCATTAAGAGGGTGGACGTCCCTGCCAATCTGGCTTTTGGCCTTCCCCGGGGAACTCCCTATTGTACAGGTTAGTGCACAAATAAGGAAACCCTAACACCTCGCTAAACCTGCTAAGTATGGTCTGCGGCCTACGCAGGCTGTGTGTGATGAGATACTAGCCATATGACTGTCAAGGTAAAAGTTATTCCGAGTCTTGTATGAAAAAACCAAGAAGACCGAGACATTCCCGATACCACCTCGCCAGGGTATGGGGACGCAAGAGTACTGGGACAATACCAGGTTACACAAGGGAGCAATGATTTACCTGTAGAGGTTTGAGGTCAGCTTGTGCAAAGGACCCAGGATGCTGATTTCCCCAAGGGAGGGGAGGATGAATAAAGGAAAAGAGCCAGACATTTCTTTTCATTCATTCAGACTAAGACCTGGGTAGCCAATGCCCTCAACCTTCTACTACTTGTCCAATGAGGAGCTTGAAGTACTAAACCAGCTGTTGTGAAACCACCACAGGATCAATAGAGAACGTATAAAGGATCCTGTGGGTTACATCTTGCAAGTAGCGGGCGGTGAAAGTAGTATGGTGTTTCCACACCCAGCTTGTAATACCTGCGTCACAGAGTACAGTGAACCCTCGTTTATCGCGGTAGATAGGTTCCAGACGCGGGCGCGATAGGTGAAAATCCGCGAAGTAGTGACATCATATTTACCTATTTATTTAACATGTATATTCGGACTTTTAAAACCTTCCCTTGTACGTAGTACTGTTAACAAACCACCCTTTAATGTACAGAACACTTAATGCATGTACTACAGCACCCTAAACTAAAACAGGCACAAATATTAAAGGCGATTTTATATCATGCGTTTCCTAAACACCTAAAAAGCACGATAAAAAATGGCAACCAATGTTTTGTTTACGTTCATCTCTGATCATAATGAAGAAACAAACTCATTTAGTGTACACATATATGTATAGGTTAGTTTTTGCATCGATTATATTGATTATACAGTACTGTATGTTGATTTTTTTATTACCAATGTTTTAGTTTACGTATTTTTCTTAGGACTTCCAAATGAAATCTTTTTCTTTATGACGCCGCCTGAAACGACGGCGTGTACGCTCAGTAAACAACCACGCTCAGAACAAACAAGGCATTTAACGCGCATGATGATAGTGATAAATAATGATACAGTACATACAGTATTTACAAAATATGTTACCTTACAAATATAAATTATACAGTACTTGTACGTAGCAAAGCAGGAAAACAATTTGAGAGAGAGAGAGAGAGAGAGAGAGAGAGAGAGAGAGAGAGAGAGAGAGAGAGAGAGAGAGAGAGATTGTTTTACGTACGTAAATGTAAATTTTAAACAAAAAAAAATATGATAGGTTACAACATGTAGACTTTTAAAACCTTCCCTTTAACTTAATGCATACAGTACGTACATTACTAAACTATAAAACAGGTTAAAGTAAAAAATAAAGATTGTTACTGTACTCACCACGAAAGAAGTTGAAGAAAAACTTGAATGGTGATGGCGATGAATTTGCTGCACAGTAGAAATGATGATGACGAAGCTGATGATGTGTTCTACTGTGCAGTCAATGATAGTATTTTACGTCTCTTCAGACGGAGGTGTCTTTTCCTGGGACACCTCTTCAACTTCTTCCTGGGAAACTTCTTCAATTTCTTCCGAAGGCGTACTAGCAGGAGGAACTGGCTCTTTTTTGCGAGGCTGGAAGAACATTGTGATCGGAAGTTGTTGCCGCTGCTTCTTTTTTCGATCCAAGAGCATCCTGTAGGGAGTCATGATGTCATCGACCTTATTGGAGAATTGCATCGAGCGAACCATATCCTCGTCCCACTCTTGTAACATTTCTTTCGCCTCCTTGATATGGTTGCAGAACTTGGCAAGCCGTTCTAATGTTAAGCCCGTTTCTTCGACATTTTCTTGGGTCTCTTCCTGGGTACCCTAACTCTCTTCCTCACTTGCCGATTTCGTCAGGTATTCGAGGTCTGCGTCAGTTAGGGGCTGGGAATGGCAGTCCAACAACTCGTCGACGTCTTCAGTCGTCATGTCGCCAAACCCGTCACCTCCAATTATGGCAGCCAACTGCACAGATTTCCGTATTACAGAGTGTTGGATTTCCGACGGAGTAAATCCCTTGTCGTCGTAAACAATATCGGGCCACAGCTTCTTCCAGCTCGCATTCACGGTTGCAGGTTTCATCTCTTGAAGTGCCTTTTGAATATTCTGCAGGCACGTGGCTATGGTGTACTGCCGCCAGTACGCCTTCAAGTTGAAATCTTCATCCTCGTCATCTTGGGCAGCATCCACACACGCAACGAGGTCCGCCAAGGTATTCTTCGTGTAGAGGGCCTTGAACGCCCTGATAACCCCCTGGTCCATCGGTTGAATTAATGACGTGGTGTTGGGTGGCAGGAACTCAACCTGAACACCCTCACGCGACAGGTCAGTTGCGTGTCCACCAGCGTTATCCATAAGGAGAAGGATCTTGAATGGCAAGCCCTTCTCTAAGAGATATTCATGAACTTGCGGGATGAAACACTGGTGGAACCAGTTGGAGGTCAGCATCTTCGTAATCCATGCTTTTTGATTATGCATCCAGTACACGGGAAGGAGATTCTTATTTTTATTTTTCAAAGCGCGAGGATTTTTCGATTTATAAATAAGCCCCGGCTTTAACAAAAATCCAGCAGCATTGCCACACATCACGAGGGTAACGCGATCCTTGAATGCCTTAAAGCCAGAGGCTTTGGCTTCCTCTTTAAATAGGAAAGTTCGCGACGGCATTCTCTTCCAAAACAAGCCGGTTTCATCCATATTAAACACTTGTTCCGGCTTGTATCCACCTTCAGCGATAATGTTCTTGAAAGTCTGGTTCACGTAAGTTTCAGCAGCGGCAGTGTCAGCAGAAGCAGACTCCCCATGCAGGGAAACGCTTTTCAGGGCGAAGCGTTTCTGAAACTTCGCGAACCATCCTTTGCTTGCGGAAAAACGTTTCTGAGGCTGGGAATCAGTGGATGTCCCTGGTTGAGGATCATCTGCATCATCATCATCTTCAGCATGGTTGCCGTCGTCGTCTTTAGGTTCCTTTGCAGCAAAATTCTCATATAAGCTCAAAGCCTTTGTTTGGATGGTGTTCGTATCCAACGCTATGTTCTTCTTCCGGCAGTCGGCAATCCACACAGCTAAAGCACCTTCCATGCGTACGATCGTTTTATTACGCGTTGTAACGACTCGCTTCGCTGATCTGCTAAAGGTAATTGCAGCAGTCTTTCTAATGTTCGCCTCGTCCTTTTTGATATAGCGAACGGTGGATTCGTTGATGACAAAATGGCGGCCGGCGGCCGCGTAACTTCTACCATCTTTTAACATGTCGAGAAGCGTAACCTTCTCAGCTATCGTCATCATCCTTCGGTGGCGTTTAGGCTCACTACCAGCCTTACTAGAAGCAGAACGCTTGGGAGGCATTGTACAGTAGGATTTAACAGAAAGTTCAACAAAAAGTTCAACTTAAAACAGTCGCACACAGCACAGATTAAACTTCACAAACTTAAGAACGTCTACTCAGCAATACGCGGAAAGAGAAAGTGAACGATCCAGCCCCGCGAGAACTTTGATGCTGCGGGTAGAAGATGCGGGCAAAACACCAATCACAGGCTAGATAACAAAACTTGAGTTCTGATTCGTCATCTATCAGCGCTTGAACCAATCACAACCCGTCTTACAGTACTATGATGCGTTGGTTACTCATAGAAGATGCCCCGC
The DNA here is from genome assembly GCF_036898095.1 of Palaemon carinicauda. Lineage (NCBI taxonomy): Eukaryota > Metazoa > Arthropoda > Malacostraca > Decapoda > Palaemonidae > Palaemon > Palaemon carinicauda. Next base: position 87,012,699 of record NC_090745.1, read on the forward strand.
GCATAATGAACGTACGTAGATTAAGTACAATACCGTAATAATAATAAATAATGATAATAATACTGTACAGTAATAATAATAATAATAATGATAATAATAATAACAATAATAATTTTATTAACAACAACAACAATAATAATAATAATAACAATAATAATAATACAGTACACACTTTACGTACGCTATTTTACGCCTCTCTCTCTCTCTCTCTCTCTCTCTCTCTCTCTCTCTCTCTCTCTCTCTCTCTCGTACGCTTACAGTATTCGAAATGTGATTTTTGCAACAAAGAATATTATTGGATGCAGTACTGTACTACGTACGTATACATACAAAGGATTCATGGAAAAGAAGCACATCCATTACAGTACACACCATTCTAATATGGTATGACTGCATCTGATTTGCGTTTCATGTTCGATTTAATTTTACTACGTACTGAATTATCGTATGATCACATTCTCTTTTCGTGTTTTATTTCTTTCTGTGCTGAATTATATATCATATGTAATGCAATGAACAATCAGTAAGAGCAGATATTACTAATTACAGTATTAATGGAATTACAGGTAACAAAATATCGTATTTGGTTGTCTTCAGATTTCGCGGTATTTTCGAATTTTCCGGAAAATCCGCGATATGTATATATATATGGGTTATGGGAAAACCCCGCGAAGTGGTGAATCCGCGATTGTCGAACCGCGAAGTAGCGAGGGTTCACTGTAGTTCATTTTGAAGGCCATTGACGTAGTTACGCCCTTGACATCGTGTGCTCTGGGACGACGTGATGGAGGAGGATTGGGATTCAGAGCAAGGTCAATGACTGCGAATCCATGTGGAGATTGTGTTTTTCATGATCCTCCTCTTGTTTCTGCCCATGCTGATGAAAAGTAAGGGCACTCTAGGCCGAGATGCTACTATTCTCTTGATGTAGTGCCTCAAACACCTTATTGGGCATTGTAACAGATGATCTGGATTGTCGATTACAGAGCAGGGACTCGTTATCTGGATGGAGTCGAAACCAAGATCCGAAACTCCCAGATTCTGAGTCTTGGTAACAAACTCAGGGACAAAGCTGAAGCTTACTTTTCCCCATCCCATTGAATGGGCGACATTAAAGTAGAGACCACGAAGTTTGCTAACTCATTTGGCTGAGGCCAAGGGGAGCAGGAACACCATTTTCCAAGTTAGGTGGTGATCTGTTGCCTGGTGTAATGGTTCGTACAGAGGTCCTTTTAGGAACTGAAGAACTCGAATCACGTTCCATGGGGGAGGTCTCACTTCCGACTGACAATGGGTAAGTTCACAACTCAGAATGAGAAGTTAAAGTTCTTTGGATGAGAAAATGTCCATTCCTTGCAGTTTAAAGGCAAGACTCAAGGCTGAGCAATAGCCTTTAATCGATGAAACTGAAAGACGCCTTTCTTCCCGCAAAAACATGAAGAACTCCGCTATTGCTGGCATAGTGGCATCGAGTGGATTGAAACCCCTTCCACGACACCAACCACAGAAGACGTTCCACTTCACCTGGTAGACTGAAGCTGATGACTTTAGCGGATATCCAGACATCCACTTCGCAATTTGCTGCGAAAATCCTCTCTGAGTGAGAAGGTGAATAGTCTCCAGGCATGAAGAGGTTGTCTGAGTAGATTGTATCGTTTAGGAAGTTCTCTTGGTAGCTCCGTCTGGAGCAACAGAAGGTTCGGGAACCAATATGCGTGATGCCATAGCAGAGCTATGAGGGTCACCAAAAGATTGACCGATGTTCTGGTCTTGTTGAGTACTCTTCTCATCAGACAGAATGGTGGGCATGTATAAACGTCTATGTTGTCCCACTGTTTTTGGAATGCATCTTGCCAGAGAGCATTGGGGTCTGGGACTGGGGGGGCAATAAAACGGGAGTGTGAAGTTCAGGGCCATTGCGAACAGATTCACAGTCGGCAAACCCCACAAAGCCAAGACCTTGTTGGCTACTAGATAATTCAAAGACCATTCGGAACCCACTACGTGGTCTGCTCTACTCTGCTCAGCTCAGATTGTTGGTGAGCACAATCCTCTTGCCAGGAATGAAGCAAGCTGATAGTAAGACCGAGTGGACTTCCGCCCATCTCAGTATCTCTACTGCTAGATGGGAGAGGGGGTGCAAAAAATTACCTCCTTGCTTTTAGAGGTAAGCCACTACTGTGGTGTTGTCGCTCATCACTACCAAACTCTATATAAGGCCTTCATCTCTAGGGGATTTATGTGAAGGTACTTATCAGATTCTGACCAAAGGCTTGAGCCCGTGTGGTGAAGCATGTAGAGGCCCCCCCCCCCCCCCCCCCTCACACCCTTCTTTTGATGCATTCAAAAACTGCATCAAAGGGAGAGAAGATTGACATCCTTCAGCAGATTCTGTCTGACAGCCACCGTCCAAGGTCTGACCGTTCAGCTGGTCCCATGGGGATCAGAGTGTCCGGGGAATCGAAGGCCTGATTCCAATTGGACTTCAGGCACCACTGGACTTAGAGATGGTTTTCAAGTCCTTTGGTTCCCTACGAGGAGGAAGGTATAATATTCCAAAAGAGATGGCCTTGCGGATGACTCTTTCCTGAGAGGGCACTGGTCCTCTCTGTAGGGAGGAATTACATCTGGCTGTAATGGACAGGGCTTTGGAGGAACCCCTTTTAGGGGGGGCGGAAAGAGTCCATCAAAGAGACCTCCCTATCCTGCCGAGAGGGAGATGGCCTAATCCTTCTTCTTTTCCCAGCTGGTTTTTCACGTGCTACATGTACCTGCGAAAGAATCTCCTCTCTCTATTTCCTCTTAAATGGTGGAGGAAGGAATCTCCTGTGAAGAGGGTCTCGATAGACCGATCCTCCTGATCTTCTGGGGTCAGACAGGAGAGGAACCGGGAAGGTTTGATGTCAGGGGAATCCTTGGTGTCCTGGTAATTGACTGCGCGCGCGGGACAACCCGTGACCGCATGTTGCACTGTATTAACCAGTGCGTCAATCCAGGTGGGTTCTCTATCCCTTGCAATATTGGCTGGAGGATCCTTTGGGGGCTAGAGGCCTTATGTCTGGGGCCCTGAGAGAAAGTGTTAGCTTTCTTGTTTGGTAAGTCTGGCCGCTGGGGCCTTCACCGGGCGTTGATCCTTCGTGGCTGTAGGATGCTTCACTGCTTCCCTCAGTCGTCCATCCTGTATTCGATACACGTCACGTTGGGAATCATCACCGCGATCAGGCGCTTGCGAGTCTGCAAGGGAACAGGTGGAGCAGTTGATCTAGAAAACCGACGGGAGGGCGAACGACAAGGAGCTGGCGCGCAGCGAGATGGCAAATGATGTGATGGCGAGTACCTGGCTGGCTATTCCCGAGGAGGTGGTAACCTGTGAGCTCTGGGAGAGACTCGTTGGTCCGACGATTGACGCTCACGCATTTTGCGTTTGGTGATGGCAAGATCGATGGTCGTCTTGTAATGAGAGGATTTCTCGGTGACAAATGATGATCACGAGCCACCATGCTACAGTCACGCAGTGACGGGTGACAAGTAGCTGGTGGTTCACACGCAGCTGACGAGCAATGCGTAGCTGACGGATGATGAATAGCTAGCGCATAACGGTCCTTGACAGGACTACACAGATGTCTCCTTATTGCAGGTGGGGGTGAACCTACAGGGTGAGAGTAGTTAAAAACTCCAAAGTCTGACGAACCTCCGGAGGGGAACTTCTAAGAGGCTCCTCCGGGGAGGGAACCTGATCTGGCAGTCAGAGGTGACAAATGTTGGTCTGTGGAACATCTCATGAACACAGGATCTCTGGGGGTTCTCACTCGCAAGCAAAAGAGATGTCCGCCAAAGGCAAGATTCACCTCAGACGTTGCTCTACCCTGAGTCGGCACAGCAAAGGGGAATGCCATCTTCGGCATCAGCAGGAGACGACAAAGCAGAGACCTAGGCAGCAACTCGGAGGTCATCAGGAGCAGCACTCGAAGGAGAAGGATCCACCTCCAAGGAGCAGGTGTTCGCATCCTCTCAGCACCCAGTTGAAGCAGTTCCAGCACGGCCCTTCCATGGAGGACTAACCAAGCCCAGCGATGGGCAAACCTGAAACAAATCAGAAAAAGAACAGGTGCTCCTAGGGGAAGGGGCAGAACTGTTTCTCCAGGGGAAACAGTACTGTCCTTCAATATCCATGGTTGACCTGGGGTTAATCAGTCTGCGCTATTACTGTACTCAACTGTTCCCACAAGGGAGATTGATCGAGGGGCTTCGGGAAGAGATCGGGGGTCAAAGAAGAAGTCCGAGACTTCTTTGACTTCGATGAATTCCCCGAAGGTGAAGAATCTCTCTAAGACTTCTTTTTGTGCCTACGCCCAAACCTCTCCCACTGGGAGGGAGACCACTCCCTGCATTCAGGACAAGTGTTATTCCGATCACACTGCCGACCTCTACAGAAAGGAGACAGGTGGTGGGGGTCCGTCTCAACAGAGGACATAAAGGTACCGCAAGGGTGGCCCTCAGGTCCAGGACAAGTGCGCATTAGGCCAAAAAGAAAACACAAAAACACTGAAAAAGGAAAAGAATTAAGGAAAAGAATTAAAGAAAATTTTCCAAAATTTATTCCAAATATCTAAAAATATCAAGTCAAATGGCAAGTCAATGGAAGGAGAGAGCTGCAACGTCCACACTCTACCCGAGCCAAAAGCAAAAGTCAGTGCTCAGCCCATGTGTGAGAGTGAGCAGGGTAGCCATCTACTCCCACCCCTCCCACTAACTAGCGGGTGGAGCAGTTATCCCTCGCTAAAAGTCTATATGGCTCATCTTTCAGCTACGCCGAATGTAATATCATTATAAATAGCAAGGGTTTGTATAGTGACATAACAATTTAATAACATTTCTGCTTTTAAAAGGTGAGGTTATCATAATCTTTACCAATTTAATATCTTCCTAAATGAAAACAACTAATTAAATTATATTTTTCCCTACCTGTCTTGCATTTAGTATATCCGTACGTGAAGAAGAGAAACAATTGCAGAATAAAAATGTCCTTTGAGTTACAGCAAATATTTTTCAGGAAATCATGTTTTCTTATGGTATACTGTATCTAGGTAATCAGATTACTTCAGCTAGCTGTGATAATTCTAATATTGCAAATATTAAAAAAAATTAACATGCTCTAGCATTATTTCATTGAAATGCTTACCAGTTTTAAAATTTTAAATGTACAATGCACATTTTGTTTCTTTACGGAGACCTTTCTCCCAAGATTAACCATGTCATCTTCCCTATGTCTTTTAGATGGAAATGACTTCGAAGATATGTAATGACATGCTATACGAGTCCTAAATACTGTAATGTCATATCAAACATGTTCCTACATGTACTGAATATTACTAACAGCAAGCCATTTCTTGTCAACATTTTGGTAAAAAATCCTGTCCAAGTAAATATTCACTTACCGGTGTAATGAGAGACACCACACCTATGGGTTCTCGAATTAAAATAATCTCCTTGCTTGAAGCTGGGCTTGGAACTACTTCTCCCTAGAAAGAGAAATGTCTTGAAATAAAAAACCTAATTAACAATTATATTACAGTAGATAGATAAGACAATGTCATAAAATTAAATTGTACTAGTAACATTCATAAAATTAAAACACTGTAATAAAACTGAAGTTATAAACCATATGACATTCCTGAGCACATGAATAAATCCTTATTACTCATCATCAACAATAGCCATTTATAAAAAATATTAAATATCTTATAAAAAAAATAAATCCTTATTGTTAATCATATACAACAATGGCCATTTGTAAACAATATTAAATATTAGAGATAATGTAAAATTAATAACATCAGAATTCTGACAATTTTAATAATACAATTTATTACACAAGTATAGAAATAAAAACTCCTTTATTAAAATTTCCTTTATTTCTATGAACCTCCCCTGATGCTCATATTGCTGACTTCCACACTCTGGTGGAGGTGGGATGCCAGTGAAGGAAAGATAGGTAATTTATAGAATTGAAATACTATAGTTTAAAATAATTAAAATTCATAGAATTGAAATACTACAGTTTAAAATAATTAAGATTCAAGAATCAACTGGTCTATATTAATGGTAATAAACTTTCATAAACCATAATTTTTTCTAATAGTTTGTTTATTCCTATGATGATACAAACTTCCGAGTCATTTAATGGGGTTATTACAGATCATGTTTCCAACAACCGGTTCAACCAAAATTTTGGTTGATTTGGTCGTGCTGGTACACACAGCGTATGCGCAAGGAGCAAGTGGGATATTGCTCCCAGCATCTCTTCACAACACTACCGGTTGCAAAGTGAAGAGGTTGTTTTCTACTTCCTCTCTACAATCAAGTCTTTCACATTCATCTCGTCGACCCTTTTGGTGTGTAGCATTCCTGACTTTGGTTTTTTTCATAATTCACTGTCATTTGAGTGTCTTTTCATTAACTGTAAGTTACAAGTGAGTGCTTGTGTCCTGTAAATAGTAGTATTTACATCCTTGCCCAGGACAGGATAACTGTGTGTGTGGCGTCTTTTCAAGCCAGACACACATGGAGACGCTCCCTTCTTGTCCCTCTTGTCTAGAAGAGAGGTTCAAGGGAATCTTTATGTAACTATTGCAAGAATTGGTCTTCCTCCCAGCGAGAGAGCTATGCCTCTTGCCACAGGAATCTGAAAGAGATTGCTTCGTTGCCGAGTCTCCTCGCAACAGGAGTTACAGGAAAATGTCTTCCTAGGTGGTGAAAACCTCCCTGCAAGTCGAGAGCTAGCTGAAGTGTTACCTTCATAAGACGCTCATAAAGAAAGAGTTGAATATGAATAACAAGACCTTGAGGAAACAGGTCCTAGCTCATCTTACAGGATGACCAAAGAAGAGACGTACTCAATGAGACGATCCCGCTAGAGGGAACTTAAAGTTGAGAAAGCTTTTGCCCCTCAGTCAAAAGGCACCAGTGATGGATGAAGACTTTTCATTTCCCAACACATTCTCAGGAACCAGGTATGCCATATGATGATAGGGCCTCTAAGCTGATATCTCCTCTACAAAGTCTTAGGCAATCCATAAAAGCGTATACTGTAAATGGGAATGGGGGCAGCCGGACCAGATTACCTGCGATTGCGCTCCAAGGTTTCCTGGAACTACGTATTCCTTTTGCCCCACCTTTCCCTTCCCTACCTAGAGTAGGGAAGTCGAGTAGCAGTGTCACCAATTCCTATACTTGTTATGATTCAAGTAGGAGAATCGTCAAACCAGATAACGCTGTACGCGTGATGACATCATCACACGTATCAACTTTGCTGCTAGTTAAGAAATTTCTTCACGTGCAAGGCAAGCCCACTATTCATCCCAGGATATTCCCTGTGAATACAGATCCTATACAAGCATTAGGCGCGAGTATACGTCTTCGCAAAGCAGTAAGGTAGAGGTTCCTTCCCTGAAGAGTTTGGATGGTTGCTAAAATTATGGCCCCATGAAGATGCTTCATTTGCATAGAATATTAAATTTTTTGGCAAACTTCCCTTCAAGAGTAGAGGGAAAAAATAATATTCCCAGAAAAAAAAATTAACTAAATTGGTGACTGAGAAGAGGACAAAATTATGTAGGGGAAAGAAACTCTTACAGTTTGCTAAAAGGAGGAAAATTTTTTTCATTAAAGGCAAAGATAAAAAATATCTATCATAAGAACCCCTTAAGAATCAATCCTCTAAATATTCAACTACGCATACAAGTACAGTAGGGTCCCGAATTATGCGAGAATTTGGTCGATCAATGACCTCGTATAAATGGAAAATCGCATATTTCGAAACACAACTAACAGAAACAATTCCATTGGGGCCATGGCAACCAGCAACTTGCCTATTCAAACGTGTTTAATACCAATTTCCAATACTTTCTATGTACTATACTGTACAGTATTTTTTTATAATATCAAATTGTTCTTGTAAATAAATCAAACAATTAATATACTTTAAAGTTCTAATAACTTAAAAAAAAGGTTAAAATTACAACCAGGATGGGTGTAAACACCGTATATTTCCCGTTATAACACGACCCAAAATAGACAAATTTTAATGTTTGTCATATCTATTGTATAAGACAACTGGTGAATAGCAAAACCATCACTCTATAGACTAGCTTTTGTTGTATCATTGAAAATCCAGAATTATCAAAATAAAGGCGATTTTATATCATGCGTTTCCTAAACACGCCAAAAAAGCACAATAAAAACGACAACCAATGTTTTGTTTACGTTTATCTCTAATCATAACGAAGAAACAGATGCATTTACACATCTGTGTATAGGTTAGTTTTTGCATCGACAGCAATCTTACCAAGTATTGATTATATGTTGATTTTGTTATTACCAATGTTCTACTTAATTTTTCTTAGAACTTCCAAATAAATGAAATGAATGCCATTTATATAATGTTTTTCTTTATGATGCCGCCTGAAACGGAAACCTTCCATTTGTTTACTGTACGCTCCATCTTCGAGCATAACAAACAAACGAAGGCATTAAACACGCATGATCAAAGTGATAAATAATGATATTAAAAGCTTTTAGTAAATATGTTATTACAAATATTATTTACCGTATCTATATAAATTCCTACATACGTAGCAAAGCAGGAAAACTATTTTTTTTTTTTTTGCGTTTAATCCACAATAACAAACTGCCGCTAATGACAATGATAATTCACGATAATTCTAAACTGTTACTAAAGATGATTGTCCATTCCATATCCAAAATACTTTTCCTAACTTCAGTTATAAGTCAACTTGTAACCCCCTCAATTATGAAACCATCTAAGAAAAAAAAGTAAGAAGAAGAAGCAAGTACTAGGCCGGTCTTTAAAGTAATTGAACAACTAAGTTACCGCTATAACGTTCGATGTGACAGAGATGGTGCGAGATTGGAGAAAGTAACGAAAACTGAATCATGACTGATTTTCAATATAACTGAAACTTCATGAAGCAACAAAGATTTCATTTGTTAGTGAGATAGAGAGGGGTAAGAAATGAGAGGTAGTGAAAAGTAGCCCACAGAGAGAGAGAGAGAGAGAGAGAGAGAGAGAGAGAGAGAGAGAGAGAGAGAGAGAGAGAGAGAGAGAGAGAGAGAGAGAGTTTTAAATGTACTAAACAAAAAAATATGATAGGTGTGGTAAAAAATAAACCTGTTTATATTATCCTGTCGTTCATAAGGAGTGTGATGTATGTACCTTCTTGGTTAACACAAGTGTTATTTATCTTTATGTCTGTCTGATAATGTGTTTGTTTTGTTGTTAGCAGGGTATAACTGCAGTGGAATTGTTAACTGAATAAAACCTTAGTTCTGGATACACCGGGTTTACTTCAATTTATTCAGTTAATCAATTCAATTGCCATGGAACGGCTTCTGCGCCCACCCCGGTTTGATGTGGACCCTAACTCTGCCCAGGCCACCAAGGAATGGACACACTGGCTGAGGACGTTTACAAACTTCGTTCAAGCGGTGCAGCTGACTACCCCTACGCTTGACAAACTGGTTCTTCTCACTAACTATGTGGCTCCTAGTGTGTATGACTACATTTCTGAGTGTGAGACTTATGAGAAGGCTGAAGAGGTTCTGACATCTTTGTACGTGAAACCGAACAATGAAATATTTGCCAGGCATCTACTTGCCACTCGCAGGCAAAACTCGGGTGAGTCACTGGATCAGTTCCTACAGGCACTGAAGCTACTTGCTAAGGACTGCCAATTCAAAAGTGTAACTGCGGAGGAAGCTTGTGACAGTTATGTTCGGGATGCCTTCATTAATGGTTTGGTCTCTGGTGCAATACACCAGCGTCTGTTGGAGAATTTGACACTGAACTTAAATACTGCTTATGAACAGGCCCGCACTCTAGGTATGGCCCAGAAGCATTCAGCCTCCTACTCAACAGAACCTGTTAATGCTGCTGTGTCAGCAGTGAGTCGAGAGGAGGAATCGTTTAGTGCTGAAAATAACAGAGAGAGTGTTTCTGCTGCTACTTCTAGTGCTCGATGTTTTTTTTGTGGGAACAACCGGCATCCCCGAACTCAGTGTCCTGCTAAGGATGCAGTGAATTTGAAATGTAAGAAGCAAGGACATTATGCTAAGGTGTGCAGCTCTGTGAAACAGACGAGTGGCTCTTCTAGCCCAAAATATTCTGCAGCAATGCTAGCTTCTATAGTGGAGGCCTCCCCTAAGTGTCTTGAAAAATCTATAACACCTCTCAAGCTTAATGGTAGCCCTGTCAGTGCCCTTATTGATTCTGGGAGTTCAGAAGCTTTGTGCGTCATAATTTAGTGGACCTAAACAAACTAACTATGTCTCCAGAGCATGGAAAAGTCTCCATGGCTGATGAATCCCTGTCCTCAAACATTGTAGGTCTGTGCAGTGTGGACTTGGAGTTAAAAGGAGAGACTTTTCACGGTGTTGAACTCAAGGTGTTACAAAGCTTATGTAGTGATGTGATTCTAGGGCATGACTTCCTGAGGAAACATTCTGGCCTGGAAATGGATTTTGGAGGAGAGAAACCTCCCTTGAAGATATGTTCACTAGGTGTTGTTAAGGTGTCCCCTCCTTTCCTATTCAAAAACCTGACACCAGATTGTAGACCAGTGGCTAATAAGTAAAGACTATACTCCTTGAGTGACAAGAAGTTCATTGAAGCCAAGATTGAGCGTATGATGTCGGAAGGAATAATAAGGCCTAGTAATTCTCCTTGGAGAGCTCAAGTGCTGGTGACGTCAGGGGAGAATCAGAAAAGGAGGATAGTTGTAGATTACTATCGTACTATAAACAAGTTCACTGAGCTTGATGCTTACCCCTTGCCAAATATCGACAAGATGGTGAACAACATTGCACGGTACAAGGTGTTCAATACCTTAGATCTGAAAAGTGCATACCATTAGGTTGCAATAAGAGAAGAAGAGAGACCGTACACTGCATTTGAAGCTGGGGGTAAACTTTATGAGTTCAATCGCATTCCATTTGGAGTGAAAAATGGAGTAACAGCTTTTCAACGTGTGCTTGACGAAATCCTTAAGAAAGAAAAAGTAGGTGGTACATTTGCTTATGTAGACAATTTTACTGTGTGTGGTGAGACAGAGGAGGAGCATGACCAGAATTTAAGAAGGTTTTTGAAGGTGGCCGAGGAATACAACCTGACTCTAAACCACAGCAAGTGTGACTTCAAAGTCAGAACCATTAAATTACTTGGGTATTCAGTAACGGATGGGGAAATCAAACCTGACCCAGAACGCTTGCAACCACTGTGGAATCTTTCACCCCCAAAGGATGCAGCTTCTCTTTGCATGACCATGGGATTGCTTGCACATTACTCAAGATGGATCCCAAACTTTTCAGAGAAAATCCGCCCTCTCACACAAGCCAATGGTTTTCCTTTATCTACTGAAGCACTGCAAGCTCTCGGGAACTTGAAGAAAGACATTGCTAGTGCTGTGGTAACGGCCATTGATCCCTCCTCTCTTTTCACTGTGGAAACGGATGCCTCAGGTCATGCGATAGCCGCTACTCTGACACAGAATAATCGCCCAGAGGCTTTCTTCTCCTGCACTCTCACTCGCAGTGAACAAGGACATTCTGCAGTGGAAAAGGAAGCTTATGCCATAGTGGAGGCATTGAGAAAGTGGAGACACTACTTAATTGGACACCATTTCAAGCTCATCATGGACCAGCGTAGTGTAAAGTTTATGTTTGACTCTAAATCAAACAGTAAAATAAAGAATGACAAAATAGCAAGGTGGAGAGTTGAACTCTCATGTTTTCACTATGATATAGTATACCGTCCAGGAACAGAGAACATACCAGCTGATGCTCTCTCCCGCATCTGTGGTGCCACTACTTCTGATAAACTCCGAGAACTTCAGGAAATCCTATGTCACCCGGGAATATCTCGTATGATGCATTTCGTCCGAGGGCGGAATCTACCTTACTCTGTAGAAGAAGTGAAGAAAATTACCACCTCTTGCCAAGTGTGTTTAGAGCTCAAACCTCGATTCTTCAAATACTCGGGACAACTGATCAAAGCAACCCAGCCATTCGAGAGGCTGAACTTAGATTTCAAAGGCCCAGTTCCCTCTCAATCTAGAAACAAGTACTACCTCACAGTTGTGGATGAATTTTAAAGGTTCCCTTTTGTTTTCCCTTGTGCTCATATGACCACTAGAACTGTCATCAGTTGTTTGATGCAACTATTTTCTTTGTTTGGTATGCCAGCATACATCCACACTGACAGGGGTGCATCTTTCATGTCTGAAGAGCTGAAGGATTTCCTGATGAAGAAAGGTGTAGCTACCAGTCGCACTACACCTTATAACCCTAAAGGGAATGGTCAGGCTGGAAAATATAACGGAATTACAGTATATGGAAAACTCTAACATTGGCCCTTAAGACAAGAAACCTTGATGTGTCTCAGTGCGAAACTGTTCTTCCAGATGCTTTCCATTCTATACGCTCCTTGTTGTACACTTCCACAAACAGTACTCCTCACGAGCACCTTTTCCTGCATAGCAGAAGGTCCACCACCGGCCAATCGTTGCCTACTTGGCTCGTCCAAGGAGGACGTGCTCTCCTAAGACGCCATGTAAGACACAGCAAGAACGACCCCTTGGTGGATGAGGTTGAAATCGTAGAGGTGAACCCCGAGTATGCTCATGTGAAGCTTTCAGGTGGTAGGGCGACTAGAGTTTCATTAAGACATCTTGCTTCTACGGCTAGTGACAACCGAGAAAGTACAGATGCTGGGGATCCTGTACATCAGTCCGAGGTTCCTGAGGAATTGTCAGTTACGAATGCTCCCCAGGAAATTGCACGCGGTATCTCCCATGAGGATACTGCTCCTCAGAATGACACTCTTCACGAATCACGTACAGTGCCTCAACAGGTAGCCTCACCTCCTCCACTTCGAAGGTCAGAGAGAGTGAGGCAACCTCAAAAGTACCTTCAGGATTACTCCACGTGAACTTAACTCCGAAGGGAAGAATGTGGTAAAAATAAACCTGTTTATATTATCCTGTCATTCATAAGGAGTGTGATGTACAGTATGTACCTTCTTAGTTAACACAAGTGTTTATTTATCTTTATGTCTGTGTCTGTTAATGTGTTTGTTTTGTTGTTTGCAGGGTATAACTGCAGTGGAATTGTTAACTGAATAAAACCTTAGTTCTGGATACACCGGGTTTACTTCAATAGGTTATAACACATTGGTGCTCATGTAATATCAACTGTATAGATGGTGTGAATAAGCTAAGAAATGGTATAAACAATACTTTGTTACTATATTCGTACGCGCATATTATAGAAAGCGGCAGCTAGACATCAGCTGATCTGATCACAGCCACAAGTAAAAGAAAAATAAGTCAACAATACTCGATTTTTAAAACACACCCAAAATTTAAAAACAAAAGTACACGTTTTCTTAATGTGCAATTAACTATTTAAAGAGTAGCAATTTTCTAAAATAAAATGATGTTTCCTAAAAAATAGTGGTTTGCTGATGAAATCTAATGCCGTATTTTAAGCTAAGATTGAAATGGACGTATATATTAAGAAACCCGATTTTGGTTTCTTCATCTATATGTAAGTATTGTATAACAAGAGAGAGAGAGAGAGAGAGAGAGAGAGAGAGAGAGAGAGAGAGAGAGAGAGAGAGAGAGAGAGAGAGAGAGAGAGAGAGAGAGAGAGAGAGAGAATCAGCTGTTGTAATCGAATGCCTTGTTTTTGTTTCTTGTACAACCTGAAGCGAGGAATTGATCGCTACAACTAACAATAGTCATGCTAATTTCATTCTTAAACTCAGATTGCTATAGGCCTATGTGAAGTAAAATTTTATTTTTACATAGAGAGAGAGAGAGAGAGAGAGAGAGAGAGAGAGAGAGAGAGAGAGAGAGAGAGAGAGAGAGAGAGAGAGAGAGAGAGAGAGATTTTCTGGCATCGAATCTCTCTCTCTCTGAGAGAGGTTTTTTATAATTATGTTATTTTCATTAGTAAAATAAATTTTTGAATATACTTACCCGATAATCATGTAGCTGTCAACTCTGTTGCCCGACAGAAATCTACGGTCGGGATACGCCAGCGATCGCTATACAGGTGGGGGTGTACACAACAGCGCCATCTGTGGTCAGGTACTCCAGTACTTCTTGTCAACACCACCACAATTTTTTCCTCGGTCCACTGGTTCTCTATGGGGAGGAAGGGTGGGTCAATTAAATCATGATTATCGGGTAAGTATATTCAAAAATTTATTTTACTAATGAAAATAACACTTTTCAATATTAATCTTACCCGATAATCATGTAGCTGATTCACACCCAGGGTGGTGGGTGGAGACCAGCATACATGTTAACAAAGAAGCTAAGTATCCCGTATTTTATTTTATTAGTTATTCAAAAATAACATAAAATAAATAAGTACCTGGTAAGGAAGACGACTTGAACCATTACTCTGCCTTTATTAAGTACGTCTTCCTTACTGAGCGTAGCGGTCCTCTTAGGATGCTGAACGACTCTTAGGTGCTGAAGTATAAAGGGCTGCAACCCATACTAAAGGACCTCATCACAACCTTTAACCTCGGCGCTTCTCAAGAAAGAATTGACCACCCGCCAAATCAACAAGGATGTGGAAGGCTTCTTAGCCGACCGTACAACCCATAAAAAGTATTCAAGAGAAAGGTTAAAAAGGTTATGGGATTATGGGAATGTAGTGGCTGAGCCCCCGCCTACTACTGCATTCGTTGCTACGAATGGTCCCAGGGTGTAGCAGTTCTCGTAAAGAGACTGGACATCTTTGAGATAGAATGATGCGAACACTGACTTGCTTCTCCAATAGGTAGCATCCATAACACTCTGCAGAGAACGGTTCTGTTTGAAGGCCACTGAAGTAGCCACAGCTCTCACTTCATGTGTCCTTACCTTCAGCAAAGCAAGGTCTTCTTCCTTCAGATGAGAATGTGCTTCCCTAATCAGGAGCCTGAATTAGTAAGAAACTGAGTTCTTAGACCTTGGAAGAGAAGGCTTCTTGATAGCACACCATAAGGCTTCTGATTGTCCTCGTAAAGGTTATGACCTTTTTAGATAGTACCTAAGAGCTCTAACTGGGCAAAGTACTCTCTCCAGTTCGTTCCCCACCAAGTTGGACAGGCTTGGGATCTCGAACGACTTAGGCCAAGGACGTGAAGGAAGCTCGTTTTAGCAAAAAACCGAGCTGCAAGGAACATGTAGCCATTTCAGATGTGAAAACTATGTTCCTGCTGAAGGCGTGGATCTCACTTACTCTTTTAGCTGTTGTCAAGCACACGAGGAAAAGAGTTTTTAATGTGAGGTCCTTAAAAGAGGCTGATTGGAGAGGTTCAAATCTTGATGACATAAGGAACCTTAGGACCACGTCTAGATTCCAGCCTGGAGTGGACAACCGACGTTCCTTTGAGGTCTCAAAAGACCTAAGGAGGTCCTGTAGATCTTTGTTGGTGGAAAGATCCAAGCCTCTGTGGCGGAAAACCGCTGCCAACATACTTCTGTAACCCTTGATCGTAGGAGCTGAAAGGGATCTTACGTTCCTTAGATGTAACAGGAAGTCAGCAATCTGGGTTACAGTGGTACTGGTTGAGGAAACTGCATTGGCCTTGTACCAGCTTCGGAAGACTTCCCCTTTAGACTGATTGACTCTGAGAGTGGATGTCCTCCTTGCTCTGGCAATCGCTCTGGCTGCCTCCTTCGAAAAGCCCCTAGCTCTTGAGAGTCTTTCGAAAGTCTGAAGGCAGTCAGACGAAGAGCGTGGAGGTTTGGGTGTACCTTCTTTACGTGAGGTAGACGTAGAAGGTCCACTCCTAGAGGAAGAGTCCTGGGAATGTCGACCAGCCATTGCAGTACCTCT
Source organism: Palaemon carinicauda (assembly GCF_036898095.1). NCBI lineage: Eukaryota > Metazoa > Arthropoda > Malacostraca > Decapoda > Palaemonidae > Palaemon > Palaemon carinicauda. The sequence goes on from NC_090745.1 coordinate 87,028,611, forward strand.
ATGAACCATTCTCTCGCGGGCCAGAGCGGAGCCAACCAACGTCAGCCGTGTCCCTTTGCGAGAGGCGAACTTCTGAAGTACCCTGTTGACAATCTTGAACGGCGGGAATGCATACAGGTCGAGATGGGACCAATCCAGCAGAAAAGCATCCACGTGAACTGCTGCTGGGTCTGGAATCGGAGAACAATACAACGGGAGCCTCTAGGTTATCGAGGTAGCGAACAGATCTATGGTTGGCTGACCCCACAGGGCCCAAAGTCTGCTGCAAACATTCTTGTGAAGGGTCCACTCTGTGGGGATGACCTGACCCTTCCAGCTGAGGCGATCTGCCATGACATTCATATCGCCCTGAATGAACCTCGTTACCAGCGTGAGCTTTCGATCTTTTGACCAGATGAGGAGGTCCCTTGCGATCTAGAACAACTTCCACGAATGAGTCCCTCCCTGCTTGGAGATGTAAGCCAAGGCTGTGGTGTTGTCAGAGTCCACCTCCACCACCTTGTTAAGCTGGAGGGACTTGAAGTTTATCAAGGCCAGATGAACCGCCAACAGCTCCTTGCAATTGATGTGAAGTGTCCTTTGCTCCTGATTCCATGTTCCCGAGCATTCCTGTCCATCCAAAGTCGCACCCCAGCCCGTGTCTGATGCGTCCGAGAAGAGACGGCGGTCGGGTTTCTGAACAGCCAAAGGTAGACTTCCTTGAGAAGAAAGCTGTTCTTTCACCACGTGAGAGTAGACCTCCTCTCTTCGGAAACAGGAACTGAGACCGTCTCTAGCGTCATGTCCTTTATCCAGTGAGCAGCTAGATGATACTGAAGGGGGCGGAGGTGGCGTCTCCCTAACTCGATGAACAGGGCCAGCGATGAAAGTGTCCCTGTTAGACTCATCCACTACCTGACTGAGCATCGGTTCCTTCTCAGCATGCTCTGGATGCATTCTAGGGCTTGGTAGATCCTTGGGGCCGACGGAAAAGCCCGAAAAGCTCGACTCTGAAGCTCCATACCCAGGTAGACAATGGTCTGGGATGGGACGAGCTGGGACTCCTCAAAATTGACCAGGAGGCCCAGTTCCTTGGTCAGATCCATAGTCCATCTGAGAATCTCCAGACAGCGACGACTTGTGGGAGCTCTTAAAAGCCAGTCGTCTGACGGAGCCGGACACAAGATCATGGTACTGCTGCACAGTCTGTGAACTGTCAACCATGGGGAAGCGAGGAAGTACAGCGACAACCCGAAACTGTCTAGACTGTCTGGGTCGTACAGACAACTCCTTATCGGGTTGCTGAGGTTGCCGCACTGCGTCACAACAAGTCACTTCTGCTGGTTGTTGAACGTCTTCCCAGTGACACACTGACTCCGTAAACAAAAAATCCTCTAACAAGGACTAAGCTTGGACTGCATGTCTTGCAACAAAGCTCAAGGTCTATGGGAGCAGGTGTGGTAACAGATGGGGTTAGCGACTGAAGCGGAACCATTACCCTCCCTGGAAGCATGTTATGCTTAAATAAAAGTCCATAGGAGGCTAAGCAGCTAAAGGCTCCTCTCCAAATGACAGAGTCCTCAAGGGAATATCAGAAGGAGGGAGAATAGCACTTTCTCATCTACAGGAACCATATCCGAGAAAAGCTAAGTTCTCTCAGTGAGGGTTTCACTGGTGCAAAAGCAGCAGACCAGAAGGCAACGTTATGAAACTGCTTGACAGTCTTGTGAGTTGGCAACAACCAAAGATGTGTGACTGAGGAGCATGCGGTAAGGTATGCAGAGCATGCTGTATGCAGAGCATGCTGTATGTAGAGCATGCTGTACGGTATGCAGAGCATGTTGCATGGCGTGCGGCTTATGCTGCATGGGATGAGGCTCATGCTGCATGGGATGAGGCTCATGCTGCATGGGATGAGGCTCATGCTGCATGGTATGAGACTCATGCTGCATGGGATGAGGCTCATGCTGCAAGGGATGAGGCTCATGCCACATGTGTTGAGGAGGATGCCGCATAGTATGAGGCTCCTGCCTCATGGGTTGAGGAGGTTGCCGCATAGCATGAAGCTCCTGCCTCATGGTTTGAGGAGGATGCCGCATAGCATGAGGCTCCTCATAGCATGAGGCTCCTGCCTCATGGGTTGAGGAGGATGCCGCATAGCATGAGGCTCCTGCCTCATGGGTTGAGGAGGATGCCGCATAGCATGAGGCTCCTGCCTCATGGGTAGAGGAGGTTGCCGCATAGCATGAGGCTCCTGCCTCATGGATTGAGGAGGATGCCGCATAGCATGAGGCTCCTCATAGCATGAGGCTCCTGCCTCATGGGTTGAGGAGGATGCCGCATAGCATGAGGGTCCTGCCTCATGGTTTGAGGAGGATGCCGCATAGCATGAGGCTCCTGCCTCATGGGTAGAGGAGGTTGCCGCATAGCATGAGGCTCCTGCCTCATGGGTTGAGGAGGATGCCGCATAGCATGAGGCTCCTCATAGCATGAGGCTCCTGCCTCATGGGTAGAGGAGGTTGCCGCATAGCATGAGGCTCCTGCCTCATGGGTTGAGGAGGTTGCCTCATAGTGCTGGAACCCGGCAACTCCCGATGCGGCAACTCACGCATGAAAGCAGGAGGCGCAGCAAGAACATGCGTCTGGCAGGGTGGACTGCGCATCGGAGGTGGAGCTCTCACAGGTGGAGGGTGGGAGCAGGCAGCCGCAGTATTTGCTGAGCGCACAACCTCGGCGGGTTGTAGGTTAACAGGCTACATTGTCAACCTTCCAGCATGATACTCCTGTATGAAGGAGCAAGCTGAGACTGTATAGTCTGCAGCATGGACCACTAGGGTCTATGAAAGACAACAACAAACGGAGCTACTGTCCGTTGAGACTGAGGGTCTAAAACAGCTGGTGCGGCAACAGACGGAGTTACTGCCTGTTGCGGTACCACCTTGCCTCTCTGGGAGGTGTGCAGTTGTCGTACTGCAGCAAGTCCGAACTGACCCAGTGCTAATGGCTACACCTAGGAGTTGGACTTGCGCGGAAGGGACCGACTTGCACTTAAAAGCTGCAAGATTTGGTCCATGGTTTCTGCGAGAAACCTCTTCCGCAGACGAGGAATAAATGGGCTCTCTCGTCTTTGTGTGGGTGGGGTGATCACGTCGGCTACGTGAGTTGGTTACACCCGAAACCACGGAGGGAAACGTCTGTTCGTCGATCAAGGCCTGATGAACCCATAAGTCCTTCGACGTTACTTCTCCCCTGGGCTTGGGAGCTTGTAAGAGTCCCAGACTAGGCGAACAACTGGCACGAACAGACGAACCCTCGAACGCAACACTGTAACACTTTGCGCTTATCACTTTATCACTTTTGATTTTCTGTTTGCACTTATTTCACTGAACTCGAAACTTTAAGTGGTTTGTACCTGAAACACGCAATTCTATCCTTCATTAAAAGTTAGTAATTGCGAAAACAGTATTACAATGTAACAGAAAAACATAATGAAAGATAAATAATTCAGTGGCTGGAAAAAGAGACTAAACACTGGATCAAATAAACTACGTTTAAAATCTCTCACCGCATAAAGCCTGGGAACAAGAATAAAACTCTAGAAACGTTTACCTTCTTCCCCTAAAGAGACTAGGGAGAAGAGCAAAAACGATAACAACGTTACCCGCTTGAACGAAACGTTTATCCTCCTCTCTCTCCCTCCGTCTCTATCTCTCTCTCTCTCTCTCTCTTGACTTAGAACCTGAGAGATGAGCCCAATTATATATATCGTTAAAACATATTATTGTTAAAGGAAAAAAAACTGAAAGATTTCCCAAATAAAAAGTTCCTTTATTAGAATTAAAACCATTTAAGCTAAGAAAGAATGAACAAAACGCTAGAATCGGTTTACTCTTACTACAACGTGAAACCGTGAATACTCTCTCTCTATCGTAACGATAGAGCGCAAGTTGAACGTTCTGAACGTCAACAACTGCAGAGACAAAACAAAACGTTAGTTCAACTTTGAAAACAGTACGAGACTATCAAAGAAATTCTTTCAAAAACATTAAAATAGCATAATATGTTAACAGGTAAAAACGAAATGACGGGCTCAATGTTAATTAACTTCGGTTCCAAGAAAAGACCGCCTACTATTAGGAAAGGTCGCATATAAACAAACATAAAAATTAATTTTAATAAGTTTATAATAAAAGGAAGTTAATCGAAGAGGCCTATAAAAGGCGGAGAGATATAAAAAAAAAATATAACTTTGTTAATCAAAATTAAGAAAGAGAGTCTATACTCTCTTCGACACCAACACTTCCGTCTAAGGGAAGGGTCGGCCATTTAAAAGTGAAAGAGAGTTCATACTCTCTTCGTCACCAAAATTAAATAAAAAATTAAATCAAATTAATTCCAAAAACTTGCTAAGCTAATGATAAAGCTTCCTGAATAGCGAAGGCTAAACTCTAGAGCAAATACATCACCAAATCGTGAACAATAACTCCAGAATCAACAGCGTATCCATGTAGGTCTAGCCGGTGGCACGACAGAGGAAAAATTGAGGTGGTGTTGACAAGAAGTACTGGAGTACCTGACCACAGATGGCGCTGTTGTGTACACCCCCACCTGTATAGCGATCGCTGGCGTATCCCGACCGTAGATTTCTGTCGGGCAACAGAGTTGACAGCTACATGATTATCGGGTAAGATTAATATTGAAAAATATCGTGTACTAAACAAAACAAATCTTTGTAAAGCAAATCTATACTGTTTAAAATGACAAAATATTGCCGACTCGTTACCGAAGTTTAGGCTATTCACTACCAATAAACGAACCCAGTCTACGTGTGAAAACCTTGAACACCCGAAGGGAACAATAAAGCTTTTATATATACTGCACTAAATAATGCTTTATACCATCATTAACACTATTATTGAAATTATCAAAAGGTTAGAGAAAGATAAAGATTGCCAAGAACGTAACCACAATTCTGTTTACATTTTTTCAGCTGGACTCGCACAATTAAAGTTGATTTCATTGTTGATGTGGAATTTTATCCTTTAATAGGCTATTTATTATGAAATTATGTTAATAAGATGTAAGGTTAATATCGTTTTGTAACATTTAGTATTAACTACTGTTCTTAGGGCTACCAATATGCTTAAAAAGACAATAGATTTGATACATTTTGTAATGTATGACTCGCAGACTTTGAACAGCTTCGCAGATACAGAAAATTTATTTTTGAAAAATAACGACCGCATAAATGAGGAATCGTATAATTCGAACACGCATAATTCGGGACCGTACTGTATAAACAAAGGCCAACATAAGTGTAAATATTTGGGCTAAATTTAAATGTAATTTGACAGATTGTTTCACACCTCTGACCTACTTCGATATTCTCATCTTTACATCAGAAATAGGCCCCTCTAGATTGCATAGTCACACAGATATATCCCTCATGGTACTTATCGTGAAGTTTGCTTCAATAGCTACCAATCAAGTTAACAGTCCAAAGCACTAAATGAAACTTACTCTTAGTTCTGCGGAAAATTCAGGGAAGACTACGCTAGTTGATTGTAGTGGGGATAACAATGACAATGACAGGCCTCCACCTTAAGACAACTCACATAATCAGCTAACATTAGCTAGTGATATGCTTCATAAGCTCATGAGGTTGCTAACTTCCTTTGTTAAAGTTCAACAAAATCCAGTGAATCCTCTCTTAAAATAGTAACTCCGGTCAAACACATCGAGTTGCCAACCTAACCTAACTCCCGAAGTTGTGCTCCTTTCAGTATTAATTCTAGAAGGTCACTGTGCATTAGAGATTCAAAAGCCTCCTACAGAGCCTCCATCCTTTAATTTGTCAAGACCCTTGTTCTGTTAAGCCTTTGCATGTCACAATCCTAGACACACTATATGACAACTACAGCATGATGACCAAGTGGATAGTCTCTATCCTAATATCCCTCAATTCATTAAAGTAAGTGCTCCTAAATTACAGTAAATCATATACTATATAAGCGGAGTGTCATATCATATGATCCCCGTAAATCTTGTTGGGTGACGATGTCTCAATGAAACTTACTGGTAATCATTTGTATCATTCTTCTTTTGGCAGTACGTTCCATTCACTCGCAAGCTCGGCCACTAACTCATCACAGGTTTATTCATGCTGGGTAAATGTAGGCATTGGTACATACAGTACACTAGAAACCAACCACATATTTAGTGACACCTTGATTATAATGCAGTACAGTAGTTTGAAATGAAAGCAATACTGAAAAACAGAACTATAATCTGGAAACTTAATATCCATGGGTAACATACATATCCTCACTGTCAGTTTTCCCAGCATTCCTCAAATGATACAGCAAAATTACCATGACACTTACATAACTAGTTCTTCAACAAAGTATTTCCATGTCCATCCAATGACTCATGAGACCTTCCATAACAGCACGTTTTTCTATTGATAAAAAATGTTTTTATCACTATTGATAGGAACAAAAAATAAGTCCAAATATCCATATCATTACTGTATAAGGGATTCTTAAAGCAAATGGATCTTTCTTCAGGATTATGAGGACTTCATTGCTCACAGCACTCATTACACCTCTACTTGACTCCCTACTGCATCTAGGGTATTGTTGCAATTACCTGTTAAGAGAACCAATAAGAGATTAAGGCACTTCTTTGGGGGAGCTGGAGGCTTACTAACTAAATTTCACAAAGAATACAACTGACAATTTTGAGCGTAACATGTATTTTTCCTAACACACAGTTTTTTTTTTCACAAACCCCTACTCATTGTATTTCCCCCATCAGCCTTGCCCATCCCAAAAAATGTCTCGTAACTAACAACAACACCCCACACCAACTCTGTACATTTCAAGTATGATATTTTCATAATAAAATAAATTTTTGAAGATACTTACCCGGTAGTTATATATATAGCTTACGTCCCTGACGTCACGGCAGAAATTTCAAAACTTACGGCAATCGCCGATTGGGTAGCCAGGTGCACCAACAGTGCGCCCTCTAGCCAGGTACCTGGAACCATTCCAGTGATTCCTCAGATCTTCCATGCGCATAGGTCTCTAGAGGGGAGGAAGGGGGGAATTAAATCATATATAACTACCGAGTATGTTAAAAAATTTATTTTATTATGAAAATATCATTTTTAAACATCTGACTTACCCAGTAGTTATATATATAGCTGACTGACACCTTTGGTGGAGGGTCAGAGACAGCCAACATTGCTGGAATTTACTTAAGAGTTAATAAACAAGCTTAAGGGTTCGTACCTGATAAGGAAGCTGACTTCAATTAATTCTTTCATTATGTCCGCTTTCTTTAAGAGATCCAGCGAGCCACCCAGGGAGCTGAAGACCTCTAGGAGCTGTCAAACCGGTCTAAAAACCTCTATGTGACAGGACCTCCTCCAATACCCTTGTTCCGGGCGCTTAAGGAACAAACTGACCACCTGACTAAAATCAATGATTGTGGAAGATTGTCGTCCAATCTCCACGAACAACCATAAAAATACGAGAGTTCCAAGAGAAGAAAAGAGTATTAGGTTACGAGAATGTAGTGGTAGAACATTCCCCAACTACTGCACTCGTTGCTATGAATGGTCCCAGAGTGTAGCAGTCCTCATAAAGAGTCTGGACACGTTTCAAATAATGTGAGGTGAACACAGATTTACTCCTCCAGAAGGTTGTGTTCATAATGCTTTGTAAAGAACTATTCTGCTTGAAGGCTACGGAAGTTGCCACAGCCCTAACTTCATGTGTCTTGACCTGCAAAAGCTTGAGGTCTGCCTCACTACAATGTGAATGAGCCTCTCTTATTAAGAGCCTGATGAAGAAGGATAGTTCATTCTTCGACCTATGTAAAGAAGGCTTCTTGACCGAGCATCAAAGAGCTTCTGACTTGCCTCGTAACTCTTTCGTTCTTTCCAGGTAGAACTTCAGGGCTCTTACTGGGCACAGGACCTTCTCCAATTCCTCACTAACTACATCCGAAAGGTTCTGAATCTCAAAAGTCATAGGCCATGGTTGAGAAGGGCGTTCGTTCTAGCAAGAAAGCCCAGCTGCAAAGAACAGATAGCTTAGTTATCTCTAAAGCCTATGTTCTTGTTAAAGGCATGAATCTCACTGACCCCTTTAGCTGTCGCCAGACTAACCAAAAAGAGAGTCTTCAAAGTGAGGTCCTTAAACGAAGCTGAGTGCAAGGGCTCAAACCTGTCACTCATTAGGAACTTCAGGACTATATCCAGATTCCAAGCTGGTGATTCCTGGTGCCGTTCCTTAGATGTCTCAAGGAATTGAGAAAATCCTGTAGGTCTTTATTATTAGAAAGGTCCAAGTTCCTATGCCTGAAGAAGGCCGCTAGCATACTCCTGTATCCCATGATGGACGAAGATGAAAACCTACGTTTCCTTCTAAGGTATAACAGGAAGTAAGCAATCTGAGTCACAGAGGTACTGGAAGAGAAAACAGAGTTGACTCTGCACCATTCTCTAAAAACCTTGATGGTAGAAGACCTCCTTGCTCTTGCAATCGTCCTACCTGCCTCCTTCGAACAACCTCAGTTCTTGTGAGTTTTTCGATAGTCTGAAGGCAATTAGACAAAGAGCTTGCAAGTTTTGATGGTATCTTTCCAGGTAGGGTTGTTTGAGTAGATCTACTCTTATTGGAAGGCTTCTCGGGGAGTCCACCATCCATTCTAGTACCTCTGTGAACCACTCTCTTGAGGGTAAAAGGGGGCCACTAGAGTCAATCTGGTTCCCTTGTGTGACCCGAATTATTTGCTTCACTTTGTGTACAATCTTGAACGGAAGGAATGCATACACGTCCAGGTGAGACCAAACTAAAAGGAAAAACGTCTATGTGGACTGCTTCGAGATCTGGCACTGGGGAGCAGTATGTCTCCAACCTCTTCGTCTTCGAGGTTGTGAACAGGTCTATACAAGGACGACTCCAAATCCGCAACAGGATTTTGCAGACCTCTTGATGAAGAGTCCATTCTGTGGACAGAACTTGACCTCTCCTGCTGAGACTGTCTGCCATCACATTCTTTTCCCCTTGAATAAACCTTGTTACATGGGTTACATTCTTCTCTTTTGTCCAGTAAAGAAGAACTCTCGCAGTCTCGTTATAAAGACCTTGAGTGGGTTCCGCCTCGTTTGGCTTTGTAGGCCAACTCTATAGTGTTGTTGGCGTTGACCTGCACCACTCTGTCCAGTAATGACCTTTCAATGCTTTTGAGGGCCAACAGGATTGCCAACAGCTCCTTCTGGTTTATGTGGAGGATCTCCTTATCTTTTGATCAGAGACCCGAGATCTCCACGCCGAGTCCGAGGCATCGGAACACAACACAAGGTCTGAGTTCCTATGTTCCAAGGAAAGACCTTCTTGAAGTTTGAACGGATCGTTCCACCACTGAAGGCAACTTTTACGGATTCCGTAATGGGGATGCATTTTGTCTCTACAGTGAACCCTCGTTTATCGCGGTAGATAGGTTCCAGACGCGGGCGCGATAGGTGAAAATCCGCGAAGTAGTGACATCATATTTACCTATTTATTTAACATGTATATTCGGACTTTTAAAACCTTCCCTTGTACGTAGTACTGTTAACAAACCACCCTTTAATGTACAGAACACTTAATGCATGTACTACAGCACCCTAAACTAAAACAGGCACAAATATTAAAGGCGATTTTATATCATGCGTTTCCTAAACACCTAAAAAGCACGATAAAAAATGGCAACCAATGTTTTGTTTACGTTCATCTCTGATCATAATGAAGAAACAAACTCATTTAGTGTAGAGTACACATATATGTATAGGTTAGTTTTTGCATCGATTATATTGATTATACAGTACTGTACTGTATGTTGATTTGTTTATTACCAATGTTTTAGTTTACGTATTTTTCTTAGGACTTCCAAATGAAATGTTTTTCTTTATGACGCCGCCTGAAACGACGGCGTGTACGCTCAGTAAACAACCACGCTCAGAACAAACAAGGCATTTAACGTGCATGATGATAGTGATAAATAATGATACAGTACATACAGTATTTACAGTAAAAGCATTTACAAAATATGTTACCTTACAAATATAAATTATACAGTATTGTACGTAGCAAAGCAGGAAAACAATTTACGAGAGAGAGAGAGAGAGAGAGAGAGAGAGAGAGAGAGAGAGAGAGAGAGAGAGAGAGAGAGAGAGAGAGAGAGAGAGAGAGAGAGATTGTTTTACGTACGTAAATGTAAATTTTAAACAAAAAAAATATGATAGGTTACAACATGTAGACTTTTAAAACCTTCCCTTTAACTTAATGCATACAGTACGTACATTACTAAACTATAAAACAGGCAGTAAGAATATTAAAGTAAAAAATAAAGATTGTTACTGTACTCACCACGAAAGAAGTTGAAGAAAAACTTGAATGGTGATGGCGATGAATTTGCTGCACAGTAGAAATGATGATGATGAAGCTGATGATGTGTTCTACTGTGCAGCCAATGATAGTATTTTACGTCTCTTCAGACGGAGGTGTCTTTTCCTGGGACACCTCTTCAACTTCTTCCTGGGAAACTTCAATTTCTTCCGAAGGCGTACTAGCAGGAGGAACTGGCTCTTTTTTGCGAGGCTGGAAGAACATTGTGATCGGAAGTTGTTGCCGCTGCTTCTTTTTTCGATCCAAGAGCATTTTGTAGGGAGTCATTATGTCATCAACCTTGTTGCAGAATTGCATCGAGCGAACCATATCCTCGTCCCACTCTTGCAACATTTCTTTCAACTCCTTCGCGTGGTTGCAGGCCTTGGCAAGCCGTTCTAATGTTAAGCCCGTTTCTTCGACATTTTCTTGGGTCTCTTCCTGGGTATCACTCTCTTCCTCACTTGCCGATTTCGTCAGGTCTTCGAGGTCTGCGTCAGTTAGGGGCTGGGAATGGCAGTCCAACAACTCGTCGACGTCTTCAGTCGTCATGTCGCCAAACCCGTCACCTCCAATTATGGCAGCCAACTGCACAGATTTCCGTATTGCAGAGTGTTGGATTTCCGACGGAGTAAATCCCTTGTCGTCGTAAACAATATCGGGCCACAACTTCTTCCAGCTCGCATTCACGGTTGCAGGTTTCATCTCTTGAAGTGCCTTCTGAATATTCTGCAGGCACGTGGCTATGGTGTACTGCCGCCAGTACGCCTTCAAGTTGAAATCTTCATCCTCGTCATCTTGGGCAGCATCCACACACGCAACGAGGTCCGCCAAGGTATTCTTCGTGTAGAGGGCCTTGAACGCCCTGATAACCCCCTGGTCCATCGGTTGAATTAATGACGTGGTGTTGGGTGGCAGGAACTCAACCTGAATGCCCTCATGCGACAGGTCAGTTGCGTGTCCACCAGCGTTATCCATAAGGAGAAGGATCTTGAATGGCAAGCCCTTCTCTAAGAGATATTTACTGACTTGCGGGATAAAACACTGGTGGAACCAGTTGGAGGTCAGCATCTTCGTAATCCATGCTTTTTGATTATGCATCCAGTACACGGGAAGGAGATTCTTATTTTTATTTTTCAAAGCGCGAGGATTTTTCGACTTATAAATAAGCCCCGGCTTTAACAAAAATCCAGCAGCATTGCCACACATCACGAGGGTAATGCGATCCTTGAATGCCTTAAAGCCAGAGGCTTTGGCTTCCTCTTTGAACAGGAAAGTTCGCGACGGCATTCTCTTCCAAAACAAGCCAGTCTCATCCATATTAAAGACTTGTTCCGGCTTGTATCCACCTTCGGCGATAATATTCTTGAACGTCTGGTTCACGTAAGTTTCAGCAGCGGCAGTGTCAGCGGAAGCAGACTCCCCATGCAGGGAAACGCTTTTCAGGGCGAAGCGTTTCTGAAACTTCGCGAACCATCCTTTGCTTGCGGAAAAACGTTTCTGAGGCTGGGAATCAGTGGATGTCCCTGGTTGAGGATCATCTGCATCATCATCATCTTCAGCATGGTTGCCGTCGTCGTCTTTAGGTTCCTTTGCAGCAAAATTCTCATATAAACTCAAAGCCTTTGTTTGGATGGTGTTCATATCCAACGCTATGTTCTTCTTCCGGCAGTCGGCAATCCACACAGCTAAAGCACCTTCCATGCGTACGATCGTTTTATTACGCGTTGTAACGACTCGCTTCGCTGATCTGCTAAAGGTGATTGCAGCCGTCTTTCTAATGTTCGCCTCGTCCTTTTTGATATAGCGAACGGTGGATTCGTTGATGACAAAATGGCGGCCGGCGGCCGCGTAACTTCTACCATCTTTTAACATGTCGAGAAGCGTAACCTTCTCAGCTATCGTCATCATCCTTCGGTGGCGTTTAGGCTCACTACCAGCCTTAAGAGAAGCAGAACGCTTGGGAGCCATTACAGTAGGATTTACGTACAGTACTGTAACAAAAAGTTCAACTTAAAAAGGTCGCACACAGCACAGATTAAACTTCACAAACTTAAGAACGTCTACTCAGCGATACGCGGTAACAGAGAGTGAACGATCCAGCCCCGCGAGAACTTTGATGCTGCGGGTAGAAGATGCGGGCAAAACACCAATCACAGGCTAGATAACAAAACTTGAGTTCTGATTCGTCATCTATCAGCGCTTGAACCAATCACAACCCGTCTTACAGTACTATGATGCGTTGGTTACCTACTCATAGAAGATGCCCCGCGCATACTGAACGTACGTAGATTAAGTACAATACCGTAATAATAATAAATAATGATAATAATACTGTACAGTAATAATAATAATAATAATGATAATAATAATAACAATAATAATTTTATTAACAACAACAACAATAATAATAATAATAACAATAATAATAATACACACTTTACGTACGCTATTTTACGCCTCTCTCTCACTCTCTCTCTCTCTCTCTCTCTCTCTCTCTCTCTCTCTCTCTCTCTCTCTCTCTCTCTCTCTCTCTCGTACGCTTATTCGAAATGTGATTTTTGCAACAAAGAATATTATTGGATGCAGTACTATACTACGTACGTATACATACAAAAGATTCATGGAAAAGAAGCACATCCATTACAGTACACACCATTCTAATATGGTATGACTGCATCTGATTTGCGTTTCATGTTCGATTTAATTTTACTACGTACTGAATTATCGTATGATCACATTCTCTTTTCGTGTTTTATTTCTTTCTGTGCTGAATTATATATCATATGTAATGCAATGAACAATCAGTAAGAGCAGATATTACTAATTACAGTATTAATGGAATTACAGGTAACAAAATATCGTATTTGGGGGTCTTCAGATTTCGCGGTATTTTCGAATTTTCCGGAAAATCCGCGATATGTATATATATATGGGTTATGGAAAAACCCCGCGAAGTGGTGAATCAGCGATTGTCGAACCGCGAAGTAGCGAGGGTTCACTGTATTTCCTTTCCCTTGTTCTAATGGCGTTTGAGGTGGAACTGAAGAGGGCGAAGATTCAGTCTTCTCAGGGAGACAAACTGCTCCAACGAGGAGTGTGTTCCAGCAGACTCATCCACTCTCACAGAACACTTCCGTTTCTCTAGAAAGCAATGAAGCTTCAACAGGGCTTGCTCCATCCTTGAGGCAGACGGAAACGCCCGAAAAACTTGACTCTGAATCTCCATCCCAAAATTAATGATCTCTTGGGATGGTGTCAGTTGAGACTAGTCTCTGTTTATCAGAAGACCCAGTTCTTCTGATAAGTTCAACGTCATCTGCAGATCCTCCAGGCAGCGATTGTAGCTCTGAGTAGGACACGCTCCGGACTGCTCCAATGGCTGCAACCTGGAGCCTGAGGCGTCATGACACGACACTGTTCGACAGAGGCAAACTTCCTCTTCAGAGTTCTGCATGCGAGACGCCCGCCCCGTCTGGGCGCTGCGTCATCCGATGAGGACGAAAACACTTTCACCTCGCCTTTCACATGGCGAGGGCGCGCGTCCTGTGAAGTGTCAACAGGTACGCTCGAGGAGACGAGTGCTCGGGCGCTAACGCCTCTCGTTTCCTTTCGTCGTTCGACATTCCTTCTCCCAGGGGTTGGGGAGCTTGGAAGAGGTCTATGGTTAGAAGAACGACAGGTCCTAGCAGACGCACCAGCTATTTGAGGGGCGGTGCTTAGGCCGAAACAAAGAGCACAAAACTGGAAAACTTCCTCCTTATACCCGAACCTCAAGTATTGCTTGAAGTTTGGATGGATGGGGATGTGGAAGTAAGCATCCTGGAGGTCTAAAGAGACCATCCAGTCGTCCTTTCTAACTGCTGCTAGGACTAATTTGGATGTCTCCATGGAGAACTTTGTCTTCTGAACGAAGACATCCAGGACTGGTCTCTATTGCCTACTTCTCCAATAAGAGAGACATTTGATGTTGCATAGCCTGTCACTTTGACTCCTCTCTGTATCTGACAGAGAGATTTATCGGAGTTACTATAAAAGGAGGTTTCCCTAGGAAAAAGATTTCGCATCACTCCTTTAGTAACCGTACGGACCAAAGGTCTGCTCCTCTCCTCTACCAAGTTGCCAGAAGTTGTTTAGTCTGGCTGCTACAGTTGTCTGTGCGGCTTGATAAAAAAGTAGGCAGAACCTTTCTTGCTTTTTTAGACACCATATCCTCTGTGGCCTGTTGGGCTAAAGTGGAAGAGACCTCTTTGACCAACTCCTGAGGAAAAAGAGAGGAAGAAAAAAGGGGTGTGTACCTCAATTCTGACTTCTGAATGGGTGTAACCCCAATGGACAGAAAAGAATACAACTGGGATCTTTTCTTAAGGACCCCCGCTGAGAAAAGGGCTGCCAACTCATTGGAACCGACCTTTAAGGCTTTATCCATGCCTGACATAATGAGGCTGAGACTATCAGTGTCCACATCCTTCAAGGCAGAAACCTTCTTCCCCAAAGCTCCCAGAGTCCAGTCAAGGAAATTGAATACTTTGAAAGCTCTGAAGACGCCTTTGAGAGGATGATCAAGCTCTGACATTGACCAGAGTATTTTGGTCCTTCTCATGGCAATCCGACGAGGAGCGTCTACTCGACTCGAAAAGTCTCCTTGGGCAGAGGCAGGAACTCCCAAGCCGAGAACTTCTCCCGTCTCGTACCAAACACTAGATCTGGAGGCCAATCTAGCCGGGGGAAAAGGGAAAACAGTCTTTCCCTGGTCCTTCGTGGATTGCATCCAGTGTCCCATCATCCTCAAAGCTCTTTTAGATGATCGAGACAGCACCATCTTTGTAAACAGAGACTCCTTCGACGCATTCCCTAGCGTAAACTCTGAAGGCGGGGAACGAGGAGCAGCAGGCACAAAATAATTCGGAAACTCTTCAGTAAAAACTCTCATGAGTTTCTTTAAGTCAACCGAAGGATGAAGGATCTTAGGATCTTCTCCTTCGAGACTTCCTCTAAAAGATCAGTAGGGGGAAGGAGATCATCGATCCCTTCCTCCTACAAGTCTCTAACTGAGGTAGAGACGTATTGTTTCCTAGGAGTCAATTCCTTAAGGTCCTGACTTCTGGCATCAATGAGTCCAAGATCATTACGCCTGGCGTCACGTTGTTCCAGCGCTTGACGCTCGGAACTATGACGCTCGCGATCATTACGATCGGAACTAAGACATTCGCGATCTCGACGCTCGGCTCAACTGGTGTCATCACGACGTCCGAGGCTCTTACACTCGGCGTCACGTTTAACAGTCTTGACGCTCGGCGTCACATCTAACTGCTTGACGCTCGACGTCACGTCTAACTGCTTGACGCTCGACGTCACGTCTAACTGCTTGACGCTCGACGTCACGTCTAACTGCTTGACGTTTGGCGTCGCGTCCAACTGCCTGACGCTCGACGTCGCGTCCAACTGCCTGACGCTCGACGTCGCGTCCAACTGCCTGACGCTCGACGTCGCGTCTAACTGCCTGATGCTCGGCGTCACGTCTAACTGCTTGACGCTCGACGTCTCGTAACTGCTTGACGCTCGGCGTCACGTCTAACTGTTTGACGCTCGACGTCACGTCCAATTGCTTGACGCTCGATGTCACGTCCAACTGCTGGACGGTCGACGCTATGCAACTGCTTGACACTCGGCGCCACGTGACTCTCGGAACAATGACGCTCGCGATTTAGACGCTCGGAACTATGACGTTCCCGATCTAGACGCTCGGAACTATGACGTTCGTTCATCCAACGAGAGACATTAGAAGTTGCACTCAGTTTCAAACATCGTGTCTAACTCTTACAGCAGCGTTAGTAGCTTGCCGTCCAATGCTCTGACGCTTGGCATTACGTGTCATGACTTCCAACTACTCGACGCTTGGCGTGATATAGTCCAATTCCTTAACGCTCAGCGTCCTTCTTGACGCTAGCGTTATGGCGTTTTAGAATCTAAATGCTCGGTGTCATGACGAGCAACTCTCTTCTTGTCTAGCTGAAAGGGAAATACGTAAGACGCCAGCCCTGTCTGTGAGCTGAGTCAACCGACGGTGAAGATAACACTTTTACCTTGCCTTTCCCATGGCGAGGGCGAGCGTTCTGGGAAGCGTCAACATGAACGCTTGAGGGGACGACCGCTCGGGGGGTAACGCTCTCGCCTCCCTTCGCTTGTCGACATTCCTTATCCCAGTGGTTGGGAGCTTGGAAGGGGTCTAGGGCTAGGAGAATGACAGGTACGAGCAGACGCACCCTCCACTGCACTGATTTGGCACTGAAACTTGCACTTTTAAACTCTTTCACATCAGACCATAATATAGACCTACCCGCTGCAAGAGATTTACTCTTTCGCCCAGGGCTTGAATGAGAATGCCATAGGCTATATGATTAATAATAGTATTCCCAATATCGAAAAAAATAAATAACGATACAAAGTAATTTGTGGGACTGTATCGATAGTACGAATACTACGTAGCATAATTTTAACTGTACGCTAGTTTTATTTAATCTCTGAAAATAGATCGATGATTAACTAAAGAAAGTATACTAATAGGAGAAATATTTTCTTAAAAATGGTATTTCTATTATAAAATAAATTTTTAAATATACTTACCTGGTAGTTACATATATATAGCTTAAATCCCGCGTTACGACGCAGCACAACAGAAAATTCAATTTCGCAGCGATCGCCACCATGACAGTAGGTGGTCATACATGAGCGCCATCTCTCATAGGTTATCAGAACCATCACCAACATTCTTCAGAAATTCCATACCTCTGTTTTCAGAGGGGAGGAGGGAGGGCCCTTTTATATATGTAACTACAGTGAACCCTCGCTACTTCGCGGTTCGACCATCGCGGATTCACCACTTCGCGGATTTTTTCCATAACCCATATATATACAGTAATATATATATATATATGTATGCATGTATTTATGTATATATGTATGTACTGTATGTATATATGTAGGTATGTATATGTGTATACATATAAATATATATATATACACACACACACACACACATATATATATATATATATATATATATATATATATATATATATATATATATATATATATATATATATATATATATATATATATATATATATATATATATATATATATATATATATATATATATATATATATATACTGTATATATATATATATATATATATATCTAAAGTAGGAAGATGTAATGTAGTTCTAAGGGAAAAGTATGGGAAATATGTCTGGGTAATAAGCAAAGCTCTACCTCCAGTTTGTTTCTTCATTATGATCAGAGATGAACGTAAACAAAACATTGGTTGCCATTTTTTATCGTGCTTTTTAGCGTGTTTAGGAAACGCATGATATAAAATTGCCTTTAATATTTGTGCCTGTTTTAGTTTAGGGTACTGTAGTACATGCATTAAGTGTTCTGTACATTAAAGGGTAGTTTGTTAACAGTACTACGTACAAGGGAAGGTTTTAAAAGTCTGAATATACATGTTGAATAAAGAGGTAAATATGGTGTCACTACTTCGCGGATTTTCACCTATCGCGGCCACGTCTGGAACATATCTACCGCGATAAACGAGGGTTCACTGTACCAGGTAAGTATATTTAAAAAGGGATTTTGACGAAGGAAAAATCTATTTCTGGGCGAGAGACCTGTGCCGCCCAGTGAAATGCTCCTTTAGCATCATTTGTAAGGTATATAACTGCTAAATAATACCAGAGAAAAAATTGCATAGGAATGCTAGGTGTGAACCCAGCTTGCTCACCTGAAAGGTGTCGGTATAAGTAATACGGGCGTGAAAATCACATGCAGAGGTCTCGTACCAATTAGATATCTCCTCGTCAATATCCCCCAAATCAAGAGGAGCCGTCCCAAGTCCACCACAGACCGTCGCTACCCACAATCCTACCCACGCCAATGACGTCACTCCTCATAGCACCCAAGTTTGGGTCCAACAGGGAGGGCGAGCAAAGGGTGGGTTCACTGGGCGGCACAGGTCTCTCGCCCAGAAATAGATTTTTCCTTCGTCAAAATCCCTTTTCTGGGCTCTGACCTGTGCCGCCCAGTGAAATAGTATCAGAGAAATGGTCCCAAACTTGGAACCAAAATATTAAATCAAAAAGAAAAATTAAAGTCAAACATATAAAAAACATGATTTAATATATGTAAATCTAAGTACAGTACATGGTATTCGAGAAAAAGAGAACTCCTTACGTAACAAAAAAAGCAATATAAGTAAAACATGGGATGCAAACTAAATGTATAATTCTAGGATATAGGAGAAAAACATGAGCATCAAAATAAGGTCTCAACAGAGAATACCAGGATTAAGGATTACTGTAAGGATAAAAATAACAATCTCGAATGACTATAAGTGAACATGGGCAAAAATATATACATAAATGATAAGGACTGTACATAAGGATGCAACTGAAGGGTGCGATCCAAAAGATAAATCAAACCACTGTAGGGACCATAAGTGAGGCAGGTAGGGGGAAGAGAAAAAGAGGGAAATAAGACATGTGATTAGGATTCATGATGATCGGGAGGAACCACACTTCCTGCTGCCACTGTAGCAAGTTTTAGGGCTTCCAAAGGTTTTAAATAGTGGCGTTTGAAAACTGATGGGGACTTCCAGCCTGTATATTTCGTTATGTCATCAAATTTCATGTGATGGAAATAATTAATATAAGTAGCTACAGATCGAATACTGTATCATGGACATGAGGGAATGATTCTGGGTTAGCCTGTTTGATGAAATACTGAATCTGTTGTCTAATCCCTTTAAGGGTGATGGTTCCTCCGTTCTCTCTAATAAATAAGGGCCCCGAGGACTTAGTGGAAGTTCTATTTAGGTAGGCTTTCAAAGTCATAACTGGACATAAGGATGCATCCCGTGGAAGGGGAACAATCTTCCAGGGGGACCATCTGTTTTGGGGGTCCTCATTCTTTGCTAGGAATGTTTTGTCAGGGGAGAGTAGAACTTCACCTGACGGGAGAAAATCAATGTGGCCTGGATTTCTAGACAAGGCTGAAAGCCCCGAAATTCTAGCACCAGAGGCTAAGCTCATTAGGAATAAAGTTTTCCATAATAATGGGATATAGGCACATGATTCATTAGGAGTGTCAGAAGCTAATTTAAGAACATCATTCAGAAACCAGGAAACTGCGGTAGGACGAGTTGATGGTTTCAATCTGGCACAAGCTTTAGGGATGGAAGAGAGGTATGAATCCGTAAGGTCGATATTGAATCCGATCTGAAAAATCTTTTTCAAGGCCGATTAATGGTAGTACAGTGAACCCTCGCTACTTCGCGGTTCGACCATCGCGGATTCACCACTTCGCGGATTTTTTTCATAACCCATGTACAGTATATACATATATCGCGGATTTCCGGAAATATCAAAAATACCGCGATGTGACCGATGGTGCGAGATTGGAGAAAGTAAGGAAAATTGAATCATGATTGATTTTCAATATAAATGAAACTTTGAGGAGCAACAAAGATATCATTTGTTAGAGAGATAGAGAGAGGTAAGGAATGGGAGGTAGTGAAAAGTAGCCCAGAGAGAGAGGGAGAGGTAGAGGTAGAGGTAGAGAGAGAGAGAGGTAGAGGTAGAGAGAGAGAGAGGTAGAGAGAGAGAGAGGTAGAGAGAGAGAGAGAGAGAGAGAGGTAGAGAGAGAGAGAGAGAGATATGTAAGAGAGAGAGAGAGAGAGAGAGAGAGAGAGAGAGAGAGAGAGAGGAGAGAGAGGAGAGAGAGAGAGAGAGAGAGAGAGAGATAGAGGGGGGTTTGAATGTAATAAACAAAAAAATTTGATAGGTTATAACACATTGGTGCTTATGTAATATCAACTGTATACTGAAGACGGTTTGAATAAGTTAAGAAATGGTATAAACGATACTTTGTTAGTGTATTCGTACACACACAAGAGCGGCAGCTAGATGACAGCTGATCTAATCACAGCCAAAAGTAAAACAAAAAGAAGTCAACAATACTCGATTTTTAAAACACACCCGAAATTTAAAAACAAAAGAACACGCTTTCTCTTAATGTGCAATTAACTATTTAAAGAGTGGCAATTTTCTAGAATAAAATGATATTTCCCAAAAAATAGTGGTTTGCTGATGAAATCGGATGCCGTATTTTTAGCTATGATTGAAATGGATGTAGACTCGGCCTAATTTTTTCGTTTCGTATTTAATTGACACTAAGAAAACTAATTTTAGTTTCTTCATCTAAATGTAAGTATTGTATAACACGAAGAGAGAGAGAGAGAGAGAGAGAGAGGAGAGAGAGAGAGAGGAGAGAGAGGAGAGAGAGAGAGAGAGAGAGAGAGAGAGAGAGAATGAATCAGCTGTTGTAATCAAATGGCGTGTTTTTGTTTCGTGAGAATTTCATCGCCACGACTATAACAACAACATACTGTACTGAACTTTACAGTATTTTACAGACTACTGTAATATGATAAAGTAAAATATTTGTAATCTATTTTATATGAAATGGGGCTATTTTTTTTTTGTTTAAAATTTACATTTACGTATGTAAAACAACTCACTCTCTCTCTCTCTCTCTCTCTCTCTCTCTCTCTCTCTCTCTCTCTCTCTTTCTCTCTCGTGAATTGTTATCCTGCTTTGCTACGTATGTATGATTTTATATAGATACGGTAAATAATATTTGTAATAACATATTTTCTAAAAGCTTTTACTGTAATATCATTATTTATCACTTTCATCATGCGCGTTAAATGCCTTCGTTTGTTTACTGAGCGTACTTTATGATGCCATCGTTTCAGGCAGCGTCATAAAGAAAAACATTTCATTTGGAAGTCCTAAGAAAAATTAAGTATAACATTGGTAATAACAAAATCAACATACTGTACTGAATAATCAATATAATCGATGCAAAAACTAACCTATACACAGATGTGTAAATGAGTTTGTTTCTTCATTATGATCAGAGATAAACGTAAACAAAACATTGGTTGCCATTTTTTATCGTGCTTTTTGGCGTGTTTAGGAAACGCATGATATAAAATCGCCTTTAATATTTGTGCCTGTTTTAGTTTAGGGTACTGTAGTACATGCATTAAGTGTTCTGTACATTAAAGGGTAGTTTGTTAACAGTACTACGTACAAGGGAAGGTTTTAAAAGTCTGAATATACATGTTAAATAAATAGGTAAATATGGTGTCACTACTTCGCGGATTTTCACCTATCGCGGTCGGGTCTGGAACCTATCTACCGCGATAAACGAGGGTTCACTGTAATAGTACTAGCTGCTAGGCCCGATTCAAATAGAGTCCTAAAGAAGGTTACTGTGAGGTTCATAGTCATTCTCTCAACCTTTGAGTCCTTTAAGAACTTGGCGAGTTTCTTGACAGCCGAGTCATATTGACGAAGGGTGGACTCTCTCTTATCTGATTCTAAAAATAAAGTATTTTGAGGGTCAATATCTGCGCCTCTTTGGGCCGCGAATTTCATAAAGTCCATAAAGTTAGGGCACTCCGAGCGTTTGAGGAAGCGAACACAGTGCAAGTTTGTACTGTCTGTGTTAGTATTGGATTGGGGATCAGCCGGGGGCGGAGACCCAGTTCCACCAGAAGAGGGAACCAATTGCTCTTGGGCCAGTTGGCGGCTACTAGAGCCACTTGCCCCTTGAAAGATCTGAGCTTGTCCAATACTTTCATCAATAGGTTGATTGGAGGGAATAGATAGATTTTCTCCCAAATGTTCCAATCCAGTGACATTGCGTTTGTGGCGAAGGCTAAGGGGTCCAGGTTTGGAGCTACGTAGCACTCTAGTTTGTGATTGGACTCTGTCGCACACAGGTCTACCTGAAGGCCCGGGACCTGGGATAGAATCCACTTGAATGACTTGAGGTCCAGGGACCATTCCGATTCTAGCGGAGTCGTTCTGGACAGAGCGTCCGCCACTACATTGCTTACTCCCGCCAGATGGACTGCTGAAAGATGCCACTTGTTGGACGTTGCCAAGGAGAAAATGGCCAACATCACATGATTTATGTGTCCCGATTTCGAGCCTCCTCTGTTTAAGCAGCAAACTACGACTTCGCTGTCTAGAACCAATCTGATGTGTTGGTTTCTGGCTGGGGACAACCGTTTCAGAGTAAGGAACACTGCCATGGCTTCCAAGACGTTTATGTGAAGCTGGCGAAACATTGGTGACCAAAGACCTTGGGTCTTCTTGAACTGGGAGTATCCCCCCCAGCCTGTTAGGGAGGCATCCGTGTGAATGACCAACTTTGGAGGTGGATAATGCAAGGGGACGGATTTTGACAGATTCTTCGCCAATGTCCATGGTTGGAGTCTTTTCTTCAGGATCGGAGGGAGACGAGCTCTTCTGTCTCGATAATTCTTGTTCGCCCTGGAACGCCAAATCCGATTTATGTCTTTTAGTCTGGCCTTCAGTAATATGTCTGTCACTGAGGCAAACTGGAGGGCACCCAGAATCCTCTCTTGGTTCCTTCTGGATGTCAATTTGTCCTTGAGGAAACATTTTGTGTTTCTTGCTATCTCTTTTCTTTTGGCCGATGGAAGGCATAGGGTGTGGGAGTTTAGGTCCCATTGTAACCCTAGCCATTGGAAAGTCGACTTCGGAACTAGGCAAGATTTCGCGAAGTTGATCCGGAACCCCAAGTGTTGAAGGAATGATAAAACCTTGTTTGTTGCTGTCAGGCAGTTCTCAACGTTGTTCGACCAAACGAGCCAGTCGTCCAGGTACGCTACTACCTGAATTCCTTGGGTTCTTAGTTCTTGTATTACCGTCTCTCCCAGTTTGGTGAATATTCTGGGTGCTATATTTAGTCCGAATGGCATTACTTTGAAGGTGTATGCTTGCTTGCCTAGCTTGAAGCCTAGGTACGGACGAAAATGCCTTGCTATCGGAACAAGATAGTAGGCATCGGTAAGATCGATGGAGGTGGTGACGGCCCCACAGGGAAGTAAGGTCCGTACCTGAGAGACGGTTAGCATGTGAAACTTGTCGCATTGAATGTAAGAGTTTAGATGGGATAGGTCCAGGATTACTCTTCTTTTGTCTGAGTCTCTCTTTGGCACGCTGAATAAGCGACCTTGAAATTTCAAATGACGTGCCTTTGAGATTGCGTTCTTTCGAAGCACATCGTCTGCGAACGAGGCTAACTCTTTTGTTGGGTGTTGGTAAAAACTGGCTGGTGGAGGGGGCCCTACTATCCAACTCCACCCCAGACCTTTGGAAATTATATTGAGTGCCCAACTGCTGAAAGTCCAGTTCTTCCGGAAAATGTAAAGTCTTCCCCCTACCTGTGGTGTTTCAATAATTCGTGGAGGATTTACCTCCTCGTCCTCCACGGAGGCCTCGGCCTCGAGGGGCGATCCGTCCACCTCTGGCACGAAAGGTGCCCCTTGCACCAGAGCCTCTGGAACGTTGGTATCCATGAGAGGCCCCCTGAGTCTCAAAGGTGGGGTTGTAGACTGGGGAAGCATAGGTCGCGGGGGCTAGTCGACTTTGAGGGACCAACACGTGTTGTTGTTGGTGATGGGCTTTTGAGGTGGAAGGGAGGTTTCTCTGAGCTAAAGGGACCGGTTGAGCCATCTGCTGGGCTGCCGGGTTTGGTAAGAGGGGAAGGGCCTCAGTCTCTTCCTGCCGCGGGATTGGGAAGCGACAGGTTCGAACTTGCGTTTAGGGACTAGACCCCAACGCACCTTGAGGCTCTGATTCACTATATCAGCCTCGCTGAGGACGCTATTCACCAGATCTTCTGGGAATAGGTCCGTACCCCAGATTGGGGCCTTAATGAGTCTGTTAGGCTCGTGCCTGATAGTGGCCTCCGCTAACACATGCTTGCGGCAGCGGCGCCTAGCTGCTAGGAAGTCGTAGGCATCCGACAGCAAGGTGTGGAGCAACGACTTGGTAAATACCTTGAAGAGGTGTTCCTCTTCATAGAGGAAAGAAGTCAATTCCGCCATGGTTGCCGAGTTAATCGAGCGACTCAGGCGCATGCGAGCCTCATACTCGAGGCGAATCAAGGACTCCGGGAGCTTAGGGAGTCTCTCACTAAATTGAGTAGAGGCGCAATCAGGGCTCAGCTTACCCACAGTGAATGCCGCCGGAGCACCAGTCCAGCACTCATGGTTCCCCGGGAAAACTAGGGAAGTCAAGTCTGTTTCCCGCAGTTGCGGTAAAGGCTTGTCTTCATTGACAGCCTGCATGGCAAGGTCTATGATCTTAGTGACACACGGCGTAGGGGTGCGCTCGTCTGCCACGAACATTGTGTATGAACTCTTAAAAGGAGTGAGCATCATGTTGACACACTCCAGCTCATTAAGGGTCCAAACCCCAGTGGATTGGGCCTGTTCTTTTGGGTAAATGACGGTCTCCTTAGGGACCTTGTCTAGGCGGACCAGAGCCTCCTCCGTGAGGCGGGCGAAGCCAGGGAAAGGAAACTGCAAACCCGGCGGGTAGAACTCAAAATCTTCCACCGGCCGGGTGCCAAAACCCTCGATGGTCAACATCCCATCCTTAAAGGGTGCGTGAATTGCTAACTTCCACGGGTTGTTCTTGAGAAACTCCGGGAGTTTCGAGGCGTCCGGAATAGCATACTGCTGTTGTTGGGGCAGACCGGAGCGCATGAGACCTTCAACGAGAGACTCTTGGTTCTGAACCTTAGAGACGAGGGTGTTACTAAGGTTCCAAGGTGTTCCAAGGTGTTGGAAAAAGCTGATACGTCAAAAAAAGGCGCCGGGGCGCTTACCACCGGCTGCGTGGGTTGCGAGCCGGGTGTCATTCTCGACTCCGGGATGGGAGGAGTAGGTGTGCCTGGGGCCTCAGGGACCCTAGAAGACGAAACCCGTGATGACGAAGACCTAGGGGTCTTGGGATGTTTCGTTGTACCGGAGGACCTGTGGGTCTTAGTCAGAGGTTTACGGATGGACTTAACTTTCGGCAACACAGAAGGGTTGCTGGGGTCAGTGGGGTGACGTCCAGAGAACCCCTGAAAGGAAGAAGTAGATGAAGTAGAGAAAGCCGGACTAAGGACAGGAATCTTAGACCGGGACACACTTGCCTCACTTACAGGCCTACCTGGGTCTGGCTCATCCAAAGCCATGGGTTCAACGTCCAAATTCATGGCGGCCACGTCACTGGCGATGGTTTCTCCAGGAACACCGGGGTCTTCGGAGAGGAGTTGTTCAGTAATCCCGGCGATGATAGGATCCGCCAATTCCTTGGGAACCGCCGCCGAATGTTTGGCTTTCGGGTAAAGGTTGCACAACTCCTCAGAGAGAACGCAGGGGTGCCGGGCTTTGACGTTGCGGGCGAACCCGCCGACCCATACCTTGAGGCGGGCCAAGGCTGTAGACTTTACGGACTGTGAACTTGAGTCCGAAGTGAGGGTGGAGACGAGGTCGTAGCAGACCACACAGTTGTCAGGATGCCAGACAGTTAAGTCGCCGACGTGGACCGAACAGTGGGCATGTGGCCTACACACGTCATGTCCACAAGCCTGCTGAAGAACGGCCGCACAGGCTGTCATCATACAGCGAACCGCCTGTAATAAAAGGGATACATAAGTATCATAGGTAATTCGGTATCCTACGGGATCCCGGGTGTGCCGGGACCAAAGTAAACGATAAGGAACGTTAGCGTTAGGATACTATATAATGTTCTCCCGGCGGGGCCGGGAGAAGAGATTAATTAAGTTAACTTATAATTATAATTAGAATTAACCTTAGTAATGATTAACTTAATAATAAACCGTAAGGGAATTCCGTGTAAGGTAAGATCATTCTGGATAAGGGTAAGGGAGATAAGATCCCTTAGGCAAAGAGAGTAAACACATAAAAATATAAGGTTAGAATAGCATGATTCCGTTGGCTCCGGAGAGACAACTGAAAGAGGGAGACCAGCACCGGGCCTACCGGGGTGGGGGGGGTGACTCCCTACAAAAGAAACCTTAATTAATAAACTCTCAATAAAACAATAACAATATCGATATAACCCCCATGGGGTATGATCAGAGAGCTCACAACCAAAGAAACAACCAAAACTCCCGCTCTCCCGATGGCCAATCGAAGAGGGCGGGAATCCGGCTGAGGCGGAAGGAAGTGAAGAACTCGCAAGTGAAACAGATCGAGGCTCGGCTAAGGCAAGGAGTCAAACGGTATCCCGGGGAGGGATGGGGGGGGGAGAGGTCGGAGAAAACGGACGAGAGGGATCGGCCGAGAACCCGAACAGCTGACTCTAGGTCTCAAAGAGATGGCAGGTATCCCCAGGGGGGATGGGGTGTAAGCATCGGCATACTCAGGCTCAGGTAGTGGGAGGAGCCACAGAGGGAAAGAGATGTAAGGGGAGGCATACTCTAGATCAGGGAGTGGGAGGAGCCAAGAGCCGTAGGTGGATATGGCGATCGCGAGAGGCTGAGCAAGGACAGGAGTACCAACCTGTCCGACCAGATCGCGGGACACTAACATAATGAATGATCATAACACGGAATAAAATACTTAGGTTAAGGCATGCAAGAAGCTGATACAAAAAATGAGAATCCTCTAATGGAGAGAGAGAGAGAGAGAGAGAGAGAGAGAGAGAGAGAGAGAGAGAGAGAGAGAGAGAGAGATGCAAGAAAGGCAGTGAAAACAACAGAGCAAGGGCACGCCTGCCAGTACGGGGAGGACCAGGGCTGGACAGGGGTGCCAACATAACACCGAACGGAATAAGCCGAATGGTAAATAAAACATAAACGCTGCCGATCGAGAGTCCCCCTCAGATAAAGACTAAACTCTAAAATAACAGCGATTCCTTGGAATTGTGGAAAGAGAACTAATCATAAAATATCAGCACAAGGCGTCTCCATGGTATTGACCGAGAAGGACGCCGCCATAACCAAACACAGCATGAAAATCCTCTATGGGATAACCATGGTGAAAATAATAATATTAATAATAATAATAACTGCTCGATCATCGGTAAGAGCGCAAGTTCAAAACGAATAACAAATAGTATGGAAGATCAAATGTAAATCGTTAGGAACGGAAGGAGGTAGCAAGAACTAAAATGGCCGCCGCAACGCGGGGCCGATAACAATAGCGAAACCAATAAACATGAATAACACTAAAAGTAAGGAAAATGCTACCTCCGAAAGCTCAGAAAACAAGTCTGGTACTTAACTTCAATGAGGAAGCTTGAGATTCCGACATGATGAGAAGGAAAAGCGTAAAATCCAAGAAAAGGGCACAGCGAAAATCACAGCACTTAACAAGAGTGATGCTAAATGAGGAGTGACGTCATTGGCATGGGGAGGATTGTGGGTAGCGACGGTCTGTGGTGGACTTGGGACGGCTCCTCTTGATTTGGGGGATATTGACGAGGAGATATCTAATTGGTATGAGACCTCTGCATGGGATTTTCACGCCCGTATTACTTATACCGACACCTTTCAGGTGAGCAAGCTGGGTTCACACCTAGCATTCCTATGCAATTTTTTCTCTGGTATTATTTAGCAGTTATATACCTTAGAAATGATGCTAAAGGAGCATTTCACTGGGCGGCACAGGTCAGAGCCCAGAAAATTTATTTTATAATAAAAATACCATTTTTAAGAAAATATTTCTCCTATTAGTATACTTTCTCTAGTTAATCATCGATCTATTTTCAGAGATTAAATAAAACTAGCGTACAGTTAAAATTATGCTACATAGTATTCATACTATCGATAGGAAAAGAGTCTTCTTGGTAAGATACTTCCAAGACGCCTTGTCCAAGGGTACAAACCCACTTGAGGTTAAAAAGGCCAGGACTACATCCAGGTTCCACGAGGAGGTTGGATTGTCCTTCCTCTTAGTCGTCTCAAAAGATCTAATGAGATCTGAAAGATCCTTGTTACCTGACACACCAATGTGTCGGTTACGCAAGACGGAGGCTAGCATGCTGTGGTAACCCTTGATGGTAGGCACAGCTAGCTTCTCTTTTGTACACAGATACAACAGAAAACTCTGCTATATTGGCTATAGAGGTACTGGTAGAGGAAAGTCTATCATTCCTGCACCATGCTCTGGTAGAGGAAAGTCTATCATTCCTGCACCATGCTCTAAATATGTCCCACTCGGATTAGTAAACCCTAATAGTGGTAATGTTCTGGGGGTAACTAGCAGCCACTCCATCATCTCCGCAATCCAATGTCTCATGGGCCAAAATGGAGCTATCATGGTCATGCGGACGTTGGGCGAATCCCTGAATTTTTTCAGGACTCTGTCGACAGGATCTTGGATGGAGGAAAAGCGTCCACGTTTAGACCCTCCCCGTTCAGAAGAAAAGTATCCACTGCGACTGCTTCCTGGTCTGGTACTGGAGAGCAAAATACCGGCAACCTCTTTGTCATTTTTGAGGCGAAGAGGTCTATCAAGGGTTGACCCCACAACATCCAAAGGCTGGTGCACACCTCGTGATGTAGGGTCCACTCTGTAGTAAGAACTTGCCGCCTTCTGCTGAGCAGATCCGTCCTGACGTTTTTCTCCCCTTCTATGAAGCGAGTAATCAGGGCTTGGTGAATGGCCACTAGCTCCTTGATATTTATGTGCCATTTCTTCTGAGACTCTATCCACAGACCCGTCAAGAATCGTATGCGTAAAACAGGGACGAAATTGACCTCTCTAGTTCAGACAGACCAGACACTTGAAGCGAGCCGTGTGCGCGAACTGAACCGTGTGCTGATTGCTGCGAGGGATCGTCAATCGTAGTCGGTTGACCACCAGGGGAAAGTCCCTGCGACATTTTCGGAGTGCCTTGAGCGTGATCTGAATCGAATATCATCCCCAGAAAAATTATATTCTGTGAGGGTGTTAGTTAAGATTTGGCCAGGCTTACTATCAGACCTAACTGTTGCGTTAAGGGGACCGTCCGCCATGTCCGCCATTTTTTTTTCTAATGATCCAAATTACACAATTTCTATATATGTTTTAGACATATATATATAATACCTTCATCATATAAAAATTTCAAGTCATTTGATCAAAGACTTCTGTATTTATTAGCAAAAATCATGATTTAAAAAAAAAAATTTAGGTACATTTTTCCCGACTACTATAATACCAATTGTATTGAAACTTATACCATAAAAACTACTTTATTAACCGAACAATTCTGTCAGACAGAATTTTGATTTTCCTTTCTGTTTTTTTTTTAATGAATTTTTATTTTTTTCCTCGTCTAGACGGAAAATAATCGTGAAAAAAAATGTAAAAAGAAAATCAAAATTTTGTCTGACAGAATTGTGGGATTTTTATTCTTCTTTTCATCGATATCTTTCTCTCTAATATCGAACAACAAATAAGTGAGAAAAATGTACCTAAGTGTGAATAAGTATGTTTTTGAGTTATGAGCTCCCAAAGATTTGCAGCAAACTTTCGCTTCTTTTCTCAAAGAAATCAAGATAATATTAATATGATAACTTTTATTGTTTATTCCTACATAAATGCACCCTAAACGAGGTATTTGAACCCTCAGTTTACTATTCCTATGTTATGAGTAGCCAGCGATCTCTAATTGTTGCCAGTGTTTTAGTTAGCAGCTTTCAGTTTTGTACTCTTATTCATGCTTCCCTCTTTCTTGGTTCTTTTTTCTTGTTCTCCACTTACTTTTTGTTCTTTCTATCACCTTATGTAACATTGGCATTGCTATAAAGTTCCAGAGGACGTTGTGAAAGCACAATCAACATACGAACGTCAAGTAAATAAACACATGCATTATAATTTCTATATGTCTTTGGAAACTTTGCTGATGTTCTTGTAGCTGGTAGTTTTCATTCACCTACCCTCTACCAATGCCTTTCATTTCTGCCAGAAGTATGAGATTTCGAAACACAGAGAGAGAGAGAGAGAGAGAGAGAGAGAGAGAGAGAGAGAGAGAGAGAGAGAGAGAGAGAGAGAGAGAGAGAATTATAGTATTTTATAAATGGCAGTGGTAAATAATTCGAGGAAGAGAGAGAGAGAGAGAGAGAGAGAGAGAGAGAGAGAGAGAGAGAGAGAGAGAGAGAGAGAGAGAGAGAGAGAGAGAGAGAGAGACTACGCATCTGTCAAACACAGTCATACAGACGACGCCATAAGGATGACGTCATCATTTAAAGACTGCTATATCTTCATTGTTTGGAAAAATGATTGACTATTTGTTCTTTCTATAACCTTAGATAACATTGGCCTTGCTACAAAGTTCCTGAGGACATTGCGGAAACACAATGAACATAAAAACTTCAAGTAAACAAACGCATGCATTATAACATCTATACATCTTTGGAAACTTTGGCTTCTGTTATTGTAGGAGTAAGTTTCGTTCAACTATAGTCTACCAATGCCTTCCACTTCTGCCAGACGTACGATAATTTGAAACATAAGTGAAAAATCGCTATAGATATGCAAAATTAACACACAAAGACAATTTTGTCAAACTCAGTCATGCAGACGACACAATAAGGATGACGTCATCATTTAAAAACCGCTATATCTTCGTTATTTGTAAAAATAATTGGCTGAAACTTCTGGGGAGCATGTACGACATGTTTACGCATACATAGAAGCAATAAAACAATTTTTGATTTCTGAAAGTTGTTATGTCAATACCCCATGGCGGACAGTCCCCTTAAGGGCATTATCATTTGAAGAGCCTCCAGACACTTTACTTGTAATTCTGCTCTTAGTGGTCAGTCGTCCAGGTACAAAGAAAATCCTTACTCCCTTTATGTGAAGCCAGGGAGCCACGTTGGACATCACCCGGGTAAAAAACGTAGGGAGTCGTGCTCAGTCCAAAACAGAGTGGTTTGAACTGATAATGGTCTCGAGGAACAAGAACCTTAGAAATTTTCTGTGGTCCGGGTGTATCGAGATATGGAAATACGCGTCCTGCTGATCCAAACACACTATCCAGTCTCCCTGTCTGTTGCCTACAAGGATTGACGCTGAAGTTTCCATGGCAAATTTTACTTAGCTGACGAACTTGTACAATGGACTGACGTCCAGAACAGGTTTTCATCCCCCCCCCCCCCCGAGCTTTTTGGAACTAGGAAAAGTCTGTTGTAAAAACACCTCCGAGGAGGTGTCCTCTACCACTTCTATGACTGATTTTGACAGCATAAGGTTAACTTGCTCTTGAAGAGCTGCTGCCTTGTTCCCTGAGTGGACTGTTGTCAACTCTAAGGGTATTGTGACAGAGCCGAGTAAGGGTGTGAACTCAAAGGCAGATTGGAAACGACTGAGTTATATATTAAGGAACACTCTTCTTTATATACAAAACCTCAAGGCAACAGGACATAACATGTTCGAGAGACAGACAATGTTCAGAGCAAAACAGCAGACATGAATTTTCATGTTCGTTTGAGTGCGAGGGAAGAGCGAAGATACAAGCATATTATATACAAAAGGAATTATGTACAATTGTGTGACACATGGTTGGTACATGGCTCCCCCTCTAAAAATGACATACTAAACATGTTAAATAGGTGCTCTGAATCTGGAGAGGTAGTAGTAAAAACTGCGCCGATTAGCGACAGTAAGTGGCTGTAGAAGTCGTTGGTTTGGGTGCAAGCGAGTGGTGGATGATGGGTGGCTGTTGCCGCTCTGGCTCGTCACGGGGTAGGCGAGTGTGTCCTACGGCATTCATAGGCGTGTGTGTCCTACGGCATTCATAGGCGTGTCCTACAGCATTCATAGGCGAGTGTGTTCTACGGCATTCATAGGCGTGTGTGTCCTACGGCATTCATAGGCGAGTCCTACGGCATTCATAGGCCTACGGCGTTCATAGGCGTGTCCTACGGCATTCGTGTCAGCTTCGGTTGAAGTTGAATAGGTGTCCTCTTCGTCACGAGTGGAGGCGTTGATGGAGGTTTTGAAGGTCATGAAGTGGCTGTCCATAAGGGCACGAAGTAGGTTCACCTCACGAGGAGAGCTGTCAGCGGCAGGTTGCAGGCGAGTGATACTGGTCATTTTCCCGAGTGTGAGCGAAGCCCATTGGTCCCCCAACGGTTGTTGAGAGAGCTGAAAAGGCGTTGCTATACGGGCGGCTGGCGACGGCGAGTACTGCTGCGGAAGGTATGCGTTGACGGCGTCATAGTAACGGTGAGAGGTGGGGGATGGGGAGGCGGGAGGAGCGAGTCACTCCGGGGTCACCAATGTGACGGTGGCCGAGAGAGGAGTTGTGAACTCAAAGGCAGATTGGAAACGACTGAGTTATATATTAAGGAACACTCTTCTTTATATACAAAACCTCAAGGCAACAGGACATAACATGTTCGAGAGACAGACAATGTTCAGAGCAAAACAGCAGACATGAATTTTCATGTTTGTTTGAGTGCGAGGGAAGAGCGAAGATACAAGCATATATAAAAAGGAATTATGTACAATTGTGTGACACATGGTTGGTACAGTATCGACGACATAGGAGGCATAGCACGTCTCACTTTCTTGATTCGGTTCGTTGTCTTGGGAATCTGCGAGCTTGACCTCCAGCCGCAATCCTCTGAGTTCCCCTTGAAGGGGCTCTCCCACGAAGGGGCTGACGAGTGGGAAGTGCCTCCTTTTGTATCCTTGCTAAAAAGCTAGCTGGGAGGACTTTCTTAGCAGTCCCAGAGATAAGATCTTGCGTAGCCTGTTATGCCAGAGCTGTCGACAAATCTTTCCCTAAGTCCGGAGGGAAAAGATGATTACCCAACGGAGCAAGTAAAAGTTCAGATCTCTGAACCAGGGACAAACCTGAAGAAAAAAAGGAACCAAAACATAGTCCTCTTTTTAAGAACTCCTGCCGTGAAAAGGGGCGGAAAGTTCGATGGAGCCATCCCTCCCGGCCTTATCCAGACAGGCAATCAGATGCATCTGAGCCTCGTTCTTAGGGTCTGTGGCTTTTGTGAGTTCCGAGAGTCCAGTCCATAAGGCTGAAGACTTCTATTGTCTAAAAAATTACCTTCAGCAGATGGTCCATTTCAGAATTGGACCACATAACCTTCGACTTGCTCATGGCTGACCTGAGTGAGGAGTCAACAAGTCTGGAGAAGTCTCCCTGGGAGGAGGCAGGAACTCCCAAACCAAGAACTTCCCCAGTCGAATACCACACACTAGATCTGGAAGCCAGTCGAGTTTGAGGAAAAGAAAAAGGAGGCCTTCCCTAAATCCTTTCTCTTGGATGTCCATTGGTTGAGAGTTGAGAAAACTCTCTTAACCGATCAAGCCAGGACCATCTTCTTGAAGGAGGATGTTTTTTGGGGTCTGCCCTTCAAAAACGGAGAGGGCGGGCTCTGATGTATAGGTTGAGTAAAGTCTTCTGGCTACAGAGATGGTAAAACTGTCAGAAGTTTTTAAGATCAGCTGCCTGTAGTGAATCCTGAGATTCGTCTTCTAATTCGGCTAATGGAACATTGATTCCCTGATTCGAATGGGTAGGAGACAAAACCGCGTCATCCTGTCGGTTATTGTCTTCCAAAAATAATTCATCTTGTCCTGAAGGAATCTCGTGAAGGATATCATGCAGTTGCGAAGAAGCATCATGTTTATGTACTGTAAGCCTCGAGGGAGAGACAGGTTCCAGTGCTTCCAGCATAAGATCATCATGCTGTAAGCAAGCATCAACATCGGTAACCCCATGAGAGGGAAAATCTTGTTCGCGTGCGTCCAGCATGCGTTCAGCATGTTGTATGTCAACAGCGTGACACGAGGGAGCGTTAGTTGCGCGTTCAGAAAATCGCGGAGGAGAGAGAAAAACTTGTCTATCCTGTTGCGAGGACAAGTCCCAACTACATGAGTCCATCATGCGTCCAGATTGAGACTGCTGAATGTTTCCATGAGAGGTATCAGTCTACTGCATGTGTCCCGAATTCCGTGTCTGCCGCGAGCCGTGAGGAAGCGTTAGTATCGCGTCCAGTCAGTCGTGAAGAAGGGACAACTGTTTTTCTATAGTGACGTGGGGACAAAACCTGACTGCATGCGTCCAGCATATGTCCAGACTGCCACATGCGTCCAGTTTGCCGTGAGCTTCCAGACTGCTGCATGCGTCCAGATTGCCGTGAGCTATCAGCTTGTCACATGCGTCTCGCATGAGCGATAGTCGCACGTTCCGCAGATCGCGAAGGCGAGACAACTGCTTGTCTATCTTGTTGTGTGGACAAACTTTGAGTGTATGCATCCAGCATACGTCCAGACTGCCGCATGAGTCCACCTTGTCGCTTGCTGCAACGCGAGCTGATCACTGCAAGGGAGCGTTGCTGAGTGTCGGAGAAATACGCTGTCCGATAATATCTTGATTAACGGAAGACCCTTTTCTTGGTCTATTGCTGTCCTTAGATTCTTTTAGATGCGACTTCTCTGTCCGAGAATCGTAAGCATCAAACAGAGACGAAATCGACTTCTTTAATTCAGACAAATCAGATACATGATGAGTGCCGTGTGCGCTAACTGAACGATGTACTGATCGCTGCGAGGTATCGTACGATACTTCCAGGGCGATCTGAACCGTGTACCGATCGTTGTGAGGGATCGTCAACAGTATTCGGGTGGATACCAGGGGAAAGTCCTTGTGACATTTCCCAAACTGGGGGAGGGGAAGAAGCGTGTACCGACGTAAACTGAGCACCTTCCACCTCTGACGAACTATGCGTCTTACGTGACTGTTTCGGTGCTGACACGTTGCCTTCGTCCGAAAGGAAAAAACCTCCGGCGAACACCAGTCACTGCAGGATGGTTTATTAGGAGACATACATCTCTTGAGTGGTCTTGAACGTAGTGGTTGGCGCCAACCATGTCGCGGTTTTACGTGATGGGATACCTTGCCTTTCCAATGGCAAGGGTAAGCGTCAGAGGCGTAACAATCGGGTGGCAGAGGTGGCAAACTGCCACGGGCCCAGGGCCTATAATGATTAAAGGGGCCCATGGACGTAGAGTCACAGAAAGGGAGCCAAGGGACCCAAGGGATATGGGCCCATGGCCGTAAAAAGAAGAAAAAAAAAAATTGCTACTGCTTGCTGTTATATCGTAGTGATTTAGAAAAAAAATTATTTAAAATTCCTCAAAATAATACTGGCAAATGATTATTAACAGAAACTGAGAAGACATTACATATTGTTAATGTATATGATGGCCTTTGTGGGTTATGGGTTTGGAGGTCATAGGGAGTATTACTGTTCGTACACTACAGGTCCGTATGAGATCTTGGCTTGAACGCGTTATGTTCCTGTCTAAGTCCTGGCCTCCGTGTACACCAGTTACCAGAGCTTATCAGTTGTCACCGCCTGTGACCGCCAATATCTTTTGATCATTTAAAGGAAAAAGTGAGAAGTTTTTCGCGTTTCGTGATTGTTTTACATTGTATTTTTTTATAAGTTGACTACAACTGATAGTTATCTTACACCTTATGAAAGATTATGTTGATTACGAATTGTAAACTTAATTTCAATATTTGACTCACAATAAAAATAATGTAATAGAAATAACAATGCATTGAAGAAATATCTTTGATAACTTCACAATGATATCAATAAAAAAAATGGTGTTTGCGTTCCACCTCGGTGGTCGCAGATTCGATTCTTGGCCATTCCATTGAGGAGTGAGAGATGTGTATTTCTGGTGATAGAAGTTCACTCTCGACTTGGTTCGGAAGTCACGTAAAGCCGTTGGTCCCGTTGCTGAATAACCACTGGTTCCATGCAACGTAAAAACACCATACAAACAGAAAAACAATAGAATTTTTGTATAACAAATGATAACAGAGTATAATTTTCTCAATTAATAATAGTTTTTATTTACAGTGAATCGGATAAATCATGCCTCCCAAAAAACATCTTAGTGGCAGTGAAAAGCGGAAAAAGAAAAAAAGAAAATTAAATTAAGGCATCAAAGCTTCCAAAAATTAGTGGTTTCTTTTCCCCAACAGTAGAAGTGATTAACGAAAATGCAAAGGACAATGACAGTTGTGAAGCTATGGGAGAAAATACTAATAGTAGCGTCACTAGTGGAAATGCCTACTGCTAGTACTAGTTTAGTTGAAACAAACACAGCAACTGATACAGGTGAAAAGAAATTAGACGAAGTTGGCAGGCCTGATTCTGACCCAGTTTCCGACACTATATTAGGTAATACCTGTGAAGATGAGTGTAAACCTAGTACCTCAAAAGACAATGTGCCTGAGCTCTCATTTGACACAATAAAATCGTTGTGGCCCACAGACCGAGGACATTTTTATGGAACAAAACTTGAAGGACCAAACAAAACGATTTATCATTACAAATGGACATTGCAAGCCTAATGGCCCTTTCAAAAAGGATGCAGAAGGTCGCTCTTTCTCTGAAAAATATCGTCATGCAGTGTCCAAATCAGGTGTGAAAATTGAGAGGTCGTGGTTATGCTATTCAGTTGTTCTTGATAAAGCTTATTGTGAGACTTATTGGTTGTTTGCTAATCGAGGAGCGAGTAGATTTCAAGATACATGGATTGATGGCTATTGTGACTGGAAACACATAGGTGAGGGTATGAAGATGCACGAATCATCCCAAATTCACTATAATTCATGCCTAGTGTATGAACAATGGCGCTTGCATGGAACTTTGAGTGAAGCACTTGAAGGCAATCTTCAAAAGGAGAAAAAATACTGGCGTCAGGTTTTGGACAGATTATTAAATGTAACTCTTACATTAGCGATGGGCAATTTGCCATTTCGTGGACACAAAGAAGGAACACAAGCAGAAGATGAAGGTGATTATGGTGAGGATGAAAGGAAACATGGAAATTCATTTGAATTATTGAGTTGGTTTCTAAATATGATCCAGTTCTTTCAGAATTAATCAGTAAACCTTAAGGTAAACAAAGTATATGAGCCCAATGATACAAAATGAACTCATTCAGTTGCTTTCAAAGGAAACTGAAAAAGAACTTACTTATGTCATTAAAGCAGCTCCATTTTATAGCATAATGTTAGATACAACACAGGATATTTCTAAAATTGATCAGATGTGTGAAATATACCGTTACTGTAGCATAGAATATAATGATAATGGAAAGCCAAAAGCCCTACAAATTAATGAGTCTTTTTGGGGGTTTCATAAGGTTGAGGGCCAGAGTGGAGCTGCACTGTCAGAACAAATTTTGCAAATAATTAAACAAAGAGGACTTTCTATTTCAAGGTGTCGTGGCCAAGGATATGATGGAGCTAGTAACATGAAGGGGATATACAAAGGTGTGCAGAAAAAAAATAATTGATGTTGAACCCAGTGCAGTTTATGTTCATTGTGCTGCTCATGATTTAAATTTGGTGATTAATGATGCTGTCAAGGATGTGACAGAAATGGCACAGTTTTATGATATTGTTCAAAGAGTCTGTGTTTTTTGGATTTAGTATCAAGAGATGGGACATATTATCTAGCTTAATTTCTGAATCAGGCACTCACAAAGGAGTAACTATTAAAAAGTTAAACCCAACTAGATGGGCTGAACGTTATGATGCGGTATTTGCTCTCAAAGTTCAATTCTGTGATGTGCAGAAAGCTCTAGAACAAATATTATGCAGCTCTAAGGCAGACGAACGCAATGAAGCCACTGCACTAAAGAAATGTCTTGAAAATTTTAATTTTGTATTCCTTTTAACGTTTCAGCCCAAAATCTTACAGTCAATAGATTTAGTATCAAAAATGTTGCAATCAAAAGCAGTTGATCTTGCTAAGGCAGCAGACCTCTTAAAGGTTTGCATGGATGAGTTGTGCAGATTAAGAAATCAGTTTGAGGATGTAAAGAAAGAAGCAACAGATATAGCCCAGAAGTAGTCAATCCGACCAGAATTTGAGGAAAAGAGACTTCGTACCGTAAAAAGACATTTCGGCGAGCTTTGTGAGGACCAAAGATTAGAAGATCCAGAGAGTTTGTGTAGAGTAACTGTTTACTATCGTACTCTGGACATCATCACAGCTCAGTTGAACTTCCGTTTTACTGGCTTGCATGAAGTTGTCTCATCATTCTCAGTGTTGGATCCAATCTCATTGCAAAATTTATCTGACTCAGAGCTGTACGAAAAGGCATATAGTTTAGTGAAAAAATACCACAACGATGTGTCAGAAACATTCACACAGGAAATTTTCAGCATGAGATCTGCTCTGAATGGAGAAATAAGCAAAGTTTCTAGTATTAAGGACCTTGCTAATATGTTGATCATAGAAAATCATTCTATTTCAGCCAGTTTCCCTGAGGTTTGTACTGCATTGCTTTTGTTTTTAACTGTTCCAGTCTCAACTGCAAGTGCAGAGCGTTCATTCTCCAAACTAAAGCTTGTTAAAAACTATTTGCGAAGTACAATGGCACAGGAAAGATTAGAAGGACTAGCTCTTCTATCAATTGAACAAGGAACTGCGCGTAAATTGAACTTGAGTAAAGTCATTGACAGATTTGCAGAGATGAAAGCAAGGAAGAAAGAATTGTAGAAAGTATAAGGTATATTTGTTTATTTAATGATGGTATAAATGTTTTGGACCAAGTTGTGTTTATTTTCATTTTATAGGTATCGTAATTATGTAATAATGCAATGGCCGCATAGGCCTACATGAGGGTATTCATCAGATTCATTATTGAAAATATGACAAATTCGAAGATAATTTGTATTTTTCCTAACCATACAAACCTTAGCTATTTACAAAGGGTTACCTTTTAGCGCAGCTGAAATGGCGAGCCATTAGAATTTAACGAGGGTGTATTACCCCCGCGCTAGTTAGCGGGGGGGTAGGGGAGTGGTAGCTAGCTACCCCTCCTCCCCCTCACACACAGGTGAATGCTCACTTTCACTTAGAGGTAGGACTTGTCTTGGGGGACAGGGCTGGCGGGCAAATATGTGTAAATAGCTAAGGTTTGTATGGTTAGGAAAAATACAAATTATCTTCGAATTTGTCATTTGTTCCGTAACCGAAATACAAACCACGCTATTTACAAAGGGTGACTTACCCCTTAGGTAGGGTGGAAAGTCCCCAGCCATACTGGCTTTGGCTTTACCCGGGGACTCAGAATCCGAGTGAGTCGCACTCGAGAAAAGGAGTCCCTGCACCTCACAAGTTCCTTGCTCCGCAAGGAACCACATGGTTCTGGCCTACGTAAGCTTGTGTGTGAAGGAAGAAGTGTGACCCATCCTAGGCAGTTGACCTGGAGTTCCAGAAGGAACTCTGGGTTAGGACGTTCCCAATACCACCTCGTCAGGGTATGGGGGACGCGACAGTATTGACTCAATACTCGGAACACAAGGAAGCATGGTTTACCTGCAGAGGTTCGAGGTCAGCTATGCAGAGACCAGGATGCTGCTTCCCCGTAGAGGGGATGATGAAGAAAGAAGTAAGGGCCAGACATACTTCTTTCGTTCATGCAGACTAAAACCTGATAACAATGCCCTCAACCTTCTGCTACCTGTCCAAAAAGGAGCCTGAGGTTAGACCAGCTGTTGTGTAGCCACCACAGAGCGATAGAAAACGTATCGAGACTCCTGTGGGTCACGCCCTGCAGGAAGCGGGCTGCGAAGGTCATTAGACGCTTCCAGACTCCAACTTGTAGCACCTGCGTCACAGAGTAGTATTACTCGAAGGCGAGGGACGTTGCGATGTATCCAACATCGTGCTGTAGGGCGACGTGACGGGGGAGGGTCTGGAGACAGGTCGAGATGAATGTCCTTGAGTCCGGGCTGAAGAGGTATACTGGTGACTCTCCCCCGTGTCCCCCTTGTGCTCCCAAATCGGCTGCAACTGAGGACAAACTGCAGCTGTTCCCAGCGCTAACCTCTCGATTCCTTTACTGGCAAGAAAGAGAAGGTCTTGGGACATCAGATAAAGAATGGAGACTCGAAATCTTGAATGAATCGGACCGAAGGGCAGGGACCCCCAGATTCTGAGTCTAGCCAACAACTCAGGAGCGAGCCTGAATGTTGCCTTCCCCTCTTCCTTAGAAAGGGGGGAGTCATAAGAGACCAAGAAGATTGCTTACACACTGGCCGTGGCCAGAGTGAGCAGGAGACCCAAGGCGGAATACAATCCGAGGGCTGTCGTAAAGGGTCTTGAGAAGATCTCTTAAAGGACTAAAAGTCCGAGCCATGCTCCAAGTTGGAGGTCTTCCTCCGACTAGGGCAGGGACGATCGTAGCTTCGCATGAGCGAGGATAGATCCAGCGGGCAGGAAAAAGTTATTCCTTTAAGCCTGAAGGTCAGGGAAAGGCTGAGCGACAGGCTTCATTGCCGAGAGCGGAAAGGAGTTTCCTCCCGCCGAAAGGCAATAAGACCGTTATTGCTGGAGAAGAGGCCTCAAGGGAAGAGGTATATCTCCCCCGGCACCAACCACCTTAGACTCTTCACTTTGCCTGGGAGACCCCTGTGGATGACTATCGCAGATGACGCGACCTCCGTACCGCGACTGTAGCGGGTTGTCTCTTCTTGAGGAGGAGGCGTAGTGTCTCCAGGCATGAAGCCGAAGCGACGCCCCGGTTCGGGAGAGATGTCGCAGTGTGGTTGCTTGAGTAGTCTGTGCCGTGGGAGAAGCTCTCCCGGGAGTTCCGTCAGGGGAAGCAGAGGGTCCAGAAACCGTTCTGCGCATAGTCCCAGTGGAGCTCTCCCATTGAAAGGTTGACAGACAACCTGGTCTTGTTGAGACCCATTGTCCACAGACAAAAAGGAGGGAAGACGCAGGCGTCGAAGTTGTCCCACCATCACCGGAATGCATCTTGCCAGAGTCTCGGGGTCTGAGACTGGGGGGAAGAATAGCGGAAGCTTGAGGTTCCAAGCTGTCGCGATCAGGTCCCCCAGACCAGTACTTGCTGGTTACCCAAGGTCAAAGACCCCCAGGTACACTCTCTCTACGAGGCTCTGCTCGGATAGTCTGAGAGAACATTCCCCTGCCTGGAATGAGAGAGCCAATGGTGGTATTGAGAGAATCTCAATCATCCCGGTATCTCTACTGCAAGATGTGAAGGTGTGAAAATGCATCCCCTGCTGGTTAGAATATGCCAGAATCATGAAGTCGACGCGCACGGGGCGACTCGGCAGGAGCTGTAGGATCTGTAGAGGGGCCAGACTAAGGCCCCTAAGTCTGCCTGAATGATGGAGAGGTATCCTTCAGGTCTTGACCATAGGCCTGGACCGGAACATGCCCCCCCCCTTTCCTTTGACGAGTCCGAGAACCGCATCAAGAATGTGGGGAAAGGACGAGAATATCCACTACCATCAAGAGGCTCCATAGGTCAACACCCATTGCAGGTCTAATAGTTCCGCTGGTCCCATAGGGGCCAGGAAGTCCGGTTAAACATTGCCTGAAGCCACCGGAACTTGGATCGCCCCACATGGAACTTATCCTGAGGCGACCGTTCGGACTATAGACGGGTCAATGAGGAAAGGAGAACTAGGAAACGTTCCAAGGTAGGGCTGAAAGCTCTGCTTGACTGAGAACAGGTACTGCGACTCTCCTCAGTCTTGCCACAGTCAACCGAAAGGAAGGCTCGGAGGATGTGGTGACAGAATCTGGCGTACCCAGGTGGTCACCCAT
Source organism: Palaemon carinicauda (assembly GCF_036898095.1). NCBI lineage: Eukaryota > Metazoa > Arthropoda > Malacostraca > Decapoda > Palaemonidae > Palaemon > Palaemon carinicauda. The sequence continues at coordinate 87,070,566 of NC_090745.1, forward strand.
CCAAGTACCGACGTTGCTTAACCTCGCTGGACGGACGAGAAGCGGGGTTTCCAACGTGGTAAGGCCGTTGACTCAATATCATGGCCAGATACTCCAGATGTTGAGGCAGAGGAAGAGAAGGCTCCAAGCAAAATACCATGAGCCCACACTCATGGTAAGCATCCGGAAGCTTGTCCCGGCGCTGAAGAAGGTTGAACCCGAGCCTACCGGAGTTGACCAGCCCTCCAAACAGCAGAGGAGGCGGAAGCCTGCACCTGAGCGGCCAAGAGGAAGGCAGGGAGAGTTCTCTGGGGACACAAACCTGCTATGCCACGACGGGATAGCCACACTGCATCATAAGCAGGAATACTTGCAGTCTAGGCTGAATTCGACGAGCACCCTGGAAGATGGATGGAATGGAAACTGAAAGTACCCGTCCTTCCGATCCAGGGTTTAAGGAGTCCTGTCGCCTCGTTACCAGTCTGATCGATTCTGCTGGTCTACGCTGGCCGAAGTTTGTTCGACAAACTTGATCAGGGCTGAGAGGTCGACTACGGACATCCCCTCTCAGATCCTTCCTTACAAGAAAGGATCGACTGAGGGGGCCGGGGGTGAAGCCGTCGATGATCCTAAGGAAGACCTTCGCCTAAGGTATGGATCATTCTGCCCAACCGGGCAACTCTGCTGACGCTATGGCATAGAGGTTCAGAGACACTGAATTCGCTGACAGAGACGGCAGGCGCGATATCCTTGGCTGATCACAGAGATTGTGCGGGAATGGGCATCGGGAAGCTGTCATTCGGATGAGTAACCTTAAGCATCCTCCCAGCGAAAAACCTGCAATCCTAGAGTTCGTGAACTCCTTTTAGGACTATGCCCCCCCGGGGGAGTCTCCCGTGCCATCTGTTCCTGACAGGAGGAAACTGCAATTGGACACCTCGTCCCAGTTGTCGTAGCCGATAACTTAGGCCGACGTGGTTGAAAGAAAAGGGCGCTGGAGCACTGCAGAGTCTGGAAGAAAGCGCCTTGGAGGAGTGAAACCGGAAGTTGATTTCCTCCGCACAGCAGCTGTCTAAGTCTCTGTCCTTGGGCACAAACAAACTCTTCTCAAGGATGGAAGGGTGTCTGAGGTCGTCGACCTCCACAGATGAGACACCCGAAGGAAGCCCTCAGTCAGCACGTCAAGATGGTACAACATCGAGCTTGTCCGCAAGTTAGATACTTAACGACGAAAGGCCAAGGTGCCTGAGCTCAAGAGGAGGAAAGTACCCCTGATCTTCCTGTACCTTCCTTGAACCAAACCTCGGGCCGTAACCGAGGAGGGAAAGAACCTGGTAAGCTCCCAGAGGAAGGGGTAAGCAGTCACCCCTTGTCCGATGGAGAAATCTCGAACGGAAAGCCCCCCCGCCAAAAATCCTTCCAGGGAATGACGGGGAAGGGCTAACCCAGGTTCAGGAAAGAGGAGTGTTGCTCAGATCTCCCTTAAGTTTCTCCTATTCTTGCAAGTGCCATGCTCTGCGTTTACGGGGTGAGGCCGTGTTCTGGAAATATGCTCCAGAAGAATTCGCCAGGCTGGCCATGCTGCGAAAACCCCATTGGGAATCGTGGTCGCAATCACCCTGGAGCTCGCACGACGGTAATTCAAAGATTTTTGCGTGGGCGAACGTGGAAGCGCCCATGCGCGGTAACGCAAACGAAGGTGAGCGAAGGAGCGCAGAAGGAGGGCGAGCGTGGTAGGAAGGGCGAGAGCTGGTGGTCGGCGAGCGATAACCCATAGACGAGCAATGGATACTGCAAGAAATAAGCCGACGTTTGTGCGAAGAAACACTGTAGGTTCGCGCGACGGAACACCATCCGTCCGCGCGATGGAAAAACCGTTGGTTCGCGCGTGGGCGAACATTGGAGAGCATGGGCGCGGACGCGCATGAGCGTAGACGTGCAGGCACGTGGGCGTGTGGGCGCGCAGGCGAATGGTCGCGCGGGCGCACAGGCAAGCGGTCGCGCGGGCGCGCGGGCGAGCGGTCGCGCGGGCGCGCAGGCGAGCGGCCGTGAGGGTGGGCAGGTGGATGAGAGCGAGTCCGAGGCGGGGAACGCAAGAGTTAGCGCGATGGCGAGGAAACGCGCTGCCGCGTGGGCGAGGAAGACTGCTGGCGATATGGATCAACAAGCGATCGGTGGTGAGCTGGTGAGCGCTAACGCGCAGGTTGGCGATGGCGCGTTGTGTTATGCCGACGCGATGGTCGAGCAGCATGCGCAGGTGAGCGATCGTGCATTGGCGAGCAGTATGCGAAGGTGAGCGATCGCGAGCAGCATGTGCAGGAGGGCGATCGCGCGATGGTGATCAGCATGCGCCGGGTCGCGCGATGGTGATCAGTATGCGCAGGGTCGCGCGATGGTGATCAGCATGCCAGGGTCGCGCGATGGCGATCAGCATGCGCAGGTGGGCGGTCGCGCGATGGCGAGCAGCATCTGCAGGTGGGCAATCGCGCGATGGCGAACAGCATCCCTAGTTGAGGGTCGCGCGATGGTGATCAGCATGCGCAGGGTCGCGCGATGGTGATCAGCATCCGCAGGTGTGCAGTCGCGCGATGGCGATCAGCATCCGCAGTTGAGGGTTGCGCGATGGCGATCAGCATCTGCAGTTGAGGGTCGTGCGATGGCGATCAGCATCCGCAGTTGAGGGTCGCGCGATGGCGATCAGCATCCGAAGTTGAGGGTCGCGCGATGGCGATCAGCATCCGCAGTTGAGGGTCGCGCGATGGCGATCAGCATCCGCAGTCGAGGGTCGCGCGATGGCGATCAGCATGCGCAGTTGAGTTAGTAGCTGGCGAACCATGTTCCTTCAGAAGTGTTGGAGAAGCGTTGGCGTGCTGGCTGTAACACACGCGGGCGATCCGGAGATCGCCGAGAGACAGGTGATCGCTGGCGAGCTGATGATCGCTGACGAGCAGAAGGCTAAGCGTGGAAGCCTGCGCATAGAAGAAGAGTCCTTGACCCCGACCTGAACCGAAGTTCTAGATCGCGAGGGCGAACGTGGGCGCACAGGGCGCGTAACAGGAACCAACAGGAACAGCAGGGATGATCATCTTGAAAGCGCTGACGAACAGGAGAGTGCTGATGAGCAGAAGAGCGCCTGTGCGCTAACACTGAGCAGGAGCAGTAGAGAACACAGCAGAAGGGCGCGCAAGGAAACCCTGACACGCAAGGGAAGAACCCCCGTGGGGGCAACCCTTTGCCCCGAAGGGATCGTTGTCCGCCGGGAGACTGATGTCCGTCGGAAGACCGCTGTCTGTCGGGAAGACCGTTGTCCGTCGGGAAGACCGTTGCCCGTCGGAAGACGAGATCAGACTGCTGTCCATCTGCACCAAGGCAGAAGATCGAGAAAGGAGTTGTAGGCTGCAAACGGAGATCCAAAAAGGCGCCTCAAGCACCCTTATAGGGAGATGAGAGGCCCTTACGACAAGGCGGACGGTGGGCCTTACGGCGAGGGAGGCCAACAGCAACAGAAGAAACCTCCGAAGAGGAGTCTCTATGAGTGTACTCTCTCGCGAACGAAAGAGAAACACTTCGTAGAAGAGACTGGTCAGCCAGTGACCTAAAAGGAGCAATCCTCCGAAGAGGAGCTCCTGCAGTTGCCCAGCCCCTTGAGCGAAACTGCAGGTGCGACCGCTCAGCACCAAGAGCATAGTCGCACGAAAAAAAGGCAAGAGAAGAACCCCCCAAAAGGGGAACAACTCAAGCCTGGACAGGAAAAACTTCCCTCGGAAGGAAAGTTACCCGCCCAAGGAGGCAAGCCTCCTGAGAGTTCTAAAATGAACTGGAGAGCTGTCCGTCGTCACGGGAGTACTTTCAGTAGGAGACACGCCCCTGACGAAAATACAAGGGGGGAGGCAGCAACAGCCGAATCCCCAGGACTCAACCAGACAGCTCACACCATTGCCATATTACAGAAACGAACTAGATCGGTAACTGTAAAAAAAAAAAAAAAAAAAAATAATATTAGTACACATTCATTCCCCCGGGAAGGCTCCGAAGAGGAATCCCGAGGGAAAGGAAACAAGAATTACACAACAGGCACGTGCCCTCACAACCACTTACACTCACGGAAGGAGAGCTGTAACCAAAACAGAATTATAACAATTATAATTATGTAACTATGTAATTATGATATTTTGATTATAAAATAAATTTTTGAATATACTTACCCGGTGAATATATAATAGCTGACGTCACCGACGGCTCGACAGATTCCCAAAAACTCGCGAGCGATCGCCATGAAGGTAGCGGGTGTGCCCACCAGCGCCGACTATCGGCCAGATACCGCATATACATGTAAACAGCTCCAGTTCTTCTCATTCCGCTGGGTCTCCATCGGGGAGGAAGGGGGGGCCTTTAATTTATATATTCACCGGGTAAGTATATTCAAAAATTTATTTTATAATCAAAATATCATTTTTAAATATTAAACTTAGCCGGTGAATATATAATAGCTGATTCACACCCATGGTGGTGGGTAGAGACCAGTATTAATACAGTTTACGGCGTATATGCTTAGAGTTTTTGACAGTTATATCATAACAAAACCCAAATAAATATAGGTACCTGGTAAGGAAGCTGACTCTGACGATTACTCTGCCTTGTTAGTCCGCTTTCCTCACGAAGCCCAGCCATCCTCTCAGGATGCTGAAAGACTCCCAGGAGCTGAAGTATCCAGGGCGACAACCCATACAACAGGACCTCATCAAAACCCTTAATCTGGGCGCTCTCAAGAAATGACATTTGACCACCCGCCAAATCAAAAAGGATGCGAAAGGCTTCTTAGCCTTCCGTACAACCCAATTTCAAGAGAAGATTAAAAGGATATTGGAATTAAGGGAATGTAGTGGTAGAACCCTAACCCACTACTGCACTCGCTGCAACGAATGGACCCAGTGTGTAGCAGTCCTCATAAAGAGTCTGGACATCTTTTAAGTAAAATGACGCGAATACCGACTTGCTTCTCCAAAAGGTCGCGTCCATAATACTTCGCAGAGATCTGTTTTGCTTAAAGGCCACGGAAGTTGCTATAGCTCTTACTTCGTGCGTCTTAACCTTAAGCAAGCAACGGTCTTTTTCACTCAAGTGAGAATGAGCCTCTCGGATTAAAAATCTAATAAAATACGACAAAGCATTTTTAGACATAGGCAATGATGGCTTCTTAACTGAGCACCACAAGGCCTCAGATCCACCTCGTAAGGATTTGGTACGAGCTAAAAAAAAAAACTTAAGAGCTCTAACTGGACACAGTACTCTTTCAAGCTCGTTGCCTTCGATCTCTGATAGGCAAGGTATATCAAATGACTTAGGCCAATGACGAGAAGGCAGTTCATTTTTTGGTCAAGAAACCAAGCTGAAGTGAACATGTGGCTTTATCTGTGGAAAAGCCGATGTTCCTACTAAAGGCATGGATCTCACTGACCCTTTTAGCCGAAGCCAAGCACACTAAGAAAAGCATCTTGAGGGTGAGATCCTTCAGGGAGGCTGAATGTAATGGCTCAAACCTGTCGGACATTAGGAACCTTAGGACCACGTCTAAGTTCCATCCAGGAGTTGCCATACGACGCTCCTTAGAGGTCTCGAAAGACTTAAGGAGATCTTGGAGATCTTTATTATTGGAAAGATCTAAGCCTCTATGTCTGAATACAGACGCCAACATGCTCCTGTAGCCCTTAATAGTGGGCGCTGAGAGGGAGCGAACATCTCTCAGATGTAGGAGAAAGTCTGCGATTTTGGCTACAGAGGTACTGGAAGAGGAAGTAGATGATGACTTGCACCAGTCTCTAAAGACTTCCCACTTCGACTGGTATACTTTGATGGTAGAAGCTCTCCTAGCTCTCGCAATCACTCTGGCTGCCTCCTTCGAAAATCCTCGAGCTCTTGAGAGTCTTTCGATAGTCTGAAGGCAGTCAGACGAAGCGCGGGGAGGCTTTGATGAAGATCCCTTACGTGGGGCTGCCGTAAGAGATCCATCCTTAAAGGTAGACTCCTTGGAACGTCTACCAGCCATTGAAGTACCTCTGTGAACCACTCTCTTGTGGGCCAGAGTGGAGCAACCAATGTCAACCTGGTCCCTTCGTGAGAGGTGAACTTCTGCAGCACCTTGTCTAGGATCTTGAAAGGTGGAAAGGCATAAACGTCCAGGTGAGACCAGTCCAGCAGGAAAGCGTCTATGTGGGCTGCCTCTGGATCTGGAACTGGAAAGCAGTAAGTCGAGAGCCTCTTTGTCAGAGAGAGCCGCAAAAAGATCTATGGTGGGTTGACCCCATGTCATCCATAGCTTCTCGCACACAGTCTTATGCAACGTCCACTCCATGGAGATGACTTGTCCTCTTCTGCTGAGGCCGTCCGCCAAGACATTCATTTTCCTTGCACAAATCTCGCCAAAGGAGAAAATGGAGTTCCTTCTGATCTGTGGATCAAAGACCCGAGCCTTCCAGACTGTCCAGTGGAGCTCCCTAACCCAAATCCGATGGTAGGTAGTAGGTTGGCCAGGGCACCAGCCACCCGTTGAGATACTACCGCTAGAGAGTTATGGGGTCTTTTGACTGGCCAGACAGTACTACATTGGATCCTCCTCTCTGGTTACGGTTCATTTCCCTTTGCCTACATACACTGAATAGTCTGGCATATTCTTTACATATTCTCCTCTATCCTCATACACCTGACAACACAGATTACCAAATAATTCTTCATCACCCAAGGGGTTACTGCGCTGTAATTGTTCAGTGCCTCTTTCCTCTTGTTAAGGGTAGAAGAGACTCTTTAGCTATGGTAAGCAGCTCTTCTAGGAGAAGGACACTCCAAAATCAAACCACTGTTCTCTAGTCTTGGGTAGTCCCATAGCCTCTGTACCATGGCCTTTCACTGTCTTGGGTTAGAGTTCTCTTGCTTGAGGGTACACTCGAGCACACTCTATCTTATTTCTCTTCCTCTTGTTTTGTTAAAGTTTTTATAGTTTATATAGGAGATATTTATTGTTGTTACTCTTCTTAGAATATTTTATTTTCCTTTTTTCCTTTCCGCACTGAGCTATTTTCCCTGTTGGAGCCCCTGGGCTTATAGCATACTGCTTTTCCAACTAGGGTTGTAGCTTAGTAAGTAATAATAATAATAATAATAATCTGAAAACAACACATGGTTTGGGTTCTTGATCGCAAGAGAAAGACCTTCTCGAAGTCTGATGTTGCTGTCCCACCAAGTCAGACATGTCTAGACTGAGTTGGAGATTGGGAAAGAGATACTCACTAAGCCCTTCTCCTTGTTCCAATGGTTTAGGTGAAATTGGAAAGGGCATAGGATGAGTCTCCCCAGAGAGATAAACTGCTCCAGCGATGAAAGAGTTCCCACGAGGCTAGCTCAAACTCTTACAGAGCAACTGTTTTTCTCTTGCAAGTGAAGGACTTTTAACAGAGCTTGTTCCATTCTTGCGGGAGACGAAAAGGCCCGAAAAATCAGACACTGTCTCTCCATTCCCAAATAAAGAATAGTCTGGGATGGGGTACTGTAAGTTACGACTTCTCTACGTTCACTATGAGACCTAGCTCCTTGGTTAGGTCTAATGTCCATTAGAGGCTCTCCAGACAGCAATATAATGACGACGCCCTGATTAGCCAGTCGTCAAAATAAAGGGAGGCTCTGAATCCTCAAAAAATGTAGAAAGCTTGCTACATTTTGCCAGGGCCTTGTAAAAACAAGAGGAGCAGGAATGAGGTCGGAGTACAGTGCTTGACATTGGTACATTACTTTCCCGTCCACAAACCTCAGATGTAGTTGAAAGTTTGGATGAATCGGGATGTGGAAGTATGCATCCTGAAGGTCGAGAGAGACCATCCAGTCGCCTTCCCTTAATGCTGCCAAGACAGATTTGGTAGTCTTCATCGTGAAGTTTGTCTTGACAATGAACACATTGAGCGCACTTACATCTTAAGTACTCCTGCAGTGAACGTGGCTGCCAGATCATTGGAGCCATCCCTGATAGCCTTGTTCCTGCAGAGAATGTGGCTGCCAGATCATTGGAGCCATCCCTGATAGCCTTGTTCATGCATGACATAATTGTACAGCAAAACTTCAAACGCTCGAAAAAAAAAAAAACTCCTAACAGGAGATGGTCTAGCTCTGAAGCCGACCATAAAATCTTGGAGCGTCTCATGGCCAGGCGACGGGGAGAGTCTATGAGGCTTGAGAAGTCTCCCTGGGCAGAGGCAGGAACTCCCAAGCCGAGAACTTCTCCCGTGTCATACCAGACGCTCGCTCTATAAGCCAGTTTAAAAGGAGGGAAAGCAAAGGCTGTCTCCCCCAAACGCCTCCTGGTGATCAACCAGTCGCCTAGCAAACGTAAAGCTCTCTTAGAAGAGCGAGAGAGCACTAGCTTAGACAACAACGACTTCGAAGTAGCTAGGCCTAGTGTAAACTCTGACGAAGGCGAACGAGGAGCAGCAGTTACAAAATGGTCCGGACAGAGATCCTTAAAAATCAGCATGATTTTTTTTTTAAAGTCCATAGAGGGCTGAGCAGTTTAGGCTCCTCTCCGTCTGACAAAGTCCCCAAAGGAATATCAGTAGGAGGAGGATCAGCAACTTCCTCATCTGAAGGAACCTCGTCCGACAATTGCCGAGTCTCATGAAAAGGAGAGACCTGCCGCGGTGGCAATGCTTGACAAGCAAAGTCCACACGCAAAGGAGCAGCAGTAGCAGTCAAGGAAGCGACGTCATGTCGCTGCTGAAAGGACTGACCAGCAACAACAACAGGAGTTGATGGACGCTCGACGTCAAGTCGAGACTGCCTTGACTGCCTAGACTGAGCAGTCAAAACAACCCTTGACTGCGGTGCTTGACGCTCAACGTCAAAACAAGGCAACTGAGCTGGTTGGCGAACGTCCTGAACGTCAACACGAGACTGCGGCAGCGGCTGAACGTCAAGACGAGGCTGCGGCAGCGGCTGAAAGTCAACACGGGACTGCAGCGAGTGAGGATCCAAGTCACGTGACTGACGTGACAAACTACCGACATCACGTTTCATAACGTCAAAAGGACGAGTAAATGCTCGTTTGGGCGGCTGACGGCCAGAGTCTCGTTTAGCGTAACGGCGACTCGAAAGCGAAGGTTCATCGTGAACCTGCTCAACGTCATACTTCTCCATAAGGGAGGCAAGCTTAGTCTGCATGTCCTGCAGGACAACCCAATTAGGATCAACGGGAGTCGGAACGGGCCGAGACGACGGTAACGTCTGTGTTGGCAAAACATTGCCTTTACCGCGACCCTCGGACCCCGTGTTACGCTTGCGTTTAATAGGCGAACCGTCTTCCGACGACTGCAAAGGGTCAGAGCTGTCCCCATGGCTACAGCCAGGACGCTGGACATGTCCTGAAGGGACTGACTTCCGCTTTAAGGATCTAGAAACTTTGCTCCAAGGTTTCTTTTGCGAGAAGCCTTCGGATGACGAGGAGAAAACAGCCTCGCTCGTCTTATGGTAGGGGCGCTCTTGCGAGACACGCCCGATACCACAGAGGAAACGTCTGTTCGTTGGTTAAAGCCTCTCGTCCCCTTAAGTCCTACGACATTACTTCTCCCTGGTGCAGGGGAGCCTGAAAGAGGTCTCGGACTAGGTGAACGACAAGCACGAACAGACGAACCCTCGGTCGCAACACTAAATACACTTTGCGCACTTATCACTTTATCACTACGATTTTCTGTTTTTTGCACTTACTTCACTGATATCGTATTTTTCAATAATTTCACATTAGGCATGAATAAAACTGATTTCTACCTGAAGCACGCAATTCTCCCTTACATCAAAAGATGATAATTGCGAAATGAGTCGTATAATGTAAGCACATTAGTACATGCAAAAATCAGTAAACATATATATCGAATAAAACGGAAATATATAAAGTTAAAAAGGATCAGTGACTTGGGAGGAGACTAAACACTAGTTCATTAAAGACTACGTTTTCAATCTCTCACCGTACAGTGCCTTGGGACGAGAATAAAAACTAAAAACGTTTTATCCTTTCTCCCCGTACAGAGACTTGGGACGAGAGTAAACTGAATCGAGAACAACGTTACTCGCTCCTAAACTCCCTTGGGACGAGAATAAAGATCGGAACGTTCTCTCTTCCTCTCTCTCTCTCTCCGTCTCTTTCTCTCTCTCTCTCTTGTCACATACAAGAGAAAAGCCCAATCACCCTTCGTCAATAAACAGGTTATTTGACCAAAGGAAAAAACTGAAAGGACTAAAAAAATGAAAATTAACAAGTTCCTTTAAATTAGTATTTAAAACACTTCAGTTTGAAAGAAGAATGAACAAAACGTCAAAATCGATTTACTCTTTCTGCAAAGTGAAACCGTGATTCTCTCTTTCTCTATCGTAACGATAGAGCGCAAACTGCATAGCATAAATAAACCAAACGTTAGTTCATCTTTGAAAAAAAAAACAGCACGAAGACTATTCAAAGAATATCTTTCTTGAAATATTTTCTAAAAAATATTCATTTCATAACTCTTACAGAGCAAATGATTTAAACTTAACGAAAATAAAAGTTGAATGGGCTCAACGTTGTTTAACTTCGGTTTCCAAGTTAGGACCGCCTACATCTCGGAGGTAAAGGCCGCATATAAACAAAAACATAAAATTTATCTTGATGTTTAGTATAAATGGAAAGCTAATCGAAGAGGCCTAATAAAGGCGGGTGAGATATAAAATATATAGAGGAAAATCTATAATTATCAACAATAATTTTTAACGTGATAAAATAATTACTAAAAGCCTAAAACACACTTCCGTACACTGAGGGAAGGGTCGGCCATCTTTACTCTATGGAAAAAAAACAGAGATAAAAAAGCAAGGGCAAAACACTTTTACTCTCCTTTCAAAAGCATTTCTTTTGAGGATAGTATTGAATAATCCAACATGGCGAAAGCAATAAAACCAAAACCAAGTACTTCACCAATTCGGTAGAAAACTCGAGGTCATAAAGCGAGTGGAATCGACTTGTCGATGAAACCGACAGAGAAGAACTGGAGCTGTTTACATGTATATGCGGTATCTGGCCGATAGTCGGCGCTGGTGGGCACACCCGCTACCTTCATGGCGATCGCTCACGAGTTTTTGGGAATCTGTCGAGCCGTCGGAGACGTCAGCTATTATATATTCACCGGCTAAGTTTAATATTTAAAAATGTAATTTAAAAATGAATGAACACTAAAGAAAGAACGAAAACCCTGAAAGGAATCGTTCTACAAGCTGAAAAACAAAAAACAACTACAATTAGATTCATAACTAATTGAGACAAAAGTACGGCGTAGCAACCCCCCCACACGGAAAGGAAGCTACAAGGGCGTAGTAACACGTAGTAAAAGGGTGAACGACCTCAAGAGAGAGAGAGAGAGAAAGACTTAAGTCAAACTCGATTGCCACCCATAAAATTACGCCGTGGTGGCCTAACTGCCGAGGACTCCACGTAGATATCGTACACTACACACACAAATCTGAAAAGGAAACTTACTTATATCTATACTCAAGTATATATACAAACATGAAAACATGTTTACATATATATTGAGTAAATGAAAAGTAAGCGATTAAGTAAAGACAAAACAAACAATGGCTGCCAAGAGAGGACCAAGACAGAGACGTCTGTCACAGTCCGAGCCAAAAGTGAAAGTGAGCATTCACCTGTGTGTGAGGGGGAGGAGGGGTAGCTAGCTACCACTCCCCTACCCCCCCGCTAACTAGCGCGGGGGTAATACACCCTCGTTAAATTCTAATGGCTCGCCATTTCAGCTGCGCTAAAAGGTAACCCTTTGTAAATAGCGTGGTTTGTATTTCGGTTACGGAACAAATATAATTTAGATGTTTTTTTTTCTAAGCTATGTATGTATTAACAATTAGTAATTATATTTCAATGCCTGCATATTATATTTAAATTTCTTATGCCTACCAGTTCTACGATATATCAAATTAATCTCTCTGCTCTCTTTCCCATAACATATATATATATATATATATATATATATATATATATATATATATATATATATATATATATATATATATATATATATATATATATATATATATTTATATATATATATATTTTTTTTTTTGAGGAAAGGGGGGCCCACTGTAAGAAAATGCCACGGGCCCATTCTCACCTAGCTACACCCGTGGACATACTATAAACCTTATCCATAATCAAACTATTTAGGCTAATGTACTGAACAAGGAATTTTATTAACTTTCATCTTAAAACATCATAAACAATATTGGAGACTGTGAAAACTACTCTAAAAATTTAATAATGTAATATCAATGGAGTTGTGTTCCTACAAACAATAAAAATAAAAAGTTACATTATCTCATCTTGCTAGAATTTTAGGAAACCAAGGTTAAGGTTACCCACCAAAGATATTACTACCACTTAAAGTACTGTACATACTAGATTTATAAATGTCAACTTACATAAATTCTTCTGCCTTCTTCTGCAAACCACTCTATAAAAGAGCTTCCATAACCAATTTCACCTCGGGACTCAGCAAGAGGTTTTCCTGCTTCAGCTGTGAGAATTAATGCCAAATCTTCTTTATTTTCTTCCATCAAATTATACCATTTCCTGAGCAGGATTGACCTTTCCTAAATTTGAAAAAAAAAAAAATATATATATATATTCTTAGAAAAAGAAAAAATTACATTTCCATGAAACAAAGCCATAAAAATCATAAATTATTAAAGTAATTTGTATTTTTCCTAACTATATAAACCTGAGTTCTTTAATAGGAGTATAATTTCACTAAAGTTGGAATTCAGTTGTTAATACCCATAACAAAAGGTCATTAGTTCCTGTGAATCCTCACCTGACAGGAAATAAGCTAGCCTGATGGTTTCTCAAAGACAGAAGGATATAGCATTCCTGGAGATCTTGAATATGCTTGCTATCACAAAAAGATTTTTTGGGCTCAAGCCATGGCGTCCTGATGGAAGGTTCCTTTTTGGTAGCTTCCTTGGGTAAATAACTACTAAGATATTCCCAGAGAATTTAACCACAGGTTATCACAGAATTCTAACTTCTGGAGCGAGTATCCTAAAGGTTTCCCTTTTAAGACATCGTATATCAACAGGGGACGCATGTATTAACGCGCCACATAGCTATCTACACCCCGAACAGAGTTAATGCTTCGGTGTGTAAAGGCGGAGAATAGCTGGGAGCCATTCCATAACTAATCTCATCCGTGGCTACTTTTGGTACTCGAGACGTAAACAAACGGGCGCCATTGCTTAAATGACGTCACGTCCGTCTTCATCCTTTGTACAGTAGCTCGCCTTACTTAGACGGATTTTCCCTGTGCTATCTTTATCGCCTTGCATCTTTATCATGTCGCTACCTTCGGCCTCGCCTTCTTCTGGAAAGTTGAGTACAAGGTTCCAGTATTGTTTAGTTAAGCTCTGACCGTAAAGTAAATATTACTTTTCGAGATAATTGTTGTTTTGTGGCAGAGCTGTGCCTCTACCGGACCCGCCATTTTATGGCGTCGTTGTTGTTCTGCATGCCTTATTTAGTTAGCCACAACAACGCTTCCGGCCTTATTTACTAATCGATAACATTAGTTTATTTAGTCTTCATAGCTAGGAACTTTTATATCGTGTTTTGACGCTTTTTACCGGTCATCGATTGCCCCATACCAGTTGGCTACTATAGCCCCCAGGCCAGAGCGCCTATATATTAGTGTTCATGCATGATCTTATCAGTGATCCTAGGCTTACTTATGAAGATAGTGGCATTATTTTACAATACTATTAACTGTGATGCAAGTGTTTTCGCCTTCAGGGACCATATAGGGGATAGGTTAGTTAGTGTGCCTTCCTAACCTAACCTACATGTAGGACCCCTATATGCTTCCTTCATCCCCCTGCCCTTGGGCATTCCCTCTGTGTAGCCTTGCTCCCCTTACCACGTAAGGGGATCAAGCTCTTACCAGAGTATGTTATCGCCTCTCTGTCCTCCCTAAGGGAATGAACCCCCCTTAGGGTTGCGCCTGAGAGTGAGGAACGGCTAGTCTTTCCTCTATTGCTAGGACTAAGTCTACGACTGTCCTGCGATAGCAATATGTCTTCTATCCTTCCTAGTTCAGGACGTTCATCCCTGCTCTAGGTTAGGTTTTGGAAGGGTCATTCTGTTCCTTGCTGAAACTGTACCCATGCACCGTTTCAGTCAGGCTGCCTTACCTTAGGTTAGGGAGTGTCCTCCCTTCCTTAGTGGCCGCTCTGGTACAGAACCCCTTCCATGGAAGACTCTTCTCTTCTCCCCTCCCCACCTATCTCTTGTATAGCCTAGCCTATACTTAGGTTAGTCTATACCCATCTGTCCCCTGTCCTACAACTCCTCCTTAGGGTGGAGTGATAGGGCTACCTTGAGCTTCTGTGTACAGTCCGCTCTGGTACATATACCCTTCATAGTGTCCTATGGGGTTAGCCACTGGATGTGTTCTGTATACAGGGGTCTCCCCCTCTTTGGGTGTCCCCTAGCCCTCCCTTGGGCTACCCTAGCTCCCGGTCCTCTGCGGCCCCTGCTTCTGGGTGATAGAGCCAGCCTCTATCATGGGTACACCCTCTCAGGGGGGGATGTCTGGGAGTCCATGGCTGGACTCCTTACATCCCTCCCTCTGTCTCTTTCACTATTTGGGTGCCGGTCCCTTGCCGCCTCCACTGTCGGCGATACCCACCTCCTACCTTGGTGACTCACCCCATACCCCCATGGCCGCCAGTCCTCTGTGTGCCGGGGGACTGCCGCCTGCCGCCGGCTTCCAGCCGATGGCTCTCCCCCTTCCTCATAGCTTGGCCGTCCGCCCGCCGGCCGGCCCCCGGAGTGCCGGCATCCACTGCCGGCAACCCGGTTCTGCTATAACCATCCTTGTTCCTGTTACCAATCTGGCATCCTCCGGCTGCCGGAGCCGCCGCTCCCTCTGCCGGCGTGCCGCCGTTGTGCCGGCGGCCGCCACCCTGGTATTACTCTTGACTTATATTGTCTGTCCTAATGCCAGAAACTCTGCCGGAACCTCCCGGAGGCGTCAAGACGACTTGCACCCCCTTCTACTAGCTATCATCTGATACTGATAGCCCTACACTGCAACCAGATGGCCTGTTTACGTTAATGGATCAGTACCTTGGTACTGTTCTACTGGTAATCATGCTGTCTTTTTGCATTCTTCAGATTTCCAGCATGCTGCGTGTATCTTAGCGCGGCTGGTTGCCGGAAGCAGTTACCCTTGGGGATCCTTTAGCCCCCTAATTTGGGACTGAGTGGCCTCAGTCCCAAACTTATCCTTGGCAATTCCCATGGAATTCCATTGCCCTATGGACTTCTACTGGAATTCTATCCTGCGCCTTCGGCCACCTCGGATTATCCAAGGATGAAGCTTACGGTAACCAGCCGGGCGGGATGCACGGAGTATGTTTCTTTACTATCTCAATCCTCTGTGCATCACACCCTTTATCAAGTTAAAATTAATGATTAATATTAACTTAGCTTAAGAGCCATTCTTATGACTCCCCCCATACTCATTTTCTCTTTCTTCCACAGGCGGAGCAGATGAAGTGTGACTTCGACTTCTGCGCTGTGAAACGCCCGCACTTCTACGGGCATACGGCTTGCAGGACTCACGCCCCTTGTGCTAACAAGAAAGGGGATTTGAAATTCTGGGACCCGCTGAACTGTACGGTCTGCCAGGCTCACCTAGTTGATGCCTTCCATGACCCTCCCTCAGCGGAGGTCAGGGACACTTCTCGGGAGAAGCTACCCAAGTGGGTGCGTGGCTTCCAGAAGAATGCCACCGGACCGTACCTGGCCACTGAAGAATTGAGGTCACTTCTGTTCCCAAAGGCCTCCCCTGATTCTGTGGTGCCCAAGGATTTGATCCCCACTGTCCAAATTACGGTGGAACCAGATGTAGTCATGGCCCAGTCCATGCACGAGTGCCGCCTGGATTCCGAAGATGATGAACACATGTCGGATATTTCGGAGGACACGGAGAAGACCCTTATGGCTCAAGGTGCTGAAGATGATGAGGACCAGGTGGAATACACCGAGTCGGAGCAAGAGGTCGCTCCTCCTTCCATCACCGCCCCTACTCCTACACCGACGGAAGTGTCTCTCCCGTCTACCTCCACTACCCCGGAACCCATGCCATCCACCCAAGAGATGCTCCGGATGATCAAAGCCATCATGGACGACAGGCTGAAGGAAAATCAGGAGTTCATCAGGTCCATGATAGGATCCAAAGAACCGAAGAAGATCTCGGTTAAGGATCTCCCTGCTTGCTCACATGCCAACCCATGGAGGTATGCTGAGCATATGGTTATCGCGACCGGCAGGATCTTCGTCAGCGACAAGATCGGCACGGTCCCCCTGGAAGACGTGGAGTTCTTCCCAAACTTCGAGGCCTACCCGGACTGTTACGTCCGGCTACGCTCTGAACCTGCCTCTAAAGAAGAGACCGAACTAAAAGAGGAGATAGTGTTCGATCTCGCGAAGGCCCAGGCTATGCTAGCCAACACGTTTAAAAGTAGGGGTTTTACCTGCTCTAAGCTTGCGACCCTGAGCAAGAAGCACCCTACCTACGTCGCACCCGAGGATGCAGTCCTTCCATTCATGGAAAAGGCCTTCGCTGCGTGCCTCAAGGCTGTGGAAGAGGGAAAAGCCTGCCCTGCACTGGAGGAGTGCAGACCCTTCTCCATAGTGACTCCCCCCGACGCTCGACACTGGAAGGACATCCAGCATACTTTCGTGGTGGGAAAGCTAGATCCTGACGTCGCCGGACGTCAGTTTAATGAAGACCTCCCGAAACTCAACGATCACCTCCTTCGTCGGGAACAAGATACGAAGGAGAGGCTCGCAGCATCCATGTCCCACCAGGTCCAACTGGACATCATGGCCTGTGACACCAGAGTACCAGACCACTACATGGTACTTGCCAAATCCCACATGGCAACCCTGGTGAAGGATATGTACCACTTCATGAAGGCTCGGAGAGCCTGTCGTGAATTCGTGTTCGCAGGTGCCACTGTGAAACATGAACCCCGGAGGCTGATTTCCTCCAACATCTGGGGTAAACACTTCTTTCCTTCTGACCTTGTGAAGGAGATCACCGACAAAGCCGCCACGGAGAATAGGAACCTTCTCCACAAGTGGGGCATGTCAAAAAATAGGAAATCCTTTCAGGACGACGGACCTCAACCTAAGAGGAAATCTTCCAAGCAGAAACCCCAGCAACGTCAACCAAGACGTCAGTTTCCGGGACCCGCTACCTCCCAAGTGGCAGCTCAGCCACAGCAGACCTTTCAGCTGGTCACCCAACCGGTCTTGTCACAGTCACCGGTTTTCACCCCTGCTTTCGAGCAACAGACGACTACCTTTCGTCCCAAAGGTAGAGGCTCAAGCAGAGGTGCAGGCAGAGACGCATCTCGCCGTCCCTCCAGAGGCAGAGGAGGAAAGGGAGCTAGCGGCCGAGGCAGTAAGCCCTCAGGACACCAGAAGCAACGAAGTGCTTCCGGTGGGAGGAAGACTCCGCCAATTCCAGGATCGTTGGACCTTCGATCCCTGGGCACACAGCATCGTCAAGAAGGGTCTAGGCTGGAGTTGGACTCAACCACCCCCAACCTTCAAGCAATTCTTCCAACAATCAACCCCCCTTCTGGAAGAATATGTCCTAGATCTCTTGAACAAGAAGGTGATAAGGAAGGTAAAGTCCACCAGGTTCCAAGGGAGACTGTTTTGTGTCCCCAAGAAAGACTCCGACAAACTCAGAGTCATTCTGGACTTATCCCCCCTCAACAAGTTCATAGCGAACGACAAGTTCAAGATGCTGACTCTTCAACAGATAAGGACCCTTCTGCCTCGAGGTTCTTACACGGTCTCCATAGACCTGGCGGATGCCTACTGGCACGTTCCAATGAACCATCACGCTTCCTCCTACCTAGGATTTCGACTCCAAAGGAAAAGCTACGCCTTCAGGGCCATGCCCTTCGGCCTCAATGTGGCCCCTCGGATCTTCACAAAGCTGGCGGACGCCATAGTACAACAGCTCCGCCTCCAAGACGTCCAGGTGATGGCCTACCTCGACGATTGGCTTGTCTGGGCTCCATCGCCCGAGGATTGTGTAAAATCCTGCAGCAAAGTCACCCAGTACCTAGAACACCTGGGATTCAAGATAAACGTGAAGAAATCTCGCCTCTCTCCAGCTCAGAAGTTCCAATGGTTAGGAATCCAATGGAACCTTCAGTCACACCGCCTTTCCATTCCCCAGAAGAAAAGGAAGGAAATAGCAGGGTCTGTCAAGCGACTACTGAAATCCAAGCGGATCTCAAGACGCCAGCAGGAACGAGTTCTAGGCTCTCTACAGTTCGCCTCAGTAACAAACCCAGTGCTTCGTGCACAGCTAAAGGATGCCGCGGGAGTCTGGAGACGTTCTGCATCCATCGCTCGAAGAGACCTCAAGAGACGGCTCCCAAACAGACTTCGACTTCTCCTCAAGCCGTGGTCGGAAGCAAAGGCCCTGAAAAGGTCCATTCCTCTTCAACACCCACCTCCATCACTCAACATCCACACGGACGCTTCGCTGGAGGGTTGGGGAGGTCACTCCCACCAAAAACAGGCTCAAGGCACATGGTCTCCCCTGTTCAAGACGTTTCACATCAACATCTTGGAGGCCATGGCGGTCCTTCTAACTCTGAAGAAACTCTTCCCGCCTCCCTCGATCCATATTCGTCTAACCCTAGACAACTCGGTGGTAGTTCGATGTCTCAATCGCCAAGGCTCAAGATCGCCCCAGATAAATCAGGTGCTTCTCCCAATCTTCCGTCTGGCAGAGAAGAAGAAATGGCACCTGTCTGCAGTTCACCTACAAGGATTCCGCAACGTGACAGCGGATGCTCTATCTCGGACAAACCCGATAGAGTCGGAATGGTCTCTAGACGCAAGATCATTCTCCTTCATCTCTCACCAAGTCCCAGAACTTCAGATAGATCTCTTCGCAACGAGCGACAACAATCAACTTCCTCGGTACGTGGCCCCGTACGAGGACCCCAAGGCAGAAGCAGTGGATGCCATGTCACTGGACTGGAACAGATGGTCCAAGATCTACCTGTTCCCTCCCACCAACCTTCTGCTTAAAGTCCTCTCCAAGCTGAGAACCTTCAAAGGGACAGCAGCCCTAGTGGCTCCCAAGTGGCCCCGGAGCAACTGGTACCCCCTGGTCCTGGAGCTGCAGCCCAAGCTGATCCCTCTCCCGGGCCCAGTTCTCTCCCAACAAGTACAGAAGTCGACTGTCTTCGCTTCATCATCGAAAATCAAGGACCTTCATCTCATGATTTTCTCTCCCTAGCCGCAAAGAAGAGGTTTGGGATCTCGAAGAAAAGTCTAGACTTCCTCGAGGAATACAAGACCGAATCCACAAGACGGCAATACGAATCATCTTGGAGAAAATGGGTCTCTTTCGTCAAGGCAAAAAATCCTAAGGAAATCACAATTGATTTCTGCATGTCCTTCTTCATTCACCTTCATGGACAGGGATTAGCAGCCAATACGATTTCAACTTGCAAATCGGCCTTGACTAGACCACTATTGTATGCCTTCCAAATTGATCTGTCCAGCGACATCTTCAATAAACTGCCGAAAGCATGCGCTCGTCTACGCCCAGCACCCCCACCGAAACCGATCTCCTGGTCATTGGACAAGGTGCTCCATTTCGCCTCCAACTTGGATAATGATTCATGCCCTCTCAAGGATCTGACTCAGAAAGTTATATTTCTCTTTGCTCTTGCCTCAGGAGCCCGAGTCAGCGAAATAGTGGCATTGTCAAGAGAAGAGGGTCATATCCTGTTTACTGATTCAGGAGACATTACCCTCTCCCCGGATCCGACGTTTCTCGCCAAAAACGAATTACCCACCAAAAGATGGGGCCCCTGGAGAATATGCCCCCTGAAGGAAGATGCCTCTCTATGCCCAGTAGAGAGCCTCAAGGTCTATCTTCGCAGGACTTCGAACTTTGGTGGAGGTCAACTCTTCAAAGGAGAAACATCGGGCAGCGACCTGTCACTGAAACAACTAAGAGCGAAAATCACCTACTGTACTTCATTCGCAGAGCGGATCCCGACAGTACACCCGCCGGTCACGATCCTAGAAAAGTTGCATCGTCTCTGAATTTCTTTCAGAGTATGGACTTCGAAAGCCTTAAAAGCTTCACAGGCTGGAAGTCCTCGCGTGTTTTCTTCAAACATTATGCGAAACAAGTGCACGAAGTCAAACATTTTGTGGTAGCCGCAGGTAGTGTTATGAAACCTGCACCTAACTCTGCATAGAACAGTGAGTTACTTGGGACTCTAACTCTTCGGGTGCCTATGTTGACCCTCGAGCGATACATAGTGATGTCGAAAACACTTAGTGCTTTCTTATAACTGTTCTTATCCCAGGTGAAATGTCATAGTCGTCACACAAGTGCCGCATGCCTAGAGCATGATGTGTTTTAATTAAAGACTAACGTTCCTCGAGAACGAGTGCCTACTAATAAATTTGAAATTCCCTTTCAGATTCAAGAGCAAGTCTTTATTACTATGTACATTATAATTATTGTAAATGAACTTTACTTATTGCTGCAATTCATTTAATTTCTGCAACTGTGAAATAAAATTCCTATTTTATTACTTGTGCGTCTCAATCCGCTCCTACTTACTATGAAATACATGCCTGTCATAGTTTTATTATCCCCTTCCTTATGGTTCATGGAGATTTTAAGGTCCTAACCCTTATTTTATATTCACTCTTACAACGTAATATTCCAATACGAATACTTACTCTTCATACCCTGGAGACGAAACCAACCTTCTCAGCACACAGTGTCCAACCACCACTTGTCTGCCTTCCAGAATGTTCCGATACGAATGCCAACCATTCAGTCTCGTCTCCAAGTTCTTCAGGTTCTTCTAACAAGATGAATAGCCCTTCAATAACCACTTTGATCTCGGCATGGCCCGTGGGAACTTCACTGCCAAGGGGGGCAGGAAGATTCTTCCCTACAGTTCTTTATTAAGATTACTATGCTATATTGTTCAAAGCCCTTGGCACTTACCAATAGGGGAAAATCTACCACGATACATTGATTCTCTGGTATTCTTCCATCA
Source organism: Palaemon carinicauda (assembly GCF_036898095.1). Lineage (NCBI taxonomy): Eukaryota > Metazoa > Arthropoda > Malacostraca > Decapoda > Palaemonidae > Palaemon > Palaemon carinicauda. The sequence continues at coordinate 87,091,752 of NC_090745.1, forward strand.
GGACGCCATGGCTTGAGCCCAAAAAACGGATTTTGAGCGAAGCGAAAAATCTATTTTTGGGTGAGATAGCCATGGCGTCCTGATGGACCCTCCCTGCTACTTCGTCCAGTTTTTAGGTCCCACCCTGCTCTGCTGTATCATGGTAATCGGCAAGCAACTGGCTTCAGGATGAAGATGGACGTGACGTCATTTAAGCAATGGCGCCCGTTTGTTTACGTCTCGAGTACCAAAAGTAGCCACGGATGAGATTAGCTATGGAACGGCTCCCAGCTATTCTCCGCCTTTACACACCGAAGCATTAACTCTGTTCGGGGTGTAGATAGCTATGTGGCGCGTTAATACATGCGTCCCCAGTTGATATACGATGTCTTAAAAGGGAAACCTTTAGGATACTCGCTCCAGAAGTTAGAATTCTGTGATAACCTGTGGTTAAATTCTCTGGGAATATCTTAGTAGTTATTTACCCAAGGAAGCTACCAAAAAGGAACCTTCCATCAGTACGCCATGGCTATCTCACCCAAAAATAGATTTTTCGCTTCGCTCAAAATCCGTTTTGGTGCTGCAGTCTGAAGGACAGAATCCACTTCAGGTAGGGCTGTAGTGCCCTCAAAGGACAAAGTGAATCATCACACACACACACACACACACACACACACACACACAGAGAGAGAGAGAGAGAGAGAGAGAGAGAGAGAGAGAGAGAGAGAGAGAGAGAGAGAGAGAGAGAGAGAGAGAGAGAGAGAGAGTTATTAAAAGGAAATTAGCTAAACACAAATAGATAAAATGATGAAAGGAAGGGAAATAAACTGTGAGAGTGTTACTTATATGATTGTCTATACAAGCCTGTTTACACTACTGTAAGTATGTGTAGCATACTGTACACACACTTCTTGTTCAATGAACAATCCTTAAGGCATAGTGTGTCATAGATTTTAATGGGTAAAACTTCAGGAATGTTCTTTATGTTTTAGTCATTTTTTTATCTACTTTTTCACTTGTGGTAGGATAAATACTCATACGTTCAGAGAAAAAGAACTACTAATAGGATATTTACATTATCATACATACATACACCAAGGCACTTTCCCAATTTTCGGGGGTAGCCGACATCAAACAAATGAAACAAAAAAAGGGACGTCTCCTCCCTATGTTCCTCCCAGCCTGACAAGGGACTCAACCGAGTTTGGCTGGTACTGCTAGGGTGGCACAGCCCACCCTCCCACATTATCCACCACAGATGAAGCTTCATAATGCTGAATCCCCTACTGCTGCTACCTCCGCGGTCATCCAAGGCACCGGAGGAAGCAGCAGGGCCTACCAGAACTGCGTCACAATCGCTCGCTATTCATTCCTATTTCTAGTACGCTCTCTTGGCCTTCCTCTTGTACTTCTCCCATCAACTCTTGCATTCATCACTTTCTTTAGCAGACAGTCATTTTCCATTCTCTCAACATGGCCAAACCACCTCAACACATTCATATCCACTCTAGCTGCTGACTCATTTCTTACACCCGTTCTCACCCTCACTACTTCGTTCTTAACCCTATCTACTCGAGATACACCAGCCATACTCTTTAGACACTTCATCTCAAACACATTCAATTTCTGTCTCTCCGTCACTTTCATTCCCCACAACTCCGATCCATACATCATAGTTGGTACAATCACTTTCTCATACAGAACTCTCTTTACATTCATGCCCAACCCTCTATTTTTACTACTACCTTAACTGACCCCAACACTTTGCATCCTTCATTCACTCCCTGACGTACATCTGCTTCCACTCCACCATTTTCTGTAACAACAGACCCCAAGTACTTAAACTGATCCACCACCTCAAGTAACTTTCCATTCAACATGACATTCAACCTCGTACCACCTTCCCTTCTCGTACATCTCATAACTTTACTCTTACCCATATTAACTCTCAACTTCCTTCTCTCACACACCCTTCTAAATTCTGTCACTAATCGGCCAAGCTTTTCTTCCTCATCTGCAACCAGTACAGTATCATCCGCAAACAACAACTGATTTACCTCCCATTCATGGTCATTCTCGTCTACCAGTTTCAATCCTCGTCCAAGCACTCGAGCATTCACCTCTCTCACCACTCCATCAACATGACAAATTCGGAGATAATTTGTATTTTTCCTAACCATACAAACGTTAGCTATTTACATAGGGTATTACTTTCGGCGTAGCTGAAATGACGAACCATTAGAATTTTAACGAGGGTTAACTACCCCCGCGCTAGTTAGCGGGGGTAGGGGAAGGGGTAGTTAGCTACCCCTCCCCCCCACACACAGGTGAGTTGACTCACTTCTCTTAAAGGTAGGACTTGTCTTGGGGGACAGGGTTGGCGGGCAAGTATGTGTAAATAGCTAAGGTTTGTATGGTTAGGAAAAATACAAATTATCTCCGAATTTGTCATTTGTTCCGTAGCCGAAATACAAACCACGCTATTTACATAGGGTGACTTACCCCTTAGGAAGGGAGGTAAGACCCCAGCCTAACTAGCTTTGGCTTTTGCCCGGGGACTCAAACTCTGAGTGTGTAGCACTCTAGAGAGGGAGTCCCTGCCCTCACAGGTTCCTTGCTTGCAAGGAACGAGCGGCCTACAGGAGCTTGTGTGTGGAGGAGTAAAGTGTGACTCGTCCTAGGAAGTTGACCTGGAGTTCTTTAGATAGAAATCTAGGCTAGGACGTTCCCAATACCACCTCGTTACGGTATGAGGGACGTAACAGTATTAGTCTTGATACTAGGAACACAAGGAAGCATGGTTTACCTGCAGAGGTTGAGGTCAGCTATGCAGAGACCAGGATGCTGCTTTTCCCAAGAGAGGGGAGAATGAAGAAAGAAGTAAGGGCCAGTCATACTCTTTCATTCACGCAGACTAAAACCGAGTAACAATGCCCTCAACCTTCTGCTACTTGTCCAACAAGGAGCCTAAGGTTTAGACCAGCTGTTGTGCAGCCACCACAGGCCCGATAGAAAAAGTATCGAGACTCCTGTGGGTCACGTCCTGCAGGTAGTGGGCTGTGAAGGTCGTTTGACGCTTCCAGACCCCAGCTTGAAGTACCTGCGTCACTGAGAAGTTCCTTTTGAAAGCCAGGGACGTAGCAATGCCCCTGACGTCGTGAGCCCTAGGGCGACGTGACGGAGGAGGGTCAGGATTCAGGGCACGATGGATGAGCCTACGAATCCAGGCTGAGATGGTATTCCTCGTGACCCTCCTCTTCGTCCTCCCTGTGCTAACAAACAATGCTCGCACATGAGGACGGACTGCAGCTGTTCTCTTCAAGTATTGCCTCAGACTCCTTACTGGGCATAGTAGCAGATGGTCTGGATCACTTGTTACAGAACGTAGCCTCCCGACCCTGAAGGAGTCGAACCGTGGGTCCTGCACTCCAGGGTTCTGAGTCTTTGTAACAAACTCAGGGACGAACCTGAACGTTACCTCCCCCCATCCCCTTGAATGGTCGATGTCGTATGAGAGACCATGAAGTTCGCTAACTCGTTTGGCCGAAGCCAAAGCGAGTAAGAAAACCGTCTTCCAAGTCAGATGTTGATCGGAGGCCTGGCGTAAAGGTTCGAACGGAGGTCTCTTCAGAGCTCTGAGGACCTGAACCACGTTCCAAGGAGGAGGTCTCACTTCCGACTGAAAGCAGGTAAGCTCGTAGCTACGTATGAGTAGAGAGAGTTCTAACGAAGAGGAAATGTCCATTCCTTTCAGCCTAAAGGCTAGACTTAAGGCTGAACGATAGCCTTTCACCGCCGAGACTGAAAGGCGCATTTCCTCTCGTAAAAATACGAGAAACTCCGCTATTGCTGGAATAGTGGCATCGAGGGGAGAGATACCCCTCCCACGACACCAACCACAGAAGACTTTCCACTTCGCCTGGTAGACTCCAGCTGAGGATTTGCGTAGGTGCCGAGACATTTTCTCTGCAACCTGTTGCGAAAATCCTCTCTCCATGAGGAGACGCTGGATAGTCTCCAGGCGTGAAGCCGAAGCGCGGCTACGGCCTTGTGGAAGATGTTGCAATGTGGCTGTCTGAGTAGTTTTTGACGTGGGGGAAGTTCTCTCGGGAGCTCTGTCAGGAGCTGCAGAAGGTCCGGGAACCATTCAGCGTGATGCCATAGCGGAGCTATTAGTGTCATAGACAGATTGACCGATAGTCTGGTCTTGTTGAGCACCCTTCTCATCAGACAGAACGGTGGGAAGGCGTAGACATCGATGTTGTCCCACCTCTGTTGGAAGGCATCTTGCCAGAGAGCCTTGGGGTCTGGGACTGGAGAACAGTACCGGGGCAGCTTGAAATTCAAGGCTGTAGCGAACAGGTCTACTGTCGGAGAACCCCACAAAGTCAGGACTTTGTTGGCTATATGAGGATCCAAAGACCACTCGGTACTCATTATCTGCGTAGCTCTGCTCAGACTGTCGGCGAGCACATTTCTTTTGCCAGGAATGAAGCGAGCTGATAGTGTTATCGAGTGAACTTCGGACCACCTCAGAATCTCTTCTGCAAGATGGGATAGCTGACGTGAAAAAGTACCTCCCTACTTGTTGATATAAGCCACTACCGTGGGTGTTGTCGCTCATCACCACCACGGAGTGACCCGCCAGGGTCCTTTGGAACTGTTGAAGAGCCAGAAAGACGGCCTTCATCTCTAGCAGATTGATGTGAAGGTACTTTTCTGATTCTGACCAAAGGCCTGAGGTTCTTTGGTTCAGGACATGGGCCCCCCACCCTTCTTTTGACGTGTCCGAAAACAGAGTCAAATCCGGGGGAAGGACGAGAAGATCCACACCCTTTCGAAGGTTTTTGTCGTCCAGCCACCACCGAAGGTCCGCCTGTTCCGATGGTCCTAGGAGAACCAAGGAGTCCGGGAAATCGATACCCTGATTCCACCGGGACTTGAGCCGCCATTGCAGGGATCTCATCCTTAGGCGGCTGTTTGGAACTAGCCGGGCCAGGGAGGCAAGGTGACCTAGGAGACGTAACCATGATTGGGCCGGAAGCTCTTCTCGCCTGAGGAATGGTTCTGCGACCTTCCTCAGCCTTGCTATCCTGTCACTCTGATGGAAAGGCTTTGTGGAGAATGGTGTCTAAGACCATACCTAGATATACCAGTTTCTGGGATGGGCGCAGGAAGGACTTCTCGAGATTTACCATGATCCCCAGATCCTGGCAAACCTCCAGAAGCCTGTCACGGTGTCGAAGAAGGGCCGACTCCGAGTCTGCCAAGATTAGCCAGTCGTCCAGATAACGAAGGAGACGGATGCCATTCCTGTGAGCCCAGACCGAAATCAGTGTGAACACTCTGGTGAACACCTGAGGAGCTGTGGAGAGACCGAAACACAGCACCTTGAAATGGAGTTTTTATGATAAAACAAAGTTTTGTGAATACTTACCTGGCAGTTATATATACATAGCTAATTATCTCTATTTCGGCAGAATTTTTCTAAAACTAGGCAACCGCCTTGTGGTGGTTGGGTGGTAACACCCGTTAAAGGGTGGTAGGAGGAATCATTCCCGTTTTCTGTTCTTCAGTTCATCTATGCCCGACCTGTCTCCTGAGGGGAGGTGGGTGGGCCTTCGAATGTATATATAACTGCCAGGTAAGTATTCACAAAACTTTGTTTTATCATAAAAACTCCATTTTTGCGAATAGAACTTACCTGGCAGTTATATATACATAGCTGATTAACACACTTGGAGGAGGGTGATAGACAGTAACATCGTTGCGGAAACAACCAAAAAAGTTGTAGGATAAATAAACACCTTGATTCCTTACCTGCTAAGGTAGCTGACTTCAAAGGTTCCTGCCTCTTGAGTCGCTTTCCCTTAGGAGTGTCAGCCAGGATGTGACCTGCAGTGCTGAAAAACACTCAATCGAGTCTGTCAACGGGGTGAGACCAACAATCTGACTAGACTTCAGGACTACCTATTGCCCAAAATAAAAAAAAAAATCTAACTAGACTGAGGTGACTGTACACAAGTCGAAGCCCTCAGACAACCAATAAAAAAATACACCAACCTATGTACAAGTAAACAAAACTAAGGTTGAGGGGAGGTAGTAACTCCTTTGCCTAATACAGAAGCCGTAGCTACGTATGGTCCCAAGGTATAACATTTCTCATAATCCACCCTCACCTCTCTGAGGTAATGAGAGGCGAACACAGAGTTGCTCCTCCAGAATGTCGCATCCAATATTTTGACGGAGCGACATGTTCTTGCGGTAAGCAAGCGAGGTCGCAATGGCCCTCACTTCGTGAGCTTGCACTTTTAAAAGTCCGAAGTGTTCCTCCTCACACAAGAGATGCGCTTCTCTTATCACTTCCCTCAGGAAAAAGGATAGAGCGTTCTTGGAAAGGGGCTTTTGAGGATCTTTCACAGAACACCACAGGGAGCTAGAAGAGCCTCTCACACTTTTTGTGCGAGACAAGTAGGTCTTGAGGGCTCGTACTGGACAGAGCAGCCTCTCTTGCTCTTGACCCACTAGGTTGGTCAAGTTAGGAACCTCAAAGGTCCTCGGCCAGGGCTTAGAAGGGTTCTCGTTCTTAGCGAGAAAGTCTAATCTCAAGGCACAAACTGCCCCATTCAGATTGAAGCCTACCTGTTTTTCAATTGCATGGACTTCACTAACTCTTTTAGCTGTTGCTAAGGCCAAAAGAAAGAGGGTCTTCTTGGTAACCTCCCTAAGGGGAGCCTGTGAGATGGGCTCAAATCTCTTGGTGCACAGAAATTTAAGAACCACATCAAGGTTCCAAGAAGGGGGCTTTAACTGGGTCTGCTTGGTCGTCTCAAAAGACTTCAAGAGGTCATGTAAGTCCTTGTCGCGAGACAAGTCCAAGCCTCTATGCCGACAGACGGAAGAGAGCATACTTTTGTACCCTTTGATAGTGGACACAGCTAGCTTAGCGTCCTGTCTGAGGTACAACAAGAAATCCGCAATCTGGCTCACAGAGGTAGTGGATGAGGAAATCTTGTGCTTCCTACACCAAGCCCTAAAAGTCTCCCACTTGGACTGGTAGACCCTCTGCGAAGAGACCCTCCTCGCTCTGGCGATAGCTTTCGCAGCTTGCGCTGAAAAGCCTCTCGATCTGACGAGCTTCTCGATAGTCTGAAGGCAGTCAGATTGAGAGCGAGGGGGTTTTGATGATATCTCTCGAAGTGGGGTTGTCTGAGCAGATTTGGACTTGCAGGGAGGCTTCTTGGAAAGTCCATCAACAAGTCCACCACCTCCGTGAACCATTCCCTCATCGGCCAGAACGGAGCTATCAGGATCATCCGTCCCGAATCGAGGAGGGCGAATTTCCTGACTACCAGATTGATGATCTTGAACGGGGGAAAAGCATAAGTGTCCATCCCCGTCCAATCCATCAAAAAGGCGTCTACTGCTATTGCCTCTCTGTCCGGAACTAGGGAGCAATAGATGGGGATCCTCTTGGATAAATTGGAGGCGAAAAGATCGATGAGGGGTCTCCCCCACAGCCTCCAGAGACTCTGACAGACCTGTTGGTTGAGGGTCCATTCTGTGGGAAGGACCTGCCCTTTCCTGCTGAGCATGTCCGCCCTCACATTCTTCTGTCCCTGAACAAACCTCGTCAGCAGGCTTATCCTGTTCTCCTTCGCCCAAAGAAGGAGCTCTCTTGCTGTCTCGAAGAGAGACAGAGAGTGAGTCCCTCCTTGCTTCCTGATGTAAGCAAGAGCTGTGGTGTTGTCTGAGTTGACCTCCACAATCTTCCCAGACACCAAGTCCTTGAAGGCCTTTAGCCCCAGAAAAATGGCCATCAGCTCCTTGTTGTTGATGTGCCATCCCAGCTGAATTCCTTCCCAATAGCCTGAGACCTCCTTGCTTCCTAGTGTTGCCCCCCAGCCTGACTCTGATGCGTCTGAAAACAACACTAGGTCTGGGTTCTTCTTGTGTAAGGAGATCCCTTCCCCTAACAAGGTTGGGTCCAGCCACCACTTCAGAAGAGTCTTGACTTCTATTGGAATGGGGAAGGAAAAGGAGTCTTCCTGCATCTTTCTGTTCCATGTCTTCGAAAGAAAGTGCTGAAGAGGCCTTAGGTGGAGTCTCCCCAGAGAGACAAACAGTTCGAGGGAGGATAGAGTCCCCAGCAAACTCATCCACTCCTTCGCTGTGCATCTCTTCTTGTCCAGGAAAGTTCTGACTTTTACGAGACACTTGGTCTGTCTTTCCTGAGAGGGAGAAGCCCGAAAAAGAACTGAATTCAGAACTATCCCCAAATAGAGAATAGTCTGTTTCGGTCTGATCTGAGACTTCTCCCTGTTGATGACCAGGCCTAGATCCTGAGCCATCATAAAAGTCTTCCGTAAATCCTCCAGACATTTCTCCCTCGATCGTGAACGAATCAGCCAATCGTCCAGATAGAAGGATATCCTTATCCCTTCCTGATGCAGCCAACCTGACACATTCGCCATTACCCTGGTGAAGACTTGAGGAGCCGTGCTGAGACCGAAGCAAAGAGCTCTGAATTGGAAGCACTTGCCCTCCATTACAAACCTCAGGTACTTCCTCGAAGTCGGATGGATGGGGACATGGAAATATGCGTCCTGCAAGTCGAGGGACACCATCCAGTCCCCTGGACGTACTGACGCCAGCACCGACTGAGTCGTCTCCATGGAGAACTTTGTCTTCTCCACAAATACGTTGAGAGCGCTGACATCCAGGACGGGTCTCCATCCGCCCGAGTTCTTGGGGACCAGAAACAGGCGATTGTAAAAGCCTGGGGAGACTAGATCCCGAACCGGTTCTATCGCCCCCTTGTCTAGCATTTGGTTGACAAGGTCTACTAGAGCCTTCTGTTTCCCAGGATCTGAGTACCGGGCTACTAAGGCCAGCGGAGCATCTGCGAGAGGAGGTTTTTTCAGAAAGGGGATCTTGTATCCTTCCTTGATGACTGAGAGGGACCAGGTGTCCGCCCCTCTCCTCTTCCAGGACTGCCAAAAACCTGACAGTCTTGCGCCTACTGTCTGGAGGAGACGAACTTCATTTCCTGGAGCGAGGTCTGAAAGAACCCCTGGTAGATCTTGGTCCTGAATCTTGCCTTCTCCCTCTAAAATCTGATCTTGAAGTAGTCCTGCCCCGAAAGGGCTGCTGGAATCTCCTTTCCTCCCGTTTCAAAGAAGAAGGAGGGGCTGCAAAGGGCTTACGAGCAGAACGAGATAAAAGGTCTTGGGTGGCTTTTTGGGCCAGAGAACGCGTAATGTCATTAACCAGGGACTCGGGAAAAAGATGTTGAGAGAGGGGGGCGTAAAGAAGCTCAGACTTTTGAGCATTGGTAACAGACCTAGAAGCAAAAGAGCAAAGCAGAGCTCTCTTCTTTAGGACCCCAGCTGAGAACAGAGCAGCCAACTCATTCGCCCCATCTCTGAGGGCCTTATCCATACAGGACATAATGCTGGTAAGGTCCCTAGATCCATCCATCTGTTCAGTTTTCCTTGCGAGAGTCCCAAGCGACCAGTCTAGGAAACTAAAAACCTCAAAGGCTCTAAAAATACCTTTGACGAGATGATCCAGCTCCGACATTGACCACATGACCTTGGCTGAGTTGAGAGCATGCCTTCTAGCAGAGTCCACTAAACCAGAGAAGTCACCCTTGGAGGAGGAAGGCACTCCCAGACCCAAAGGTTCTCCAGTTGCATACCACATACCCGCTCTTGAAGCAAGACGAGCTGGTGGAAACGAGAAGGAAGTCTTAACTGTTTGTCTCCGCTCCATCATCCAGTCATCAAGCTTCGTGAGAGCCTTCTTTGCGGAGATAGACAGCTTCATCTTGATGAAGGCCGACTGTTTCTTGGCCTTCTTTCTGTTAAATTGGGACTGAGGAGGTTGAGGGGCAGCAGGTTGGAATTCCTCTCCAAAAAGTTCAAGGGAGGGAGGGAGAGAGAACTTTGTAATCTCCCACAGCGTCGGCAGGATTATCATCGTCATCAGAAACATCCTCGAGGGCCTGATCCACATCTGCAATATCCTTCGAAAGAGAAGAATCCTTAGAACCCGACAAGGGCAAATCAAAGGCATCATCCTGCAAAAGACGGGTTGCATCCTGGAGTCCCGCGCTAGAAGAATCCTTGGAACGAGAGGCAGTATCGTCCCGAAGAGGCAGGGTGGTATCGCCCTGGGACCGAGAACGAGAGGCAGAGTCGTTCTGTCGTCGAGAGCGAGAGGCGGTATCGTCGTGGCGGCGAGAATGAGAGGCGGTATCGTCGTGGCGGCGAGAATGAGAGGCGGTATCGTCGTGGCGTCGTGAACGAGAGGCGGTATCGTCGTGGCGTCGAGAACTAGGGTCGGCATCGTCGTGGCGTCGTGAACGAGAGGAGGTATCATCGTGGCGAAGCGAACGAGAGGAGGTATCGTCGTGGCGAAGCGAACGAGAGGAGGTATCGTCGTGTCGAAGCGAACGGGAGGCGGTATCGTCTTGGTATCGAGAACGAGAAGCAGCGTCGTTCGATAAGGTATCGTCCCGGTATCGAGAACGAGAAAACGTATCGCCCTGGTATCGCGAAGAAGTATCGCCTGGCGAAAGCACACATTCCTCATCCCGGCGTAGAGAGGGAGAAGTTCTCTTTAAAGAAGAACTCCGTTCTCTCTTAGAAGCAGACTTCTTAATCGGCAACGAGTCGTCTTTACGTCTGTCAGACTGGGCGTGAGGGCGGCTAAAGGCTTGTACTAAAGTCAAAAGTTGTTCCTGCATGACAGACATAAAGGATTTAGCAACATCAGCTGGGTCTTGCGGACCCGAAGGGGGGGGCTAACGAATAACACTCGTATCTTCGGCAGCAGGCTTCGTCCTTTTCACAGGCACGGAGTCGAAATCATCCTCCGACGGACAAGGTTCATAACTGCTAGAACCGGGAGAGAAAGAACGAGACCGTTCGTCGCGGTTCCATCTCCTCTTAGTAGGTCTTGAAGCTTCATACTTCCATTTACGTCTGGACGAATTCGGAGAAGAAAACAACACATCCGACTCGTCTTTCCCGTGACGGTCAAGAGCAGCCTGGGAATAGACAACAGGACTGTCTGAGGCGACGGCTGACCGAGGGTACGTACCTCTCACCCCCTTTCGGTCATCGACGTACCTTCTCCCTTGGTCCTGGGAGCTTGGTAGAGGTCTAGGCCTAGGGGTATGACAGGTTCGGTCGGTCGCCACCTCCACTGCACTAACACAAGCACTTTCACTTTCCTTACCTTTAAAGGCCTCCAGCTGTTCTTTAATGGCCTTCAACTCGGCCGCCAGGCTAGCGTACCGAGGGTCATCCGTAGATACGGAACCTGTAGGAGGTGCAGGAGTTACTACCTCAAGGGAAGGATCAACTTCCAAAGAGGAATCAATAATAGGATCAATAGATAAATCTACGCTAAGTTCGTCTTCCTTACCACTAACAGACTTAGACTTAGACCTAGAAGCTCTCCTAACTCTATCGAGCTCTAGCTTACGCACATAGCGCTTCATAATTAACCAATCTTTCTCATCCAAAACCTTACATTCCCCACACCTATTATCAAGGGCACAAACAAAACCCCTACAATGAGAACAAACAGTGTGAGGATCAACCGCCATTTTGGGTAGTCTCACCTTACATTCCTCATTCGCACAGATACGGTAATGACTCTTTTCACTCATAATGAAAAACAGCAAAAAAAAGCTAAGAGAAAACAAAATACAACGATCGCCAAAACCCCAAATCAGAGTACTTCACCAAAAAAGCAGACTGGTACACCAAGCAGGGAAAGCGAAGAAAAACTCTTAATGACGGACCAACGTGTTATCGATCCGGCCGGCAGAGATGAACTGAAGAACAGAAAACGGGAATGATTCCTCCTACCACCCTTTAACGGGTGTTACCACCCAACCACCACAAGGCGGTTGCCTAGTTTTAGAAAAATTCTGCCGAAATAGAGATAATTAGCTATGTACAGTATATATGACTGCCAGGTAAGTTCTATTCGCAAAACTGGTAGTTCTTGTCGTCTAGGTAGAATCTTAAGTACTTCCTGGAAGACGGATGGATTGGGATCTGGAAGTAAGCGTCATTTAGATCCAGTGTGCACATGAAGTCTTGCGGTCTCACTGCAAGTCTGACCGTATCTGCTGTCTCCATCATGAACGAAGTTTGCTTTACAAACTTGTTCAGGGCTGAGAGGTCGATGACCGGTCTCCAGCCTCCAGACGCCTTCTTTACAAGAAAGAGTCGACTGAAGAAGCCTGGGGAGCCGTCGTCGACCTCCTGGAGAGCATCCTTCTTGAGCATGGTCTCGACTTCTGCCCGAAGGGCTAACCCCTTTGCTGATCCCATCGCATAGGAGTTCAATGCCACTGGACTCGTTGTCAGGGTAGGTGGAGATGTTGTGAATGGGACGCGATATTCTTGGGCGATCACAGAGATCGTCCAGGAATCGGCCCCGAGTTGCTGCCACCTGTGCACGCAACTTTGAAGGCATCCCCCTACAGGTGGACACGCAGGGGGATTGCCAATCCTAGCGTTTGCGGCCTCTGCCGCTCCCTCTAAGATTTTTCCCTCCCCGGGAGGACTTCCCGACCTTCCTGTCCTTGACTGGAAAGGGCTGTGGTTTAGACACCCTTGCCTTAGCTGCCGGTGCCTGCTTCGATGACTTGCGAGGCTGTTGTTGTGGTTGAGGAGCTGGAGGTTTGTAGGGCCGAGATGACAGGGCCCTTTGGAGGAGAGAACCCTGGTTGGATTTCCTCCACCTCTCAGCTGTGCATTCTATATCTTTGGGCTCAAACAGATCCCTCCCAAGGATGGAAGAGTGTCTGAGCCTGCAGACATCTACGGCGGGGACCTTCGGGTGGAACCTCTCAGAAGCTGCGTCCCGACATTTAAGGATCGAGTTGGCCCATAGGTTAGTAACCTGATGGGCCAGAAACTCGATCGAACGAGTTCCCGAGAGGAGGAAGGTCTCGAGGGCCTTCCTATTGCTCTCTTTGGACAAGTCCTCGGAGCGCAATAGGATGCCCAGAGATCCCAGCCAAACATCCAGCCACGAAGTGGCCTGCATGTCACACTTCGCGACTTTCTCTTGGCTCAGGATCTCTGATGCCGAAAATGTCACCTGCCGGGCGAGCTCTTCCACCGAGTGGTGGAGGGGAAGAGCAAAACTGGATTCCCCCATGATGTCAAAATACCTCCTCTGATGTAAACGAGGAGGAGGGAGGAGTTTGTACCCGGCAGTAGAACGACTGGAGGAGGCGAGGTCGGCGAGCTGGGCTTCAACTTTGTCTCTGGCTGCCCTAAACCCTTGAGACCAAGGCAAAGCTGCACTGACCCTTTGGGGTTTTTGGGTGCCGTAGACTCGGTCTAGCACAGTATCCTTTCCTTCACGAGGGGCGGTCTCAAGGTCCTCGAACCTGTTGAGACGCCTCATCAAGGCCAGGACTTGCCAAAAGGCATGCTCGGACTCATGCTGCTCTCCTCCTTGCGGACTGGCAGCTAAGTCTCCCGTCCCCAAAGGCTCTTCTTGGGGAGATACGTGGTCGTTATCCCTGGGTTTCGATGACTCCTGACGTAGTCTGGAAGACGATTTGGGGATCGTCTTAGAATCCTTAGACTCCCTCCTAGGAGGGACGCATAAGGACTCTAATAAAGAGGTTTGGGAAGCACCTTCCAAACGAGACTATTCTCCCCTTCGAGGAGGAGTTGCTCCCAATGGTGCCGTGGGAGAGACTCCTTCCTCGACGGGTTATTCCGCGGACGGGAAAAACTCGTCCACGGGAGAAGGAGAAGGCGAAGGCGATGGGGGAGGTGCTTTCCTGCTGGACCTCTTAGGACTCAGCTTAACCCTGGGAGAAGTCTCCACGAAGTCCACTCCTCTCCTTCTCTTCCTCGGGGATGATTCAGTCATTGGTTTCAGCCCCAAATCGGCTAGGGCAGGCTTAACCGCCTGCACCACCGCTTTCATCAGGCGCTGAAACCAAGACTGACAATAAACTGACGCGATGTCAGTTATCCCCGCGGGAGGGAAGGGGATTTCCTGACCCTTCGGAGTGGACACAACAGGGCCTGCCTGAAAAGAAAGATGCGAGGACCTCTCCGATGATTCTTCTTCCTGATCCTGATGAGCTCTCCGCTTGCGCGGTGGCGATTCCGACGGCGATACCGATGTACGCGCCCTAGCAGGAACAACGCGTTGTGCGTCGCTGCGAGAAAACCTGTCGCGCTGTTCGCGCGAAGCGTTTGAAAGGTCGCGCGTAGGCGACAGCTGACGCGTGGGCAAGCGATCGCGTGTGGGTGTATGCGCGCGGGCGAGTTGGCGCATTGGCGAGGGGGCGCGTTGGGGAAGGTGCGCGTTGGTGAGGGTGCGCGTTGGTGAGGGTGCGCGTTGGTGCGTTGGTGAAGCGGCGCGTTGGCGTGCAGGAGAAAACGCGCGTTGTGTCAAGGGAGATCGCTGGCGATTAAAAGGTGAGTGACGGCGAGTTGGGGAATGATGGCGCGTCGGGGAACGCTGGCGAATTGGCGAGTGCTGACGCGTCGGCGAGTGTTGGCGCGTAGGCGAGTGTTGGCGTGTAGGCAATTGATGGCGCGTTGGCGCGGCGCGCAAAGGCGACCGTCTGCGCATAGGAGATCTCATGCGCGAACGCGTGGGAGACCTGGGGCGATCCAAAAGAAGAACGCGTTGGCGAACGCTTGCGCGTAGGCGAATGATCGCGCAGGCGAATGATGGCGCGTTGGTGAGACGTGGGTGCACGGGCATGCAAGATCTCTAGAAGGGCGTGCAGGGGGGTGCGCATGAAGAAGAGGCGAAGGAGGAAACTCCTTGCCTGAGTCCAGGTCCTTTGGACTAAGGCGCGATGGCGAGCGTTGGCGCGATGGCGAGCGTTGGCGCGATGGCGAGCTTTGGCGAGCAGGAGACTGATGGCGTGTTGAGCGCACATCAGAAACCTCACTGCGCTGCTGCACAGCAGGTGAGCGCTGGCGAGCAGGAGAGCGCTGACGAGTAGGAGAGCGCTGGCGAGCAGGAAGGCGATGACGCGTAGGAGATTGCTGGCGAGCAGGAGAATGAAGAGGATCAGGAGAATGAAGAGGATCAGGAGAACGCTGACGAGCAGGAGAACGATGGCGCGTTGAATCCAAGGATTCAGCAGGGCGCGTGGGCACTACTGCGCGCGCTCGCGTGCAGTTGCACGTGCAGGGGGAACCTGACGTGCAAGGGACTCTCCCACACAGTGAGAAGAGTCCCTTTGCCCCAGAGGGACCGATGACCGTCGGAAGACGGGGTGAGAAGGCACCCACAGCGCGTCGTCAGCCAAGAAGGGTGAAGGCAGGTCAGAAGGTCTAGAAGGTCTTGCAGGGGAGGGAGATCGCAAACGATCCCAGGAGAGGTCCAAGGACGGAGCTGAGACGGTCTGCTCCCGATGAAGAGGCCCCCTTGCAGGGGAAGGAGACGGCGAGGAAGACCCAAAGAGGCGCCTCCTAACTCCCTTGTAAGGAGAAGGAAGGCCTCTGCTTCGAAGAGGCCGACGAGCCTTGCGGCACAGTCGAGCTCGAGGAAGGGCGTCAGGGTCATCCATCCTCCGAAGAGGAGTCTCTGCTAGTGCGCTCCCCCGAGGAGGAGACGCACCTGCAGGAGAGACCGTTGGACTAACCTTCCCCCCCGAAAGATGTTCAGAGGGGGAAGGAGAGCCTTCAGCAACGTCAGCAACGGCAACAACAGAGGTTTGACGAGACCCGTCGGAAGCCTCTGCCAAGACAGTGTCGACAATGTCTGAAGGAATCACTTCAGGCATTACCGGCGACTGTTTGACTGCTGCTCCCAACTGGATCAAGTCAAACAGGGCTTCCTTGGAGGGCGAGCCCTTAAGCCCCAAGGAAGGCCAAAGCTGATACAAATCATTGTTGCATCATATTCATTAAAATCAATAAGATCCCCCCCGGAGGAGGAGAGGGAACTGCCTCGCTATGGGAGGCAACGCCCTCTCCCACACCCCAAGGTTGGGAAACACAACTAGGGCCTGCGCTACCACTCGAAGGCCTCTCACGAAAGACCGACCGTGTGGGAGCTTCGGAGGAGGTTCGGGTGGCAGAAGAAGAGTCCTTAGAGCCTTCCTTCTTCAAGGTTGCCCTTGAAGGAGGAAGGTCTCTCTTGGACTACTTCTTACGCCAACGGCCGAACTTCTCCCACTGGGAGGCAGACCACTCCCTGCACTCACTACATGTTAATTCCTTATCACACCGTTGATCTCGGCACTGCGGACAAAGGG
The DNA here is from genome assembly GCF_036898095.1 of Palaemon carinicauda. NCBI lineage: Eukaryota > Metazoa > Arthropoda > Malacostraca > Decapoda > Palaemonidae > Palaemon > Palaemon carinicauda. The sequence goes on from NC_090745.1 coordinate 87,108,004, forward strand.
TGTGAGGATCAGTATCCTCTGCGGACATGAAGGTCCCACAAGGGCGATCGGGAAGTCCAGGACACTTGCGCATTGTAAAAAGGACGAGGCCAACTTCCAAACACACTGAAAAGGAAAAGAAAACAAATTAAGGCTGTCAATATGCGAGGACAAGAGAGACACGTCTACTCATTGTCCGAGCCAAAAGAGAAGTGAGTCAACTCACCTGTGTGTGTGTGGGGGGAGGGGTAGCTAACTACCCCTTCCCCTACCCCCGCTAACTAGCGCGGGGGTAGTTAACCCTCGTTAAAATTCTAATGGCTCGTCATTTCAGCTACGCCAGAAGTAAATAGCGTGGTTTGTATTTCGGTTACGGAACAAATACAAATTAAACAACCACGGTGACATCACACATCCCTGTCTCATTCCCACTCTCACCGGAAACCAATCGCTTACTTCATTTCCTATCCTAACGCATGCTTTACTACCTTTGTAGAAACTTTTCACTGCTTGCAACAACCTTCCACCAACTCCATATAACCTCATCACATTCCACATTGCTTCCCTATCAACTCTATCATACGCTTTCTCCAGATCCATAAACGCAACATACACATCCTTACCTTTTGCTAATTATTTCTAGCATATCTCCCTAACTGTAAAAATCTGATTCATACAACCCCTACCTCTTCTAAAACCACCCTGTACTTCTAAGATTGCATTCTCTGTTTTATCCTTAATCCTATTAATCAGTACTCTACCATACACTTTTCCCACCACACTCAACAAACTAATACCCCTTGAATTACAACACTCTTGCACACCTCCGTTACTCTTGTATAGTGGTACAATACACGCACAAACCCAATCTACTGGTACCAATGACAACACAAAATACATATTAAACAATCTCACCAACCATTCAAGTAGTCACATCCCCTGCCTTCAACATCTCAGCTCTCACACCATCTATACCAGATGCTTTCCCTACTCTCGTTTCATCTAGTGCTCTCCTCACTTCCTCTCTTGTAATCTCTCTCTCATTCTCATCTCCCATCACCGGCACCTCAACACCTGCAAAAGCAATTATATCTGCCTCCCTATTATCCTCAACATTCAGTAAACTTTCAAAATACTCCGCCCACCTTTTCCTTGCCTCCTCTTCTTTTAACAACCGTCCATTTCCATCTTTCACTGTCTCTTCAATTCTTGAACCAGCCTTCCTTACTCTCTTCACTTCTTTCCAAAACTTCTTATTCTCTTCATATGAATGACCCAATCCCTGACCCCACCTCAGGTCAGCTGCCCTCTTTGCCTCAGTTACCTTGCGCTTTACTTCCACATTTTTCTCTCTATATCTTTCATACTTCTCTACACTATTACTCTGCAGCCATTCTTTAAAAGACCTCTTTTTCTTTTCCACTTTTACCTTCACTCCTTCATTCCACCATTCACTGCCCTTCCTCATGCTGCCTCCAACAAACTTCTTGCCACACACATCACTTGCAATCCCAACAAAATTTTCTTTTACTAACTTCCACTCATCTAAATTACCAGTTTCTCTTACTTTCACTTCGTCATATGCCATTTTCAACTTTTCCTGATATTTACTTTTTACCCCCAGTTTCATTAGCTCTTCAACCCTCACTAGCTCCCTTTTACATCCACCTACTCTATTCCCCCACTCGTTTGCTACAACTAATTTTCCTTCCACTAAAAAATGATCAGACATACCGTTAGCCATACCCCAAAATATATGCATGTCTTTCAATCTTCCAAACATTCTTTTAGTTATCAACACATAATCCATTAACGCCCTTCCTACCACTCTTCCATTTGCCACTCTTACCCATGTATACTTGTTTTTATCTTTCTATATACAATATTATAACATGGCATTCAATTTTGTCAGCAGACTGACTTGACTAGTTTAAGCAGACATTGCATTCTAAACAATAACAATTTTTAGAAAGATAATTGTGCATCATTTAAGCACTTTTGTACTTTTTTCAGTTTTGGGTGCATTTCAACCATCAACTATTTTTGACATTTTTACTCTACAGTATCAGCGACTGTTGTTAGATACAAGCAAGTGTTTTGTTGTTACTTATAAACAGCCTGGTGTGGCGACGACTTTTGTGTCGAGTCATTTTAACATGTCCTGAACCTGTGTTGATAATGTACAATTACTTCTGAAAAGCAGTATGAACTAAAATACCACAATAGGAAGCATGTGATAAGATTGTAATGCAGTACAGTACAGTGGGTTACTAGTGTGTTAATCAACCGAAGGAAGGCACTGGTCACTGAGTTGATAAGTTATGAGTTGACCCACCCCAAGGCAGTAATCATTCGCAGATTCTCTATCTTAGCGCCTGGCTGTTACCCAACCCCAGCTAATGACCCCAACTCTACTAACTATGCTATAAATGGTAGAGACAAAGATACCACCATTTTAAAGGATAATTGATTGACTGATTTAAAGTTTTCAGGCTTCCTGACATCTAAGGTCATTGACGCCGATATTATTTAGTCTATATATATATATATATAAAAAAAAGAATATTCAATAAAAACCATAAAAGTTTAATGTCATTGTAAAAGTTAAATAGTTTTCAGAAGACCTGCTTCTGAAATAAATTTTAAAATGCCACCTGCATAGTAAGACACATCATGTCCAAGAATCTTGGCACGGAGGAACCTGCCACCCTCACCTCGAGCCACAAATAAATATCTATTCCTTAAGTTATTATAATTGGGACATTCGGTCAACAAATGCCTCACTGTTAGAGGTAACAAACAGTCGTCACAATATGGTTGGTGTTGGCCCTTCAGCAGAAACTCGTGTGTCTACCGAGTGTGACCAATACGGACACGACAAAGAGACATCTCCCATTTTCAGGGCATCATGTCATACCTCCAAGGAGATATGACATTTGTTACTTCTCTCATTTTATTCCCAACAAGACTATCCCAGTGCTGTTGCCATTTGTTGCAAAGCAATTTCTTGGTGTTAGGTAGGGAGTCATTACAGGGAATGGGATACCTTCTTGGCAGCAACTCTGATGCTGCATTCTTCGCCAATGAATCTGCCTTCTCATTCCCAGACACACCTACATGCGCTGGAACCCAACAAAATCGAACCATTATACCTCTCCTTCCAATAATAAAAAGCCATTCTAAAATCTTTAAAACTAGAGGGTTACTAGAATTAAAAACTTCTAAAGCTTGAAGGACACTCCTTGCATCACTAAAAATTGTAAAATTACCCTCCATTTCCAACGCTATTTTCTCAACAGCGGTCAGTATGCCATACAGTTCGGCAGTAAATATTGAACCTATTAGAGGAAGTGCACCTCTACAATTAAAACCATTACTATGTACTCCAAATCCAATGCCAGCATCAAATTTGGAGCCATCAGTATATATAAAAGTCGATCCCCTATGTTCTTCAACATGTTCCATAAACAAAGACCTGGATTCTAAGTCAGTCATATTCTTCTCAACTCCAATAAAATATTTACAAAAAGATATCTCTGGTAATTTCCATGGAGGCATTGATGATACCTTAAATGGAAGCACCTTAATTCTAATTATATCAAGACTGTTTAAAAATTGTTTCACCCAAAACCCATAAGGTTGAGGAGATTTAGGGTGCAACTCAAATTATGTTGAGTGACTTACATGGCTTGCAGTATGAAAAGCTAAAGAATTAGGGAGTCTTTGCAATCTAAACCAATACCGAATAATAGCAGAAATTCGGTAAAGATCTAGAGGTAACTCTCCAGCATCAACAAGGAGACTTGGGATAGGTGAGGTTCTAAATCCTCCTGTGGACAATCTAATACCACCATGATGTATTGAATCTAATATCTTAAACCAGCTTGGGGTGGCTGAGGAGTATACTTCACATCCATAACTGATTTTGGAAAAAATCAAGGCCTTGTATAATTTCAAAATAGTATCGTGGTCTTCCCCCCATGATGTAGGGAACAATACTTTTAAAATATTCAGAGCTTCGAGACATTTAGCTTTTAACGCTTTCAAGTGAGAAACCCATGTAAGCCTACAATCAAATATCAAACCTAAAAATTTAGCTTCACTTGCACATGGTATTTTTTTACCTTTAATGTATATATCCGGGTCTGGATGTACTCCCCGGACACGACAAAAATGGACAATAGCAGTTATACTTGTCAAGAACTTAAATCCATTCATATTGGCCCACTGGATAATTTTGTCAATTGAGAGTTGTATTTTTCTCTTAACAATTGCCATTCTAGCTCCAGCAAATGATATTGAGAGATCATACACAAATAATGTTGAGAGAACATCCCGGGGAATGACTGAGGATATCCCATTAATTGCTAGTGTAAAAAGGGTTACACTTAGCACACTACCCTGAGGAACTCCTTCTTCCTGATACTCACTCTCTGACAGAGCTTCCCCCACTCTCACTTGAAAAACTCTATTTGAAAGAAATGCCTGAAGAAATAGTGGCAACTCTCCTCTCAATCCCAATTCATGAATTGTTTTAAGTATACCATATCTCCAAGTGGTACCATATGCCTTTTCAAGGTAAAAAAAAGACTGTCACATAGTGCTGTTTGGAAGCAAATGCTTCACAAATAGAAGACTCAAGTCGTATCAACACATCAGCCGTTGAGTGCATTTTTCTGAATCCACATTGAATCGGTGATAAAATACCCTTCTTTTCAAGGTACCACATCAGTCTTGCATTGACCATCTTCTCCATAATTTTACACAAACAAGATATCAATGCAATAGGTTGGTAGTTTGCTGCTAAAAACCTGTCCTTACCAGGTTTTAAAAAGGCTAAAATAATGGCTAGTTCCCAAACACTTGGGTAACTATGATCATGCCATATTCTATTAATAATGCTTAAAATAAATAACTTTGTATTAAAATGTACATGTTTAACCATTGCATATGGAATTCCATCAGGTCCAGGGGCTGTATCGTTACATGTAGCAAGTGCGGAATCAAGTTCTCTTTCAGTAAAAGGAGAATTATACAATTCTTCCTTTCCTGTTGCAAAATTTAAAATTTTCTTTTCTTCAATGCTCCTGTACTGGTGACCAGGAGCTGTTACACTCTTGCGTGATACATTTGAAAAGTGGTCAGCCAGGGCATTGCTAACTTCATTTGCTTCAGTCACATACTGTCCATTCACTTTTAACACTGGTGGTGGGTTTGGGGTAAATTTGCCGGCAATCTTTTTTATTTTCCTCCATACAGAAGATGTTGGTGTTCTACAATTAATGGAGGAAACAAAAGCCACCCAAGATTGGCGTCTAGCTTCTTTCATGGCACGACGGAACTGTGCTCTACACTTTTTGTAGGTTATCAAATTTTCATCCGTACGGCGTCTACGTAATCTAGTCAGAGATTTTCTGGTAGCGCTGTGCAAGGCTGTTAATTCTGAAGACCACCACGAGACTGGTCATCTTTTAAATAGTCCTGTGGTTTTGGGAATCGAATTGATTCCTGCTGTATGGAGAGTTCCATTCAGTAGGTCTATGGCATCATCAGCACTCTCAAACTGCTCTGCACTACTCTCTATTTCACTCAGCTCACGAAATTGAACCCAGTCTGCCTTGTTTAGATTCCATCGTGGCAATCTTTGTAAAGGCGGACCCTTGTTGGTGTTTATAAGGATTGGTACATGATCACTAGTATGCCAATCATCTAATGTCCTCCAATCGAAATCAAGAAGGCAGTTAGAGCTTGCAATTGAAAGGTCAATGCATGACAAGGTACCTGTCTGAACATGGAAGTGTGTGGGCTCTCCTGTATTAAGGAGTCCTACATCCTCATTTTCCACAATTGATGATATAACATTGCCCCTGGTGTTTGCTAAAACATCACCCCACAAAGGATGTCTACCATTTAAATCTCCAAGTAAAAGAAAAGGTTGAGGGATCTGTTGAATCACCTCTACTAAATCATCATACGATACGTTATCAATTGGAGGCAAGTACAGCGAACAGATTGTATATTTTCTCCCTATATCAATCTGTACAGCCACTGCCTGCAGAGGTGTATGGACAGATAAAGGTAGTTGGGGTTATGAGTGGTACAGAAATTTTAAAAGAACTTACTTTGGCAGTTGTTCTCTGCCATGATTGAAAAGCTTCGTACGCTGAATCAATAGCTGTCTTTGTATCTGCTTCATCCATATCTGGAACATGACCAATCACCTGAAAATTAGAATAATGTTAGCTAGTTATATTAAAATGATTCTGATCCTACATAAAGATTTTCTATACTACCTAGCAATCCATTTATGTAAACATATTTAGTTTGAAAACAAAGCTTTGCATGAAATATACACGAATGAATCTCACTACAGTACAACAACGCAAAACACTTCCAATCTCACAGTTCTGACATACACTTCTTTTTTAACCCCTGTTTGATGGCATAACAGTGTAATCTGTTTATTTTACAGATATCAAAATTCAAACTGAATGTAGACAAACGGTCTTAAGTAAAATGGAATAACAAATTTGGAAGCAATTTGTTTTTTTCATATGTTCTGTATAGTTAGGAAAAATACAAATTTCTTCCAAATTTGTCATTTGTTCCTTCAAGAATACAAACCCTTGTTCTTTACATAGTAGACTTTCTCTACGATGGGGGCAAGTCCTTTCAACTGGCTGAGAACTTTAACCTATGATTGCTAAACCCAAGCATGATAATACAAGGGATGAGCATTCCAACATCTCGTAAACCAGTGGTCTTACAATACGTGAATTGATGGCCCATGCATAAGTTTTTATGATTGATTAATTGATTTATTTAAAGTTTTCGGGCATCCTGACACCTAAGGTCATTGATGCCGATATCATTTATTTTATACAAAGACACCTAAGGTCATTGATGCCGATATCATTTATTTTATACAAAAGTTAATAGAATATTCAATTAAAACCATAAAAGTTTAATGTCATTATAGAAGCTAAATAGTTTCCAGAAGACCTGCTTCTGAAATAAATCTAAAAATGCCGCTCGCATAGTAGGACACATCATGTCCAAGAAACTTGGCAAGGATGAACCTGCCATCCTCACCTCGAGCCTCAAACAGATATCTATTTCTTAAGTTATTATAATTAGGGCATTCAGTCAACAAATACCTCACTGTTAAAGGTACTAAACAGTCATCGCAATACGGTTGGTGTTGGGCCTTCAGCAGAAACTCGTGTGTCAATCGAGTGTGACCAATACGAAGACGACAAAGAGTCGTCTCCCATTTTCGGGGCATGATGTTATACCTTCAAGGAGATAAGACATTTGTTACTTCTCTCATTTTATTGCCATCTAGACTCTCCCAGTGCTGTTGCCATTTATTACAAAACAATTTCTTGATGTTAGGTAGGACATCATTACATGGAATGGGATACCTGCTTGTTAGCAACTTGGATGCAGCATTCTTCACTAGTAAATCGGCCTTCTCATTCCCAGACACACCTACATGTGCTGGAACCCAACAAAATCAAACCATTATACCTCTCCGTCCAGTAATAAAAAGCCATTCTAAAATCTTTAAAACTAGAGGGTTACTAGAATTAAAAACTTCTAAAGCTTGAAGAACACCTTGCATCACTAAAAATTGTAAAATTACCCTCCTTTTCCAAAGCTATTTTCTCAATAGCAGGTAGTATGCCATACAGTTCGGCAGTAAATATGGAAGCTGTTAGAGGAAGTACACCTCTATAATTAAAACCATTATGTACTCCAAATTCAACGCCAGCATCAGATTTGGAGCCATCAGTATATATAAAAGTCGATCCCCTATGTTCTACAACATGTTCCATAAAAAGAGACCTGGATTCTAAGTCAGTCATACTCTTCTTAACTCCAATAAAGTATTTATAAAATGATACCTCTGGTAATTTCCATGGAGGTATTGATGATACCTTAAATGGAAGCACCTTAATTCTAATTATATCAAGACTGTTTAATAATTATTTCACCCAAAAGCCATAAGGTTGAGGAGATTTTGGGTGCAACTCAAAGTATGTTGAGTGCCTTACAAGGCTTGCATTCTGAAAGGCTAAAGAATTAGGGAGCCTTCGCAATCTAAACCAATACTGAATAATAGAAGATATTCAGTAAAGGTCTAGAGGTAACTCTCCAGCATCAACAAGGAGACTTGGGATAGGTGAGGTTCTAAACACTCCTGTGGACATTCTAATACCAGCATAATGTTTTGAATCTAATATCTTTAACTGGCTTGGGGTGGCTGAGGAGTATATTTCACATCCATAAATAATTTTGGAAAAAATCAAGGCCTTGTATAATTTTAAAATTGTATTGTGGTCTGCCCCCCATGATGTATGGGACAATACTGTACTTTTAAAATATTCAGAGCCTCAAGACATTTAGCTTTTAACACTTTCAAGTGAGAAACCCATATAAGCCTACAATCAAATATCAAACCTAAAAATTTAGCTTCACTTACACATGGGATCAGTTGACCTTTAATGTATATATCCGGGTCTGGATGTACTCCCCAGATACGACAGAAATGGACAATAGTAGTTTTATTTGTCGAGAACTTAAATCCATTAATATCGGCCCACTGGATGATATTGTAAATAGAGAGTTGTATTTTTCTCTCAACAATTACCATTCTAGCTCCAGCAAATGATATTGAGAGATCATCCACAAATAATGTTGAAAGGACATCCTGGGGAATGACTGAGGATATCCCATTAATTGCTAGTGCAAACGGGGTTACACTCAGCACACTACCCTGAGGAACTCCTCCTTCCGGTCATTTACTCTCTGATAGAGTTTCCCAATCTCACTTGAAAAACTCTGTGAAAGAAATGACTGAATAAATAGTGGTAGCTCTCCTCTTAATCCTAATTCATGAATTGTTTTAAGTATACCATATCTCCATGTGGTATCATATGCCTTTTCAAGGTAAAAAAAGGCTGTCACATGGTGCTGTTTGGAAGCAAAGGCTTCACAAATAGAGGACTCAAGTCGTATCAACACATCAGTTGTTGAGTGCATTTTTCTGAATCCACATTGAATGGGTGATAAAATACCCTTCTTTTCAAGGTACCACACCAGTCTTACATTGACCATCTTCTCCATGATTTTACATAAACAAGATGTCAATGCAATTAGCCTATAATTTGCAGCTAAAAACTTGTCCTTACCGGGTTTTAAAAAGGCTAAAATAATGGCTAGTTCCCAAACACTTGGATAACTATGTACATGTACATGTTTAATCATTGCATATGGAATTCCATCAGGTCCAGGGGCTGCATTGTTACAATTAGCAAGTGCGGAATCAAATTCTCTTCCAGTAAAAGGAGAATTATACGACTCTTCCCTTCCTATTGCCAAATTATAAATTTTCTTTTCTTCAATGCTCCTATACTGGTACCAGAAGCTGCTTCACATATGCATGATACATTAGAAAAATAAAAATGATCAGCCAGGGCATTACTAACACCACTTACTTCCGTCACATACTGACCATTCACCTCCAACACTGGTGGTGGGTTTGGGGTAAATTTGCCTGCAATCTTTTTTATTTTCCTCCATACAGAAGATGGTGGTGTTCTCCTGTTAATGGAGTAAACAAAAGACACCCAAGATTGGCATCTAGCTTCTTTCATGGCACGACGGAACTGTGCTCTACACTTTTTGTATGCTATCAAATTTTCCTCAGTACGGCGTCTAGGCAATCCAGTCAGACATTTTCTGGTGGCTCTGTGCAAAGCAGTTAATGCTGAAAACCACCACGGGACTGGTCATCGTTTGAATAATCCTATGGCTTTGGGAATCAAATTGATTCCTGCTGTATGGAGAGTTCCATTCAGTAGGTCTATGGCACCATCTATACTTTCAAACTGCTCTGCACTCCCCTCGATTTCACTTAGCTCACGAAATTTAACCCAGTCCGCCTTGTCAAGATTTCATCGAGGCGATCTTTGTAAAGGTGGACCATTGTTGGTGTTTATAATGACTGGTGCATGATCACTAGTATGCCAATCATCTAATGTCCTCCAATTGAAATCAAGAAGGCAGTTAGAGCTTGCAATTGCAAGGTCAATGCATGACAAGGTACCAGTCTGAACGTGGAAGTGTGTGGGCTCTCCTGTATTAAGGAGTCCGACATCCTTATTTTCCACAATTGATGATACAATATTGCCCCTGGTGTTTGCTAAACCATCACCCGACAAAGGATGTCTACTACTGTATTCAAATCTCCAAGTAAAAGAAAAAGTTAAGGGAGGTGTTGAATCACCTCTACTCAATTATCTACGATATGTTATCATTTAGAGGCAAGTACAGAGAGCAAATTGTATATTTTCTCCCTATATCAATCTGTACAACCACTGCCTGCAGAGGTGTACGAATAGATAAGGGTATTTGGGGATCATCTCGTCGAACGTATACGAGACTTCCGCCATGGCTCCCTACTCGGTGATCATATTGTGTCCTATATATACATACATATAGCAAAGGCACTTCCCCCAATTTTGGGGGGTAGCCGACATCAACAAAGAAACAAAACAAAAAGGGACCTCTACTCTCTACGTTCCTTCAGCCTAACCAGGGACTCAACCGAGTTCAGCTGGTACTGCTAGGGTGCCACAGCCCAACCTCCCACATTATCCACCACAGATGAAGCTTCATAATGCTGAATCCCCTACTGCTGCTACCTCCGCAGTCATCTAAGGCACCGGAGGAAGCAGCAGGGCCTACCGGAAATGCGTCACAATCGCTCGCCATTCATTCCTATTTCTAGCACGCTCTCTTGCCTCTCTCACATCTATCCTCCTATCACCCAGAGCTTTCTTCACACCATCCATCCACCCAAACCTTGGTCTTCCTCTTGTACTTCTCCCATCAACTCTTGCATTCATCACCTTCTTTAGCAGACAACCATTTTCCATTCTCTCAACATGGCCAAACCACCTCAACACATTCATATCCACTCTAGCCGCTAACTCATTTCTTACACCCGTTCTCTCCCTCACCACTTCGTTCCTAACCCTATCTACTCGAGATACACCAGCCATACTCCTTAAGACACTTCATCTCAAACACATTCAATTTCTGTCTCTCCATCACTTTCATTCCCTACAACTCCGATCCATACATCACAGTTGGTACAATCACTTTCTCATATAGAACTCTCTTTACATTCATGCCCAACCCTCTATTTTTTACTACTCCCTTAACTTCCCCCAACACTTTGCAACCTACATTCACTCTCTGACGTACATCTGCTTCCACTCCACCATTTGCTGCAACAACAGACCCCAAGTACTTAAACTGATCCACCTCCTCAAGTAACTCTCCAATCAACATGACATTCAACCTTGCACCACCTTCCCTTCTCGTACATCTCATAACCTTACTCTTACCCACATTAACTCTCAACTTCCTTCTCTCACACACCCTTCCAAATTCTGTCACTAGTCGGTCAAGCTTCTCTTCTGTGTCTGCTACCAGTACAGTATCATCCGCAAACAACAACTGATTTACCTCCCATTCATGGTCATTCTCGCCTACCAGTTTTAATCCTCGTCCAAGCACTCGAGCATTCACCTCTCTCACCACTCCATCAACATACAAGTTAAACAACCAAGGCGACATCACACATCCCTGTCTCAGCCCCACTCTCACCGGAAACCAATCACTCACTTCATTTCCTATTCTAACACATGCTTTACTACCTTTGTAGAAACTTTTCACTGCTTGCAACAACCTTCCACCAATTCCATATAACCTCATCACATTCCACATTGCTTCCCTATCAACTCTATCATATGCTTTCTCCAGATCCATAAACGAAACATACACCTCCTTACCTTTTGCTAAATATTTCTCGCATATCTGCCTAACTGTAAAAATCTGATTCATACAACCCCTACCTCTTCTAAAACCACCCTGTACTTCCAAAATTGCATTCTCTGTTTTATCCTTAATCCTATTAATCATTACTCTACCATACACTTTTCCAACTACACTCAACAAACTAATACCTCTTGAATTACAACACTCATGCACATCTCCCTGTCCTATAGCTAATATATTTGCGAGGACAAGGGGTATTAGCATCAAGCTTGCTCTCCTGTAGACATATAACTATGGGGAAATGCTCATGAATTAAGAGCTCAAGTCCTTCATATTTGGCCCTTAAACCCTGACAATTCCATTGCAAAATGAAGGAAAATAACTATGCTTTATTTTTTGGAAGAACTTTTGGATTAAGTCATCGCATTAGCAATTTTTGATTTAACACTATTTCCCAGTGGTTTTATTAGAGAGGGTCTTGATAATTCGGGTTTTTTGTTTGCTATTTTCTTTTTGTCCTTTTGATCTAATTGTTGAGGATGATGATGGACCTCAACTTGAATTTCTGATTTATCTATATTGTCTCTTGGTTCATCATTTCTGATTTATCTATATTGTCTCTTGGTTCATCAGAAACATCAACAGACAAAACATCATATTTATTTGATGTCATAACTCTAATATTTCTTATGGAAGGGGATGAGAGAGATGGAGGTCTCTCTCTTTTCCAATTAATAAGTTGTGAGCAACCAGGTTTTTGTACCTTCCCCACTACTGGTGCACCTGATAACTTGGTTTCTAGTGGAATCTCCATTAAATCAGGCAAGGACATGGCCTAGGAGAGGTCAGTACTATCCTTTGTAATGGGGGATAAAGGTTGGATAGTGGTGGGCAAAGTCTTTTTGTTGATACACGATGGTAGCTCTTTAGGAGGAGATATTCTTGTCTTATTATACAGCACTTTATCAATATAAGGTGAATTTATTTTTCAAGAACTACCTACAGTAGTAGGTGGGTTAAATGATTGCCGAGGGATTTTTTCTCCTGTTTTTAATGTCTTTGCATATGTAGTAGATTTATTTAATTATCTCTTGGCATGCCTGACGCTTACATGTTCAATAATTGATTTATTGAGGGCAGCTTTTTCTGACTTATATAACTGACAGCTCATATCATTAGATTTATGATTAGAGTTGCAGTTGAAGCACTTTGCCTCAAGTGTACATTCTCCATGGTAAAGATTGGAGCAAGTATTACAAATTTTATCATTCTTGCAAACTTTGGAAGGATGCCCAAATTTAAAGCAATTAAAACATTGCGGTGGCTTCTCCTTAAAAGGTCGAACTCTAATCCTTTAATTTTCTTTGTTTATGTGGATAGGTACATCAGCATCCTGGAAAATAAGGGCAATCATTGATGTTCCAGGTACTTTATGTACTTTCCACACTGATAGTAGACACAAAGCCAATATCTCCTCTTCTGTAAATTTGTATAGATCCCTATTGAAAACCACTCCCCTTCCATTGCTAAAGTTTAGATGGGGTTTGATGTCCAATTTTATATCACCATTTACTGTCTTTAAATTGGACAATATAACAGACTGTGTGTATGACTTGGCCTTTATCAAGTAACTTTTCTTACCAAATCGAGATATATCTCCAGGTGCGATCGTTCCTACCTTCCTCTGAAGACATAAGTTTTTATGAGTGTAAGAATGAGTCCGTGATTGTCATAGACTATATATAATCAAAAGGTTTGTGATTATACACAATGAGTACTCAGATGTCCCAACACCCAATAATTAGGAGTTTGGGGATGAAACAAGAAATACAGTATAGAGTATATACATATACTGTATGTATTCTAGCTACTAGCAAAAATGGAAAATTTAGAAATATAACAAATTTGTAATAAT